>NC_090321.1:69272156-69624038 GCF_040869045.1 Eurosta solidaginis
CGAGATATCGCCATAAAGGTAGGCCAGGGGTGACTCTAGAATTCGTTTGTGCAATATGGGTGTCAAACGAAAGGAGTTAATGAGTATTTTAAGAGGGAGTGGGCCTTAGTTCTATAGGTGGACGCATTTTCGAGGTATCGCAATAAAGGTGGACCAGGGGTGACTCTAGACTTTGTTTGTACGATATGGGTATCAAATGAAAGGTGTTAATGAGTATTTTTAAAAGGGAGTGGGCCTTCGTTTTATAGGTGTTCGCCTTTTCGAGATATCGCCATAAAGGTGGACCAGGGGTGACTTTAGAATTTGTTTGTATGATATGGGTATCAAATGAAAGGTGTTAATGATTATTTTAAAAGGGTGTGGGGCTTAGTTCTATAGGTGGACCCCTTTTCGAGATATCGCCATAAAGGTGGACCAGGGGTGACTCTAGAATTCGTTTGTGCAATATGGGTATCAAACGAAAGGAGTTAATGAGTATTTTAAAAGGGAGTGAGCCTTAGTTCTATAGGTGGACGCCGTTTCGAGATATCGCCATAAAGGTGGGCCAGGGGTGACTCTAGAATTCGTTTGTGCAATATGGGTATCAAACGAAAGGAGTTAATGAGTATTTTAAGAGGGAGTGGGCCTTTCTGGACCAGGGGTGACTCTAGACTTTGTTTGTACGATATGGGTATCAAATGAAAGGTGTTAATGAGCATTTTAAAAGGGAGTAATCCTTAGTTCCATAGGTGGACGCCGTTTCGAGATATCGCCATAAAGGTGGACCAGGGGTGACCCTAGAATTTGTTTGCACAATATGGGCATCAAACGAAAGGTGTTAATGAGTATTTTAAAAGGGAGTGAGCCTTAGTTCTATAGGTGGACGCCGTTTCGAGATATCGCCATAAAGGTAGGCCAGGGGTGACTCTAGAATTCGTTTGTGCAATATGGGTGTCAAACGAAAGGAGTTAATGAGTATTTTAAGAGGGCGTGGGCCTTAGTTCTATAGGTGGACGCCTTTTCGAGATATCGCCATAAAGATGGACCAGGTGTGACTCTAGAATGCGTTTGTACGATATGGGTATCAAATGAAAGGTGTTAATGAGTATTTTAAAAGGGAGTAATCCTTAGTTCCATAGGTGGACGCCGTTTCGAGATATCGCCATAAAGGTGGGCCAGTGGTGACTCTAGAATTCGTTTGTGCAATATGGGTATCAAACGAAAGGTGTTAATGAGTATTTTAAAAGGGAGTGAGCCTTAGTTCTATAGGTGGACGCCGTTTCGAGATATCGCCATAAAGGTGGGCCAGGGGTGACTCTAGAATTCGTTTGTGCAATATGGGTATCAAACGAAAGGAGTTAATGAGTATTTTAAGAGGGAGTGGGCCTTTCTGGACCAGGGGTGACTCTAGACTTTGTTTGTACGATATGGGTATCAAATGAAAGGTGTTAATGAGCATTTTAAAAGGGAGTAATCCTTAGTTCCATAGGTGGACGCCGTTTCGAGATATCGCCATAAAGGTGGACCAGGGGTGACCCTAGAATTTGTTTGCACAATATGGGCATCAAACGAAAGGTGTTAATGAGTATTTTAAAAGGGAGTGAGCCTTAGTTCTATAGGTGGACGCCGTTTCGAGATATCGCCATAAAGGTAGGCCAGGGGTGACTCTAGAATTCGTTTGTGCAATATGGGTGTCAAACGAAAGGAGTTAATGAGTATTTTAAGAGGGCGTGGGCCTTAGTTCTATAGGTGGACTGTGTATAAAAACTGGGCGTGACATCAACCGTTTCACCCATTTTCACAGAAAACAGTTAACGCCATAAAATCTATGCCCCTACCAAATTTCAAAAGGATTGGTTAATTTTTGTTCGACTTATGGCGTTAAAAGTATCCTAGACAAATTAAATGAAAAAGGGCGGAGCCACGCCCATTTTTAAATTTTCTTTTATTTTTGTATTTGGTTGCACCATATCATTACTGGAGTTGAATCTTGACATAATTTACTTATATACTGTAAAGATATTAAATTTTTTGTTAAAATTTTACTTTAAAAAAAATTTTTTTTAAAAGTGGGCGTGGTCCTTCTCCGATTTTGCTAATTTTTATTAAGCGTACATATAGTAATAAGAGTAACGTTCCTGCCAAATTTCATCATGATATCTTCAACGACTGCCAAATTACAGCTTGCAAAATTTTAAATTACCTTCTTTTAAAAGTGGGCGGTGCCACGCCCATTGTCCATAATTTTACTAATTTTCTATTTTGCGTCATAAGTTCAACTCATCTACCAAGTTTCGTCGCTTTATCGGCCTTTTGTAATGAATTATCGCACTTTTTCGGTTTTTCGAAATTTTCGATATCGAAAAAGTGGGCGTGGTTATAGTCCGATATCGTTCATTTTAAATAGCGATCTGAGATGAGTGCTCAGGAACCTACATACCAAATTTCATCAAGATACCTCAAAATTTACTCAAGTTATCGTGTTAACGGACGGACGGACGGACGGACGGACATGGCTCAATCAAATTTTTTTTCGATCCTGATTATTTTGATATATGGAAGTCTATATCTATCTCGATTCCTTTATATATGTACAACCAACCGTTATCCAATCAAACTTAATATACTCTGTGAGCTCTGCTCAACTGAGTATAAAAATATACTTCACATTTTTCAAACTAAAAAGTGTGACGAAAAGACTCCAAATTTCATTACTACTTATAACTAATTTAGGTTATAAATATATACAGACTTCACTCATAATCCTACCTACAACTATACATATATTAGGGTGGGTCGATTTGTATGGACGAAAGTTAACCGATATCGCGCCATCGATTTTTCGATAGGGTTTGGACTCAGGAAGAAAAAGTTCCACTACGCATACCCAAAAAAATAATAATTTTCGAGCCTTTTTGATTTGACTTTTTTTTGGGTATGCGTAGTAGAACTTTTTTTCCTAAGCCCAAATCCTATCGAAAAATCCATGGCGCGATATCGGTTAATAAATCGACCCAGTCTAACATATATACTTAAAATATCACATGTTGAACAAAAAGGGTAACTCATAATACTCTCCTGCGAAGGCAGGCTTACGCCGATCGCATGCGATATTAATTGATCGGTAACCAGGAACTGTCACCTCCTAATCCAGGGTGTCATGCGTCACCGTGCCCATTGGACTGGTTTGCAGCCAGGAGGTCCACAACACCGGCTGTATTATAACGGCGCCTCCTCAACACCGGGCCACCTTGAGGAGTAACCATGGCCTTACCGCGTCAAGGATCTGCCGCGGCGGACCAACCGAGTTCCCTAAATTAAAACATTGACCACAACGCTTGCCACGTAATCAAGTTGTCGTAAGGATTATAAGATGAACAACAACAAAAAAAAAAACAATAGCAATAACAATAAAAGCACCACATCAAAGAAAACGGGCTCCAAGAAGAGCAGCGGTAAAGTAGCGGTAGGCCATGCATGTACTCCAGGCAATTCCTGGAGAGCCTCACGAAGGAGGAGGCAATGCTCTTCCTAGAGCATCAGAGGGATGAATCCCCCTCTAAAAGCACTAGAGTGTACAGAAAACCGGCTCTTAAAACCGCGAACCCCAAGGGCAACACCAAAACCCAAGGAGAGCAGCGCGGGCCCGAAGTGCATTCCAACCAGGAAACAATGAAACCCGCGATCCCCAGAGCAGCGCGGGCAAGGTAAACAAGGAGAGCAGAAGGCGGAATCAGGCAACAAACCCGCGATCCATGGAGGGCCCAGTACCTCCATTGCGCAGTGCGGGCCGCTAGGAAAAACAAAAGAATTGACTGCCGAAGAGCGAGAAAAGGTGACAAAGAGAGGCTACGACGGTACATCCAAGCACGAAAACCACCACCCTAGCAGTCCCTCTAGAGGGGCGAGTAAGATCACCGTCGGAGCATGACTCAGCTAGCAGCTCACAGAGCAAATATGAAAAGTCGCAGGAAGGGAACAGTAAAGAGCGAAACCCGGAGGGGTGAAAGCGGCCCAACAGAAGGCACAACAGAGGCAGACAACCTGCACTTTCACCACGGGGCAGTCCAGGAGCGCTGGATGATAAGAGGCGTTTTGGACTAAGTGGGGCTGGGGTAAAAAGATATCTCCGATACCTCGAGGAGGGCCTGTCGCCCAAGGAGGCAATAGCCAGACGAGCATAGGCATGAACTACACCACGGGCAAAGAAAATCCACTGCTCAAAGAGGAAGCAAAGAAGGCAGGAGAACACAACCAGCGGCAGCTGACCAGCATATGCCCGCTCCAGCTGAAAAGCGTAGAATTGGGCAAATTATGCCGGAGGAAACTCCAAGTTCAAAGAAGCAACGGGCCCATGCTCCCAGGAACACTGCACCCACGGGCAGGGAGAATCTAGCCAAGGCGACTGGGTTACCCGCTGAGATAGCGCCAAGGCAGCAGAGCTATTCGGAAGCCCTTAGGGGTATCCGAATAGCTGTGCTGCCCAGTAACTACCCAGCGGAGGCCTTAAGTGTTGAGGACCTGACGAATCTCAGCGGGTCTGGGCATGCCCTAGATTTTGAGGGGTGTACTTCCAAGCAGGGCTCCTCCTCGTAGATTGCGAGGACGAGAAAACTGTTAAGTGGCTCGTTGAAGTGATACCGACGCTTGAGGGGTGAACAGGACCGCAATTATGCACGATACGCGTGGATGCAATACCGCCAACGCATAATGGGACTATGTTCCTCCCCAGAAGTGCGGAACGCCCCAAAGAGTTTGCGTTACGGCTCCTCGCCAACCAAAATGAGGGCCTCAGGACGCAGAGATGGCGCGTTATTAACTGCAGCGCAGAGGAAACAGGCCTACGTCTCGACGTGGGCATAGAAGAGGAATCGTGCCAAATTACAAGCAGAAATGGATCCAAGCTGCACTATAGGTACGGCTTGGTGCTAGTGAGCCCTGAAGGTAGAGGTAACCAGGGAATATTGAGCAGCCGGAAGACAAGGCGGAGGCAGAGGGCGCCGACAGAGGCGAGCTGTCGGACGAGGATATGACGGACGCGAGCACCGATACATCAGAGCTTGCGAGACCACAAACCCTCCCACCACAGCAAGCAAGGACGACACAATCGTGCAGCTTGGGGTTGAAGGAGAAATCCCCACCACACAAGAGCTCATCGAGGGCTTCGACCTCCAGGAGCTGGAGCTGAATAGGCGGGACGAAAGCGAGGGCGGATTGTCGGATGACGATGATCCGATGAGGCCGGCTGGGCCAAAATTACCGGCACAAGCATAAAAATAGCCCAGATAAACCTCCATCACGCCATTGCAGCTTCGGCTGTACTGTCGAGGAGGTTTGCCTCGGATGATCTGGGCATCGCCCTCATTCAAGAACCTTGGGCTTGCAAGGGACAGGTGAGAGCCTTAATGTGAGTAATAACAAAGTTGTTTGGGATCTCTCACAGCAGAGACCAAGAGCATGTGTTACGTGGCTGACTGTTTGGGTGGTGAGGAGCGGCGGAAAGCAGGTATGCTTGCGGGCCCAGGCTAGCTCGTTGCACCACCGACCTCACCCGCAGCCACATGGACAAGAAGGGTTCATACCTGCATATGTGTTGGAAAGAAAAGCTGAAAACGATACAAATAGACGTGAGGGACAACATTATAGAGGGGAAAGCATAAGGGGAGAAAAAGGTGAAGGCCTGTCCTGTCAGGTGGAGTCAACCCTCCCTCTTCAGCACAACTTGCGCTGAACCATGGACGCTGTGCTGACTCCTATTTCCTTACAGCGCCCCCAAACCTGACATAAGTCTGTCCGTCCGTCAATAAGTAATTTTTCCCTATTACTCACCTTCACCTAACCTTGCCACGCGCAAGCGCTCATCAACACCAAACCTAAAACTTTAGCCCTGCATTATTGAAAAACCTATGTTTTCATCCATACATTCCTTATAATTTATTAACAATTCAGATATTTCCGAACCTCTACTCAGCTATGTTTAAGACAATCAGTACAGATAACGAAAAGAAAAATGTATAGGTAAATTATGACTCCAAGAAAATTTAAATAGCCTAGGTTTAATTTTTCAGTAATTCTCCCTAATACTAATGCCCCTATCCTTACTATCGATTGGCTTAAATAAAAAAAAAAAATTACAAAGAATCCAAAAACTTAGTCTAAGTTAACTTATAACTAGAAGTAATTCAAGTTCAATTTCAATTATAAATTAGATATAGAAGCAGATATGGAATCCTAAAAGTACAATCCCACTTGGTTTCTGACCCACCCTAATATACAGCTGCTACTAGGGGTCAATTCAAAATCCTAGAGATGCAGATATTCAAATGCTCGTAAGGTCGGCAAGCAAAAGCAAAAAAACATAAAACGCGAAAAAGGTGAAACCCTATTCCCTGACCTATCTCAATAATCAAAACAAATCCGAAATAAATTTTCTACAAAGCAGAAGTAGGTCATCAAAGTAATAGAAAAAGTATGTAGGTGCAAATGTATGTTTGTGACGTTTTCATGCATGCACATACATTATTCTGATTTCTTTTATCACCAATTCCTCTTCTAATTTTGCAAGACTAGGAATTGACTGGCAATAAATGTACATACATTCATACGTGCATATCTACTTCTCCAAATGTACAATATTGCCACTCACCGTGTTACTCACTCCGTTGGAGGCGCCTGCATGAAGTTGAGTCCGCGAGCTGTAAAGAGAAAAACACTCATATGCTCAATGCACATACATTTATCCGGCACACTACTTTTTTCTCAATACTCAGCCAGATCACTCGCTTGTGATCTTGGACATTGAGTTAGTTCTGCTCATTAAATGTGAAGTGTGAAAATGATCATGGCGATTAAGCAAAAACGTGGCAATGAAATTTTCGTCGATTTTTTTTTTTCAGTGGTAAAAAAATTAAAAAAAAAAACCTAAAAGGAAATGTATAAAGCTGCTCCTGTCCGAGTTATTGTGGCGTGAAGTTCCCAGTACCGCGGAGAAAAGCCTCGAGAAGGCCTTTCACATTATGTGACTCCAGGGATAATGCAAGGTAATTTCCGGGCCAGTGCCGGAATTTGGGAAGGGGGTGTATTGGCCAAGGTTCCAAGCACCAAAACTATAAATACTTTTAAATGTTTTCACAAAAAAGTAAAGTGGAAGCAAAAGAAAACCTTTCGAAACTGCGCAATTTGCACTTAGTTGCTACTGTCAGTCGAAGATAGTAACCATGCAAAAGAAACTTGAAAAGTAATGTACCAAAAAGATGGTAAGGATTATGTGTGAAGAGGAATTAACGAAAAGACGAACAAAACGTTGAGAAAAATGTGCAAAAACAAAGGAATTGAAACTACCGCGAGTTTCGAAAAATTTTTAATGCCAAGAGCAAAAAGAAGTAAAAGAAAAATGTCTCAAACAAAACCTAACTTTCGTCTATTGCCCCCCACTTTCCTATGAGATTTCTGTGTATGAGCGTTTAATCCTACTAGTCTCACAAGCATTAAAAAAATCTATTAGTGAAAAAATAACAAAATATCAAAAACACATACATATGTATTTAGAAAATCCTGGTGTCGTTGTTCTTATTGATTGTTGCCGCTACCGCCTTCAATGTTGCCAGTTTTGACCATTTGGTGTCGTTTGTTGTTCCCCAAAGATTTTGTTGTACGCGGTGCCGTGGCTGTTGTTGTTGCGGTCCGATGCGCCGGTGAAAAATTGTATTCTTGATATTACCAGATCCTTGTATTTTCTGCTGTTGTTTGATTGAACCGCTGTATACATATGTGCATGCGTCTGATGGCGTTGCGTTGCTACCAATCAAAAATCTTTTACCATTTATCTCGTTCTATGTGTGGCTGCTGAAGATACTGTGCAGTTGCCGTGTGACCAAAATTTGTTGTAATTGTTGTGGTTGTTGAGGCCGCTTTGTTGGCAACAAGGAGTGTTGTTGGGGCGGTTTGCGTCCGCAATAAAATGATGTACGCTGGCAAATCAAAGTATTGTCGTGGTTCTTGCTGTGGTACGCTAAATAATGTGAAAAATGTAGTTGTGGCCGTTGTTGGTTGTTGTGTTGACCGCCACCAATTTGGGTCTTTTTGCGCCAACAAATCCGGGTTTTAGCCACCTTTGCTTCGGTGCTAGTGCCCAGTGCGCAATTTCCGCCAATTTGAAGCGATCTGCCAAAAAAAAGGAAACAACTTATTATTTACATAAAAAAAAAATTATTTAAGAAACGTATGCCTTTCTACCAACGTATGCCTACTTGTTTGCCTGCTTTATTTCCTCACATACATACTTATATACATATATATGGGGATGTAGAGCTATGCATGCAAGTTTACTTTCGGCTTGCTTGGAAACTTGGCTATATAGAAGCCAACTTCTCAGTGGGCATGCCAGATTTTGAGAGGGAGGTGAAACACAAAAAGTTACACTTACCTGGTACCATAAATTTTGATGGCGGGATCCAAATAAACTGCCGGATTAGGGCGCGTGTAAGCCTTGAATCACTAACAACTTTTCGCGGAGATTTCTTGCCGTTTTAAAATCACGCGCACTAAAAACTTTTAAACCTTTTAAAAGGTCTTACTAACTTGGCACTTCACTTCACTTGCACTGCACTGGGCACTGTTA
Source organism: Eurosta solidaginis (assembly GCF_040869045.1). NCBI lineage: Eukaryota > Metazoa > Arthropoda > Insecta > Diptera > Tephritidae > Eurosta > Eurosta solidaginis. The sequence goes on from NC_090321.1 coordinate 69,280,756, forward strand.
TAAGAAAACGTTTGCCCGTTGCCTAGCTTGATGCCCTTTTATAGCCACCGCCGTGGCACAGAACGTTATCCAGAAACGGACAACTTTCGCCCATACATGTTCAACTTTCTTCTCGGCTTTCCCGTATTTTCGTTTATGCGTCCACGCAATCATACACTCACATGTTCCAACATAAACGGCTTATACAAACTAACATTACCATACTTAACAAAACAACACAAACACATAGATACATGGCATTCGTGCCTTGGCCGCTCACACTGATTCATTCACACGCTCATACATTCATACACTTAAGCGCTTACACAAACTAACACCTACACAGATACAGATATTTAGTTCGTGTCTTGGCTGCAATGTTGCTACGCCGTCTACTCCAGACACAATGTTGCCATTGTGCTGTTGCGACAGTCATTGCAACATTGCGGCCAACAGCCGAACCTAGACACATCACACGTAGTCACAGATACATGCTACCATTCATTCGAACCAGTGCTTATGATGAAAGGCTGTCGTTACACATGTGTAATGCTTAAACAAATATTAATTATTTTTGCATTACAGAATTTTTAAGTCGGGATCTGGTGGCGGTACAGATCGAGGCAGAGGTGAATGGAGACAACACCAGCATTGTGCTGGCCGCAGCCTACTTCCCGGGGGACGACAGCACAGTCCCTCCAGATAACGTGCAGAAGCTAGTGGAGCACTGCAGAAGAGCGAAACTTCCGCTGATCATAGGAAGCGATGCTAACTCCCACAACACGGAGTGGGGCAGCAGTGATACCAACCAATGGGGTGAGTGTCTACTAGAATATATAGTCAGCAACGATTTGAATATATATAACGTCGGGAGCAAACCGACATTTGTTACGAGAGTCAGGGCAGAGGTCCTAGATATAACGCTTGGCTACAACCTAATTGAGAATATGATCTCGAAGTGGAGAGTCTCAGAAGAACCCTCCCTTTCGGACCACAGGATCATAAGGTTTGAGCTGGGTGCTGTATCGGGGCAATCCAGCCCTAAAAGAAATCCCAGGAAAACAGACTGGGGCAGCTACAAAAGTATCATAGAGGCTAACGCGGATAGTTTCAGAAATAAGAGCAGAAGCACTAACTGTACTGAGTTAGAGGGCAGAGTGGATGGAGCCAATCAGATAATGACAGATGTCTACAACTCCAGTTGCCGAGTCTTCCTAGTTAAGGGTAAGAAGGCAACCCCGTGGTGGTCGCATGACCTGACACTACTAAGGAAGAAAGTCAGGAAAATCTTCAAAGGGGCAAGGAGAACCGGCAACTGGGAGGAATACACTCAAAATCTAACAAATTACAATAAGGAGATAAGGAAAACTAAGAGGGAAAGTTTCAGAAATTTCTGTGAGGGAATTTCTAGCACACCTGCAGCGGCAAGGCTGCACAAGGCTCTAGCCAAAGAGCAGAGGGAGATTAACCTAGCGATTAGGCTCCCAGACGGTACCTATACCGGAACGGTGGAGGAGCGAGCGAAGGCCCTGCTACAAACGCATTTTCCGGGTGCCTCTCCGCAAGTACGGGAACCTGTGTTCCCCCGAGTGAAACCAACCCCATCAGACTGGAAATTGGCCAACTCCCTCTTTAGTGAGGCCAGAGTCAGATGGGCAGTGGAATCCTTTGAGAAATACAATCTCCGGGGGTGGATGGCATTTACCCGGCGCTAATGCAGCAAGGGACACCGATTATCCCACATATGGCCAGGATCATGAGAGATAGCCTGGCACTGGGTTACATACTCATGATGTGGAGAAGAGCAAAAGTGGTTTTCATACCAAAAGTAGGTAAAAAGGACTATTCACAAGCAAAGTCCTTCAGACCAATAAGTCTAACTTCCTTTGCCTTGAAGGCAATGGAAAAGATAATAGACCAAGAAATTAGGTCGAACGCCCTCAAGAGCTGGCCCCTACATCATAGCCAGCATGCGTACAGAGCGGGTAGGTCCACGGACGCAGCTCTGTACCAATTAACATCTGAAATACAGAGGGCGTTCGAAACAGAGGAAACAGTGATTTGCGCTTTCCTTTACATCGTTACATTTGACAACACATCTCACGATAGCGTAAACATAGCACTGCAGAGAAGAGAGATTCAGAAGCCTATCCAGAGATGGATTGACAATCTACTCCGCACAAGAATCGCTGAAGTCCATGTAGGCAACAGCGCAGTTAAGGTTAATACCACGAGGGGGTGCCCTCAAGGAGGTGTTCTATCACCCCTTCTGTGGAGCCTAGTAGTGGATGAACTCCTGCAAGAGCTATCTGACAGTGGCATAAGATGCCAAGGATATGCTGACGATATCTTCATAATTGCAAGGGGTTGATTCGAAAGTACGCTCTGTGACATAATACGGAGAGCATTGAATATTACAAAGGGATGGTGCGCCAGTGTGGGGCATAACATTAACCCATCTAAAACGACCATCATCCCCTTCACCAGAAGAAGGGCCCTACCAGCCCTGAGAGCAATAACAATATATGGCGTGGCACAAGAATATGGAACAGCGGTGAAATACTTGGGGTTCATTTTTGACACCAAGCTCCTGTGGAAACAGCACTTCGACTCCATGAGCGCTAGGGCCACGAGGTCCATCATGGAATGCGAACGTTTAGCAGGCAAATCATGGGGCTCTAGCCCGCATGAGCTAAGATGGAAGTATACCATGATAGTAAAACCTATGATAACATATAGCTCGATATCCTGGGCTTCGAGAACAACTCGGGCGACGACGAGGCAAGCACTGTCAAAACTTCAGCGACTGTCATGTGTATGCATCACGGAAGCTATGCGCTCATGCCCTACAACAGCGCTGGATGCTATCCTCGATCTGACCCCGCTGCATATATCAATAGAGCAGTCAGCCAAGCGAACCCTCCTGAATTTCGCTAAGGAGGGCTCGGGCATAGGTAAAGTCATATCGTCCCAAAACATGGAGGAATTGAGAGAGAAGATCCCAATCTCTCAACCCCCGAGGGATGATATCCTCAGGCAGATAGTCTATGAGAACAGGTATAAAGAAGAACTGGGAGACAAGGGTACGTGGGAGGAAAGCAGAATTGAGTACATTCATCAGCTAAATAGAATAGTATGGTATACTGATGGCTCGAAGACGCCAGAGGGGATTGGATCTGGAGTCGTTGGACCCAGAACCAAGATATCAACACCTCTGGGAGCATACCCGAGCATTTTTCAAGCGGAAGTATTCGCTATAAGCCAGTGCTCTGACCTAAACCTTCAGGGCGAATACTCCAATGAAACAATTGCCATACTCAGTGACAGTCAGGCCGCCCTCAAGGCGATCTCGGCGTCTGAAATAAAATCAGCACTAGTCCTTGAGTGCGTTGAAAAGCTAAATCAACTAGGAGCACACAACGAACTGCTATTGGGCCGGGTTCCTGGCCACAGGGGAGTTGAGGATAATGTGCAGGCGGACAGCCTGGATAGAGAGGCAGCAACGACACGACCTATTGGTCCTGAGCCGTTCCTGCCAGTAGGCCCGCAGGAAATCAGAGGGCATCTACTAGTAGAAGAAAGGGAAAGGGAAGAACACTGGCGCAATATGCCAGGCCTGAGACAATCTAAGTTACTGTTAGGGGGCTACAACACAACTCGATATAGGGCATTAATAGGCCTCTCGAAAGATAACCTAAGGATCCTAACAGCTATTCTTACAGGACATTGTAGACTGAACAGCCACATGCAGAAGCTGGGCATACTATCGAACAACACATGCCGATTTTGTGATCGATCAGCGGAGACGGGGGAACATGTACTCCTGGAATGTTACGCAATCTCAAAACGTAGGGCTAAGTTTATGGGCTCACCATGGCCAGAGCATTCTCACATCAAATCCCCCAAGCCAGGTGAACTGCTAGGGTTCATCAGAGACTTCGGCTTGGATGAGGTGCTGTGAAGCAGTTGAGGGCACAATAGACCAATGGTCGCAGTGCGATCCTCAATTAATTATCTAGTAGTGGATATCTATCTATCTAACTCATAATACTGTAAGGAACTTAGTGCAATTCCGCTTATTTGCAACCTTCTGCTAACGTTCGAATCACTAAACTGTTGAATAAATAACTCCAATATTCAATAAAGCAAAATGGTCTTTATTAGACTACTTTCACAATAACACTTCTACTTCTCAACAGATAGCGTGCTTAAATCAAACTGATTGCCATGCCTCAGCTGGCTCTCTTTTATACTCTTCGATTTCCTCGTTCGCATACTTCTAGGCGTTTCTAGAATTTACTACCAGCTATAAAATTACTAGCTATAACTACAGATAGATGCACGTTTATAGCTTCTCATATGCGCGTGTATATGTGAGTGATACTTGCACAAATTATTGCCTACTTTTGTGAGCATTTGAGATAAGATATATGCATGTGTTTGTGCGTTTCTCTCCGCTGCGTGTACGCACATATGTGTAGACATAATGATTAGTTTGTTTATGTAGATACAAGTGACAGCTTAGTATCGGCTTAGAGATGATTATATCCCTTAGTGTCGCTAATATTCGTCACAATACTAATAATAAATAGATCACATTGTCTTTCTTTGCATCCATAAAAGCTTTGAGCATGACCATTTTTTCCTCATGCCGCTTTTGCTTTAATAGCTGCGCCTGCTCCATCTTTTCATTTTTTGTTTTTTGCAGCATACTCTTCGAAGACATTAATTTTGTTAACTGCAAGCTCCTTTCTACATTGAATTTTCATTTCCATGATTTTCTCTTTCAGTGGAGGTTGTTGTTCGTGTTGTTGTAGCAGTGCTTCGCCCCATCCAATTGGTGTGACCGATCACAAATTGTCATCAATATCTTCCTCTAACGGGAGTCCAAGGAAACTTGCTGTTTCAACAGGGTTGGACCATAATGAGAGGGGTGTTAGAGGCGTTGGTTCCATATTACAATGGAAAAGATGGTTGGTGTCATGTGGGGACAAATTGCAAGCAGGGCATACAATTTGTATGTTGGGGTTGATTCTGGATAGGTAAGAGTTTAACCTGTTACAGTATCCAGATCGAAGTTGAGCTAGAGCGGCTCGCATTTCCCTAGGGAGTGTGCGTAACTCTTCTGGAAGTTTAGGGTACTGTTCTTTGAGTACAGGATTCACCGCCTATTTGTGGATTTCGTTGAGGATCTGCTTCATACGGCTGTGCTGTCAGATGCCGTATTTCTTCGTAATGCTTACGGAGATGACTCCTTAAGCCCCTGGGCGGTGTTGGCTCAGCAATCAGATGTCTGTTTAGATGCCCAGGTTTCTGGGTATTCAATAGGAACTGTATGGTTCGCATTTCATTTCTCTCCCTGGTGGGGAGTATTCTCGCCTCATTATGTAGATGGTCTTCTGGGTCCATAAGAAAACAACCCGTGGCTGTTCTGAGTGCAGTATTTGGGCAAGCCTGTATATTCTTCCATATCGAGCGGGGACGCGTAGCATGAAATCGTCTGGCCAATTGCTTTGTAAGTGGTAATAAGCGCTTCCTTATTTTTTTCCCCAATACTGCCAGCAAGAAATTTGAGGATTTTATTACGGCTCGGGATTTTCGGTACAATTGCGGCTGCGTGCTCTCCAAAATGTAGGCACTGATCGAACGTCACACCCAAATATTTGGGGTGTACGACAGTCGGTAGCGTATGCCATTGACGTGGATGTTCAAAATAGTCGACATTTGGACGTCCATGTTGTGAATAAGATCGTCAATGATTTAGTCGGTGATAAAGTAAGGTTTCGCGAGGTAAAAAAAACTGGAGAGATCAGGAAGGTAGCCGTTTATTTTGTTACAAAGCTCATCGATCTGTGGGCCTGGGCCTGTGGTCATTATTGTGCAGTCATCGGCATGGGAAACGATAGTAACTCCTTCTGGTGCCGAAGGTAGCTATGATATGTAGAATTTAAACAAAAGTGGGATTGGACACCACCCTGTGGCACCCCTTGTTTAATTCTTCTTCGTTTTGATGTTTCGTTTCTAAATTGCACCGATGCCTGCCGGTCACCCAGATAATTTGCGGGCCACCTTTTAAGACATGGGGGAATGGTAAACCCTTCCAGGTCTTGCAGTAACGTGTCATGGTTGACCGTATCAAAAGCTTTTGATAGGTCTAGCGCAACGAGTACTGTTCTATGGTGGGGGTTTTGATTTAAACCGCAATTTATCTGGGTGCTAATGGAATTTAGCGCGGTGGTGGTTCTATGAAGTTTTCTAAAGCCACGCTGATGACAGACTAGCTGCAAATTTGCTTTGAAGTAGGGGAGCAAAATGGCTTCAAGCGTCTTGGCTACTGGCGATAGGAGAAATATCGGGCGATATGACTCTCCTATATTAGCTGTGGCCCTATTCAGTAACTATGAGTTTTGAAATGTACATTTTTCTTTCATACAAATTATACGAAGAAAAAGTGTACATTTTAAAACTCAAAGTTACTGAACATGGCCCCTGGTTACGCAGGCTTTAGTAGCGGGGCCACCTTGGCCATTTGTCATTTTTCGGGGATGACAAAGGTGGACAGAGACAGTTTCTGATGTATTGTGCCTATATGTGGGGACTATGTCCTGTAGATATATATATATATAAATAAATAAACAAGTAGAAAAAGGTCTACTTTAAATGTTTGGACGCGTTTTCGACTTTAACTTCGAATTTTGTTACGACTTCATGTGTGCCTATGAGTTCACCAATCATTATATATTCAAAACCAAAAAACACTCCATTGTTAAAAGTACTCATAAAATATCACAAAAAATATACTTCACATTTTTCAAACTAAAAAGTGTGACGAAAAGACTCCAAATTAAATTACTACTTATAACTAATCTATGTTATAAATATATACAGACTTCACTCAGTTCAGTTTTTGAAAATAATTGTTCTAATCGTTTTTCTTCGTTAAGAGAAAATCTTTCACATAGAATTTTTTTGATTGTATCATATTTATTAAAAAGAGGAGGAGGGTTAATAACATCTAAAATTTTAGATATATTATCTCGTTGAAGAGTAATTAGAACATTTTGAAATTTTAAATTATCATCATTGATATTGTTAATTTCAAATTGTCCTTCAACAAGCAAAAACCAGGCATCAGGACAATCTTGCCAAAATTGTGGTAATTTAATAGATTTAGTAGAAGTATTTTGTGTTGTTTTAGAGATGTTGTTTTGTGTTGTATTAATGTTAGAATTTTGAGTTGTATTGTGAGTCATGATGTTATTTGTATGGTTGATATTTTGATTTTCTGAATTTGTAAAATTACGAGTTCGTATTGGTGAACGTAGAATCATATGAAAAGAAATTTAAATGAAAAATTTGAAAATAAGAAAATATTTAAGATTTTTTTGGAAAGGGAGTTAACAACTTAAATAAAATATTATTGGCCTAACATGCGTAAAGAGATTAACGATTGGACTTCATCTTGCATCAATTGTCAAAAATCCAAAATTTCAAGACATACTAAATCTCCTATCCAAAAAATTCAAATACCATCAGGCCGTTTTGAACATATTCATATGGATATTGTTGGACCTCTTCCAGTTTCAAATGGAAATTGTTATATTTTAACAATTATTGACAGATTTTCACGTTGGCCTGAAGCTTATCCGCTTAAAGATATTTCAACAAATACTATAGTAAAAACTTTTATTCAAAATTATATACCACGATTTGGTATACCATTAAATATTACAGTAGATCAAGGGTCACAATTCACCTCAAAATTTTTTACAGAATTAACTAAACTTTTAGGTTCTCATAAAATTCATACATCTCCTTACCATCCCCAAGCAAATGGCATGATAGAGAGATTTCATCGAACTTTAAAAACGGCAATTATAGCATCAAACGACTCGGTTCATTGGTCTGACATTTTACCATTCATTCTACTTGGTTTACGAACTTCTATTAAAGAAGATTTAAAATGTTCATCTGCTGAACTTGTTTATGGCCAAACACTTAGAATACCTGGTAAATTAATTATTTCAGATAGTAATAAAGAACATGATTTTTCTAATGACGCTCTTCATAAAATAAGAGAATATTTTTCGCTTGTTCGTTCTAAAGTTTTTCATCATAACAAAGAAAATTTCGTTCCTAAACAATTAGAAAATTGTGAGTATGTTTTTGTTAAAGTTCTTGGCAAATCTAATTTAGAATCACCTTATGAAGGACGTTTTAAAGTTATCTCTAAGAAACATAAAACATTTACAATTCAAATCAAAAAATACTATTAAAAATATTTCAATTGATTTACTTAAACCAGCAAACATACTTATTAACACAAATTTAAATACAAATACATTAAACAACAAAAAACAAAAAAAGGTTACATTTAATATTAATTAATAATTTGTTTGTTTCAAATTTTTTTGGAGGGGGAGTAAATATAGTGTTAACTACTTTGTACTCTTTACTTTAATTTTTAAAATAATTTTAATTGAGTTTTCGTGTTAACTTAAAATTTTGAATAACTTCAAAAAAAGAAAATTCTAATTAGTTGGAAAATATTTAAACTCAAAAATAAACAAAAATAAATTTTATATTTCAAACCAAAATAAAAGATTTTTTAAAATATCAACTTGAATGTTGATATACCTACCTACAACTATACATATATTAGGGTGGGTCGATTTGTATGGACGAAAGTTAACCGATATCGCGCCATCGATTTTTCGATAGGGTTTGGACTCAGGAAGAAAAAGTTCCACTACGCATACCCAAAAAATAATAATTTTCGAGCCTTTTTGATTTGACTTTGATTTTTAAGTTTTTTTCATGACCTACTAAAAAAATTTTCAAAAATATTTTTTTTTTTGTTTACGTGTTCAATTAAATACAATTCAAAACCAATATTAATATGGAAAGCACAGCTATTACATATAATAACGCAAAACATTAAATTTATCGGCCACCTATATTAAAGCAGCGGTCAACTAAACAAATCGCGAGGTTAAGAAAAGGCCAAAAAATAACTGGCTCCCCCATAAGCGCCAATGCAATTCCGGTAGGTAGTGAAATGGAACGTCCGCAGGTACTCATAGCTTCGAAATTTCAAATTTTAGTTAGCTTTCTATTGATCTAGGTGCGCGTGATGTATATTTTTTGTTGTTTTTTTTTTTAATTTTGTGCTTCAATTGTTTTTTGCCAATCAGATTCGTTTATACCACCACTCGCTACAGGTGTACCACTACCATCAGGTAACGTTTTACGTCCTCGATAAATGTTGCCTTTCAAATCCAGTGAAAAGTTGTAATCTACAGGATTAGCTAAAGCTTGTTCTATAGCAACATCAAGATTTTCGTGGTTTATAAATGTCTTAGCCAACTCCTTTTCACGTCGCACAATCTCTTCGGCACGTTCAAATTTTTCTTCTTCTCGTAAACGTGCCGCCTCTAGACGTTCTCGTATTATAGCTGCCTTACTTTCACGTTCCTTTAATATGCGTTCATTTCGTTCGGCAGCGATCTTTTGATTCCAAGCCTCATTCTCTTGAATACAATTTTGGAATTCCGCTTCTTCTTGTTCGGCTGTAAGAACAAAGTGGTCAGCGGTGGCTGTGACATTCAAACGTACTACCTCCTCGCGTAGATATTTTCGTATTGAGCGCATTTGTGTCCTTTAGGGAACATTTAATTAAAAGATTAGAACATAAAATAGTAACAAGGTTAGGTATAAATACTTGTAGTTATTATTTATCCGCTTTAATTCTGCTTTTTCATCTGGATCTTGCCGTTTGCGTTCGGGCACACGAAATAATTTACTCTTCGCTGTAGGCAGCCAACGAGGTTTTCTGCGCCAACGTACAAATTCTAATGAAAATGTGGTGCTGGCGGTTTTTGTCTCATTCAATGAGAGGCGTGACCGGACTTGGCATGGCGTAGCCCAGGGTTATTTTTTATAAGCGCGGCCGAAGGCCGCCAACGCAGAAAGGTGTTCTGCGCAAAAATACTATGGATCCGACCCCCGGTTTCGGAGGTACCCGCGGGTCTTTTTTCGGTTTTTCATTAATATCTTTTGAACGCGTTAACATTTTTATTTTCCGCCTTCGGATTATTAATACTGATGTCAAGACGCGTCGTTTGACACCTCTCCCGATATTTTTGGTAGCGTATTAGCAGTCGACCCCTCAACTAGACTATTACCATAATTTCAAGTTTACCTCAAACCAAACAACTGACCATGCAATATTACCGGTCAAATATTATTATGCAATATTACCTTCTTTCAATATCTACGTCAGAATAAAACCCTTTTCAACAACTGTCCTTATTTAGGTAAATCTATTATTTCTTAATGCACGTTTAACTCATCAGACAAGAAAATCGGCTTGTGGGTGAAAGAAGAAAAACAAATTAAAATTTGACAGTTCGAAAACGCAGTGCTGCCACACGGTGAGAAACTTTAACATTATTGCCTATGTAAATACAAGAGCTCTGTTATATTGCCTATGTAAATACAAGAGCTCTGTTATATTGCCTATGTAAATACAAGAACTCCGTTGAAATAACATATATGGGGGTCATGTCCCCAAAATGACCCCGCCCGAGGGAGTGCCCAAAATCATCCCGGAAGACCCCAAATTACCCCGAGAGAGCCCCCAAAAAGATCCCGGAACGACCCCCAAATGACCCCGGGAGGACCTGATGGAAAACCCAAAACCATTCCGGAATGTCGCCCAAATGACCCCGAGGGTCCCAAAACCGTCCCAGAATGATCCCCAAATGACCCCGAGGGAGTCCCCAAAACGATCCAGGAATGACTCCTAATGGCCCCGATGGAGTCCCCAAGCCATGACGAAATGACCCCCAAAAAATCCAGCGGATTATTTTTTCCTATTCCCATTTCGGGGTTAGAAGCATAAATATCGCTCCAATTGCTCATGCGTAGCACGTTCCACTTTTGATTTCCTTGAAAAAACTATGATTTTAAAATGTTTGTTACAAAAAATAATGAACAATATTTAATTCTTACGTTTTTTCCATTTCGCGATTGTTGCACTAAACAGCTGATTTCTGTTTACTTTATTTAGTTCACCACAATATGGTGAAAAGCACAGGTCGTAGAGCTTTTTAGAGTTGTAAATTTATGCACAGAATAGAAATATTTGTCAACTTGATAAAAGTCTTGATTACTTGTCAACTTATTGACAATTTGTCAAGTGCACAGAATAAGTCCCGTGTACAAAGAAAGGACTTAGTCTTATGTAGTGCTTATGCCCACAGAACTATTAAGCGAGGTGGGAAATGCCTTTTTACAGAAAAAAGGAGCTAAATCTATAAAATGTGTTTGATTCACAGTTATAATATTTGCATAAACACCAAAAAGGTTCGTTGAGTTCGGAATTCCGTCTACATTGTTTCAGAAGAAAAGGTTTGTAAAGAATCGAAGTTCGCGAGGAAACAATAAATTTCAGTTTGTTCAGAAGAAATGGACCTGCAATCGGCCCATGCCCTTAATTGAAAGTCGATGCTTCAGTTGTTAGTATAGGAAACTCAAAGGTAATTGGCTAACTGAAGACGGTGAAAACTTCAGACAAAATTCTCAAAAGATGGTATAAGAATCGCAATAAATAAGGCTAGAAACTATAGTATGCTCTATATTTCATTACCTGTTTCGCACATATCATTTTCCAATTCACATATTTGAAAGTAAATTAACTTTTGTACGGTTTCGTAAAATGTAGTAAACAATACAATATACAAAAGATTGTTTTGCAATTTGTTTTTACCATAGATTGTGATAGCCCGAAACCGAACAATTCACTTTAGGGGGACTCATCAAAGCATATAAAATTATAAGGTGTAAAATTATATCCATTTACACACGCCGTTCTATGAACGCACCTAGTAATACTCTTGATAAACTTAATTGTCGATCAGCTGTATTATTGCCAAAAACAATTTTTTTTAATTGTTATACAAATTAAAAATGCGAAGATTAAGTGAGAAATCAAAACTAAAACGTTTTTAATAAGATATTCTTGTAAATGATTTGCTGATATTGGAGATTTCTGATGAAAATGCCTGCTGTAATGTCTACAAGGTTGCATTCCTTTGAGTTTACCGCATTTACACCATGAAATGTGCGCGTAAATTTATACAAATTGTGTAAATGATTTTTCATACAAAATTTGACAGCTCGTTTACGCACTAGATAAATTTATACGTTTACACACTTTTAAGGCATTTATAAGGTTAAATGAGTCCCCCTTTTGTTTCGTTTTGTTTGGATGCAGATTTTTGTTGTGTGCATATTTGTTTCTGGTAAGGTTATCTCTTTAACTTCAACTCAGTAGCGGCCAGCTCTAGTTAATAAGTTCGCCTCACAAAGAGTATACATAACAATTTTTGTTAGGCGTTTTTATATAACCGTAATACCGCTCCTAAATCAATGACGCATACCCATAGTCAATATAAAATATGTTTTAAATTTAGTTGCAGCTTTTTGGCATAACTTTCTATGAACTACCTCTTCAAAAAGCTGCAACTACATATAAAACTTATTTTATTTTGACTATGGCTATGCGACAATTTGTTGTTGTTGTTTTAATTTGCCAGGTTGTGGATTGCAAAGCTTGGGTTTATTCGATTTTAATTAAAGGACTTGTTCAAGTTTGAAAAAAATTATCATAACAATACTTATGACTTAAAATTAAAGCGATATAAACAAGTTAGAAGAAAATGTAATAGTCTCATTGACTAACCTGATTTTTCCTACAAAATCTTGCTTTCTCCTCAGAAGAAAGAATCCTATATTTTTATCTGATAAACAACGAATTATCTTTACATAAGAGCTAATATTGCTTAAAGAAAATTTGATTATCTTAAAATTTCCAGCTCACTGCTGAAACTTGGCTTGGCTTGCTTGCATACTGCAGTGGAATAATAATAGCCGTCTTTTTTTTACACGTATATACGTCTACGTTTGCGCGTAAAAAAACGCTTATCGTCCCATCTAGCGGAAACTAGCTACACAAATTCGAAATCAGCAGGTTTTAAATGTCAAAGCAAAACAAACAAGCCATTGACAGTATTCCAAAATGGACGCAATATTCCTTTTGTGTTCCCATTCTTGATCGCGTGAGCAAAAGTGATAAATTTTTGCAGCTTAGTTTTTTCAAGTAAAAAATTTAGAAATTGTGAAAACTTTAACTGGAAAAATGCCAAAAGAAATGATATTTGTGATATTTTGCAAGTAAATGAACAAAAAAATAGGCCCGAACTACAATTTAATACCTGAAATATGAGAACAAATTGTAAGGTCGAACAAAAAGAGCAACCGAAAAGTGTCTGATGGAATTTTGTAAGCCATTAAAAATTTTCGAGTTTTCTTTGTTACCTCGCTGATTTTTCACTTCTGCGACGTATATGCGGGCTGGAAATTCATGCAGCTAAGGGCAAAAAGTTTAAAATTACATACCATAAAAAGTTTTACCGTATTGAAATTTGAGCAAAGCAATAAAACGGTACCTCAAAGGCGTACTAAAGCGCACCGCAAGTGCGGGTGTTTGTGTGTCGTCAGTTCCAAAACGAACATACGGCTGATTGGATGCACCACGAAATAACCAAAACCCAAAACCGAAAAACAACGAAAAAGTAGAAAACACGACATGAAAGAAAACAATAAAAAAGAATAGTGCGAGCGAGCGGAAATTTGTATTTTTGCATTGGACAAATTGGCAAATATTTATTTGTATTTGTTTTCTCACCTTCTGATGGCTTAAAAAACAATGGTTGATTTTCTAAAAATAAAAAAAAAAATTGCAAAAAAGTATGCGATTCAATATTTCTTTCCACGTATTACCCGCATTCGAACGAAGACTGAAAAAGCAGACACCGAAACGGAATCAAGTGTAAACGTTTGTGCAAAATTATTACGCATAAATTTTGAAAAATTAGAGCGTCGATTAAACAACAAATCCAATGTAATTAATTAAGGAAATAATGCAGTAACTAAATGTAAACTAATATAATCATAATGGAACCATTTCAAAGAAATACGAAGCAACCAATTTCGAAAGTGCCTACTTGACAAGGACAAATTTTTTGTTTCCTTCGAAACCAAATAAAGAAAAAAAGTGATAAACGCGAAATTTAGGTTAGTTCGCTGCATTTAGTTTGTTTTGAAGAAAAAGATAATTTTATGTATACTTTTAAAATTGAAACATTTTTTTCGCTGAGGCATCGGATCAACTTCATTCTCAAACTTCAACAACCAAACAATCTGCCAAACACCCACTAAGGATTAGGTAAATACGTTCGTACATATATAAGATACTTAATTGGGTCATAAGTTCCTTCACAGTAATTTCATTGGAGACCAAAACTATATCCGCACAAAACACTTATGTTCACAATTTTTTTTGTGGGGTACCCAACATTACAACAAACGCATGAAAATCGCCAACTACAACTGCAAATATCTCCGGACAGAGATTATTATTCTCGAGATTAATACGCGTCTTTAGACACCTCTCTCGATATTTTTGGACGCGTATTAGCAGTGTCATGCTGTCGTATAGAATTACCCACCGTATAAAGTACCCTAATTCGATCGGTCTACTTGGCGACATATAATTTTCGTTAGAGGCATTATGATGAATGGAGCGGCATTTTTAAATTTTCTGCAGATTTGACAAGTTTTTTGAATCATGAATGTCGTTCCATAATCAACAATTTCGAGGGCTAGATATTATTTCCATGATCTTTGATGACTACATTTGTAGGTTGGTCCTTAAAATATCGCTCGATGTAATTCTAGGTAACGTTTTACAAGACCGTGCACCACCAAATTTTTATCAAAATTTTATTTCTCGAAAGTTATTTACAAAAAAAAAAACGTAAAATAAGCCTTAGAGGGTCCGAAATTTGGGGCCCGATCCATAGGTTTTTTTTTGCATAGAACACCTTTCTGCGTTGGCGGCCATCGCCGCGCTTAGAAAAAATTACCGTGGGTGGTTCCGATCCCGGTTTGGGGATCAAAAATAAATGCGCGACGAACACCTTACTGCATTAGTGTGTGTGTGTATATACAACAAATCTGCCAAAAAAACAACAACTACATTAACATTTTAACCGATTTTTTGCTTATATCTTTTGTTGACAGAAATAAAGATTTAAATTTTCGCTTTCGGATTCTAAAAACGGAGGCGAGACGCGTCTTTTGATACCACCTTTGATAAAAATTAGGTGGTGCACTGTAAAACGTTACCTAAATCTATATAACAAGACACCCTTAATACACATCCCAAAATTTGGCGTCTGTGAAGAGGCACTTGCAAAAGAAATTGCAACTTTTCATGTGGTTGTTGTAAAAAAACGGAAAAAATTGTGTCTATAAAAATTTTGCACGGATTTAATATTGATCCCACCCATTGGTGGACCGGCCAGGGTATTTTTTTATAAACGCAGGCGAAGGCCGCCAAAGCAGAAAGGTGTTCTGCTCAAAAATACTATGGATCACACCCCCGGTTTCGGAGGAACCGATTCGGCACTATACAAAATTTTTGTTTTCGGATTCGCAATCCCAAAGTCACCTCTCCCTGGGAAATCCTATTTTTGAGCAGCCGGGCTCTGGCGACTCCAAGCTCCGCATGGAACTAGGGTAGGGGGCGGGATCGCCTAGAAGGTTCAATTAGGTCATATTAAATCGTTCCCGAGATGGAACGTATCCGACAAATTACCATTAACATCGATAACACTCCTCAAAACCTTCGAGGAGTGTATTTTTCGCAACAGCAACAACAGCGAATCCTTTTAGAAATATGAAACTATCATACATATAAAAAGCCGAGGCAATAGCGAATCCAAGTTCCAAACGGATCACGGGAGTAGGGGTACCATAAGCACTCTTGCAGGTTCAGCGACGTCAAATCAAATCGCTCCCGAGATAATCAGGCTTGTATTTTAATAATAAGTTTTGGAATGTTCCGGATCTATAACCCCAAACGATCTTCAATTATTCGCTTCCCAAGGCACCCGGTTCTATGTATCGGGGCGACTCGGATTTTTCCCGACCATTTCAGTGTAACCCCATTTCACTGCTACAACACAACAACCTTCAATTGTCATGTGGAACCAACACCTCTAACGCCACTCTCACTATGGTCTACACCTGCTAAACTGCATGTTTCCTTGGACTCTCGTTAGAGGACATTGATGACAATTATGTTTGATGATCGGACGTACCTGTTGGATGGGGCGAAGCAGTGCTTCCCAAGGCAGTCGGTTCTATGTACCGGAGCGACTCGCTTCTCAAGGCAGTCGGTTCTATGTACCCGAGCTACGGGATTTTTCCTGACCAAGGACTGTCACTTCAGTGTAACCCCATTTAATTTGTTGCGTCCCTCCCACAAATTGTCATCCTCCCAGCAGATCCTTGCAGCGGGACTGCTCCATATTCTCTTTTTCCGTCTCCTGACCCCGGTCCTGAGAAATGGTTTTGCTGCATCTGCTGGAAAATAATCTTTTTAGGACGGTCATACTCTTGTCGGTGTGTTTCGTGTAAGGGTTGGTTGCAACGGACAGATTGTTCTGGGCTAGATCCCAAAACCAGATGTCTACGTAACTTCTATAAATCTTTTGTGGCTCCTTGCTGCTCACGCCCTAAATCGCCCCGCACTACCTTCCAGCAGCCCCGCTGCTCAGCCAGCCACAACAAGTACCCGCTGCTGCTAGCGCCCCACGGCGCCAACAACTCATTCGGCTGCTCCCACTCATACCTACAATCTCCGTAGTAGAGTCGGGAGCAATGCCGCGCAACAGCCCCAGCCCCCGTCTTCTAGTTGAATCAATATCCCCACCATAGAACAGTACTCGTAGCGTTAGACCTATCAAAAGCTTTTGATACGGTCAACCATGGCTCGTTACTGCAAGACCTGGAAGGGTCCACCCTTCCCCCATGTCTTAAAAGGTGGACCGCAAATTATCTGGGTGGTTGGCAGGCATCGGTGCAATTCAGAAACGAAACATCAAAACAAAGGAGAATTAAACAAGGGGTGCCACAGGGTGGTGTCCTATCCCCGCTTTTGTTTAATTTCTACATATCTAAGCTACCTTCACCACCGGAAGGAGTCACAATCGTTTCCTACGCCGATGACTGCACAATAATGGCCTGTGGCCCAGGCCCAAAGATCGATGAGCTATGCAATAAAATAAACGGCTATCTCCCTGATCTCTCCAGTTTTTTCGCCTCGCGAAACCTGGCATTGTCACCGACTAAATCTTCCGCGACCTTATTTACAACATGGACGCCCCAAATGTCGACCATATTGAACATCCACGTCGATGGCACTACGCTACCGACTGTCCTACACCCCAAGATCTTGGGTGTGACGTTTGATCAGGATCTACATTTTGGTGCGCACGCAACCGCAATTGTTCCAAGAATTCAGAGCCGTAATAAAATCCTCAAATCCCTTGCTGGCAGTACCTGGGGAAAAGATAAAGAAACGCTCTTGACCACATACAAAGCAATTAGCCAGCCGATTACGTGCTACGCGTCAGCCATATGGTCGCCAAGCCTAAAAACCACCCACTGGAAGAAACTACAGGCCTGCCAAAATACTGCTCTCAGAATAGCCACGGGCTGTCTTCTTATGTCCCCAGAGCACCATCTGCATAATGAGGCGAGAATACTCCCCATCAGGGAGAGAAATGAGATGCTGGCCAAACAGTTTCTGTTGAATACCCAGAAACCTGGGCATCCCAAGAGACATCTGATTGACGAACCAGCACCGCCTAGGGGCCTAAGGAGTCATCTCCGTAAGCATTTTGAGGAAATACGGCACCTGAGAACCCAGCCGTATGAAGCGGAAAAACACAAGCAGGTCCTTGGTGAACTCCATAGACAGGCGTCGGACCTTTATGTCGGGAATTGCCCGGTGAATCCAGTACTTCAAGAAAAATATCCAGAACTCGCAGAAGAGGAACGCATACTCCCCAGGGAAACGCGTGTCACTCTTGCTCAACTTCGTTCTGGATACTGTAACAGGTTAAACTCTTACCTATCCAGAATCAAACCCGACATACAAAATGTATGCCCTGCTTGCAATGTGTCCCCACATGACACCAACCATCTCTTTAATTGTAATGTGGAACCAACGCCTCTAACACCCCTTTCCTTATGGTCCACCCCTGTTGAAACGGCAAGTTTCCTTGGACTCCCGTTAGAAGATATTGATGACAATTTGTGATCGGTCGCGGCTATTAGGTGGGGCGAGCATTGCTACAACAACAACAACAAGCGGCGAATCCCGTTTCACTAACATACGAGGCTCTGGCGACCCCAAGCTCCTCATGGAACTTGGGGGTGGGGAGGGAGGGATGGCCTGAAGGTTTAATGTGGCCATATAAATCGTTCCCGAGATGGTCGGGCCAGCACCTTAATGGTGCTGTGTTACCGGAGCGTATCGGATCTGTATCCGACAAAGGACCATCACATCGATAACACTCCCCAAAGCCTTCGGGGAGTAACCTAATCGCTACAACAACAACAACAACATAGACGGAGGGCCAACAGACACGCACATAAACATAAATTCAGCGCGTCTCCAATTACCATCACCGCCAAAGAGGTTGAGGATGCCATCGGTCATGCTAAACCATCCAAAGCAGTGGGCGCAGACGGCATAGCCAAGCCGATTCTTAAAAGCCTAGGGAAAGAGGGTTTCAAATATTTAGCACATGTCTTCAACCTGTCTCTTGCCACCTTTTGTTATTCCCGAAAGATGGAAAATGGCCAAGGTGGACCCGCTACTAAAGCCTGGGAAACCAGCTAACATAGGAGAGTCATATCGCCCGCTATCTCTCCCATCGCCAGTAGCCAAGACGCTTGAAGCCATTTTGCTCCCCTACTTCGGAGCAAATTTGCAGCTAGCCTGTCATCAGCATGGCTTCAGAAAACTTCATAGCACCACCACCGCGCTAAATGCCATTAGCACCCAGATAAATTGCGGTTTAAATCAAAACCCCCACCATAGAACAGTACTCGTTGCGCTAAACCTATCAAAACCTTTTGATACGGTCAACCATGGAACGTTACTGCAAGACCTGGAAGGGTCTACCCTTCCCCATGTCTTAAAAGGTGGGCCGCAAATTACCTGGGTGGTCGGCAGGCAATGGTGCAATTTAGAAACGAAACATAATAACTAAGAAGAATTAAACAAGGGGTGCCACAGGGTGGTGCCCTATCCCCTTTTTTGTTTAATTTCTAAATATCTAAGCTACCTTCGCCATCAGAAGGAGTTACTATGTTGTTTTTGTTGTTGTAGCAGTGCTTCGCCCCACCTAACAGCTGCGACCGATCACAAATTGTCATCAATATCCTCTAACGGGAGTACCAGGAAACTTGCTGTTTCAACAGGGGTGGACCATAATGAAAGGGGTGTTAGAGGCGTTGGTTCCACATTACAATTAAAGAGATGGTTGGTGTCATGTGGGGACACATTTCAAGCGGGGCATACATTTTGTATGTCGGGGTTGATTCTAGATAGGTAAGAGTTTAGCCTGTTACAGTATCTAGAACGAAGCTGAGCTAGAGTGACTCGCGTTTCCCTGGGGAGTATGCGTTCCTCTTCCGCAAGTTTTGGGTACTGTTCATTGAGTATTGGATTCACCGGGCAATTCCTGGCATAAAGATCCGACGCCTATTTCTGGAGTTCACCAAGGACGTGCTTGTGTTTTTTTGCTTCATACGGCTGAGTTCTTAGGAGCCGTATTTCCTCAAAATGCTTACGGAGATGACTCCTTAAGCCCCTAGGCGGCGCTGGCTCATGTTGTTGTTGTTGTTGTAGCGATAAGGTTGATCCCCTAAGGTTTTGGGGAGTGTTATCGATGTAATGGTCCTTTGCAGGATACAGATCCGGTACGCTCCGGTACCACAGCACCATTAAGGTGCGAGCCCGACCATCTCGGGAGCGATTTATGTGGCCACATTAAACCTTCAGGCCATCCCCTCCCTCCCCATGGAACTTGGGGTCGCCAGAGCCTCGTCTGTTAGTGAAACAGGATTCGCCGCGGATAGGTGAGGTTGACAATTGGGTTTGGAGAAGCTATATATTGCGCTGGCAACCTGAAGGGTTGCGCTACACAGCCCCTTGAATCTGGTATTTTAGTTGCCTCTTACGACAGGCATCACTGTAGTGTTTACCAAGCGGAAATCCTGCAATACACAGGGCTGTGAACAATCTCGGGTCTATGCCTAAGGATGGTAAACGGTTGTTTATTTTCTCAGACAGCCAGGCCGCATTAAAGGCCCTGGACTCATTCGTCGACAACGCAAAGTCGGTCATTGAATGCCGCAGATCTCTTAACGAGATGGCTCAGCACTTCAGTATCAGCCTTATATGGGTACCTGGGCACAGGGATATTGAGGGCAATTGCAGAGCAGACGAGCTGGCCAGAAGAGGCACCACCGACCATATCCTTCCGGGAAATGATTCGGTAGGCATACCCATGGCCACTTTCAGGCTTCGTGTGAACACAAGCACTATAAGAATCGCAAAAGGTACCATGGTCAGCCATATCATCGTGTGAGACATCCAAGCAAACCTGGCCCTCATATGACAAGGGGCGCACAGAAGCGCTTCTGATTTTAAACAAATCAGCTCTATCGTCCCTGATAAGGGTTCTAACAGGGCATTGCTCAATAGGCACGCACGGTGCTAGAATGGGGGTAACGACCTTCGACTATTGTCGCAGCTGCAGATGTACAGAAGAGGAAGAAAGCGTCCAGCACCTTCTCTGTCACTGTCCAGCGCTTAGTAGGAGTAGGATGGCTATCCGCGGTAAACCTTTTCTACATGACCTCGCTGAGGTCTCTTGCTATGAAGTAAAGGCTCTGGCAAAATTTATAATTTCCACGAGGTGGTTAGGCAGGGTAGGGGTCCTCTTTTGAGACCGTATAGGGTATTACAATGGGCTCATTGGTGACCTAAGTAGTGAGCTGTTACCATAGTGTTCAGCTCAGCCCTTGCAACCTAACCTAATCTACTACAGGCATACCTACCGCGGGAATATTCTGACCCCCTAACCCGCTGTGGTGCGCTGGCTCATCAACCAGATGTGTGTTGGGATGCCCAGGTTTCTGGGTATTCAACAGGATCTGTTTGGTTAGCATCTCAATTCTCTCCCGCCGATGACTGCACAATAATGGCCACAGGCCCAGGCCCACAGATCGATGAGCTTGTAACAGAATAAACGGCTACCTCCCTGATCTCCGGTTTTTTCGCCTCGCGAAACCTGGCATTATCACCGACTAAATCCTCCGCCACCTTATTTACAACATGGACGTCCCAAATGTCGACAATTTTGAACATCCACGTCGATGGCACTACGCTACCGACTGTCCTACACCCCAAAATCTTGGGTGTGACGTTTGATCAGGATCTACGTTTTCGTGAGCACGCAGCCGCAATGGTTCCGAAAATCCAGAGCCGTAATAAAATCCTCAAGTCCCTTGCTGACAGTACTTGGGGAAAAGATAAAGAAACGCTCATTACCACTTACATAGCAATTGGCCAGCCGATTGCATGCTACGCGTCCCCTATATGGTCGCCAAGCCTAAAAACTACTCACTGGAAGAAGCTACAGGCCTGCCAAAATACTGCTCTCAGAACTGCCATGGGCTGTCTTCTTATGTCCCCGGAACACTCCATAATGAGGCGAGAATACTCCCCATCAGGGAGAGAAATGAGATGCTAACCAAACAGTTCCTGTTGAATACCCAGAAACCTGGGCATCACAACAGACATTTGATTGATGAGTCATCTCCGTAAGCATTATGAGGAAATACGGCACCTGATAACTCAGCCGTATCAAGCAAAAAAACACAAGCAGGTCCTCAGTGAACTCCACAAAGAGGCGTCGGACCTTTATGCCAGGAATTGCCCGGTGAATCCAGTACTCTAAGAACAGTACATAAAACTTGCGGAAGAGGAACGTATACTCCCCAGGGAAACGCGAGTTACTCTAGCTCAACTCCGTTCTGGATACTGTAACGGGCTAAACTCTTACCTATCCAGAATCAACCCCGACATACAAAATGTATGCCCCGCTTGCAATGTGTCCCCACATGGCACCAACCATCTCTTTAATTGTAATGTGGAACCAACGCCTCTAACACCCCTTTCATTATGGTCCACCCCTGTTGAAACAGCAAGTTTCCTGGGACTCCCGTTAGAGGATATTGATGACAATTTGTGATCGGTCGCACCTATGAGTTGGGGCGAAGCACTGCTGCAACAACAACAACAAGAACTGCTACAACAACCTTCAATAGCGGGTTAGTGGACTTACAGTATATACCCGCGACAGGTTTGCCTGTCGTAAGAGGCGACGAAAATACCGAAATGATTAAAGCGGTTGTGCAGCGCAAACCTCCCAAAGGGTCTGCCAGCGCAACATAAAACTACTACAACCCAATTGTCAACCTCTCCTACCCGTGGCGAATGCTGTTTCTTTAGCAGCCGAGGCACTGGCCATCCCAAGTTTCTCTTGGGACTAGGAGGTGGGGCGGGATGGCTTATAAGGTTCAATATGCAAATGGTCGGCCTTGTACCTTAATAGTGCTTGTTACCGGAATGCACCGGATCTATATCCGGCAAAGGACCATCAACTTCGATAACACTCCTCAAAACCTTCTGAAAGTTTCTTTGTCGCTACAACAACAACAACAACAGCTATAACACTACACTCAACATGATTAAGAGGGTTGATAAGCGAAAGACAAAGCTTTATAGCTTCCACAACACGATTGTCAACCTCGTTTCTCCGACGGGAGTCTGGTTACCAATATGAATGTATCATACACATATTTAGGTGGTGACGCCCCCATTCCCCATAAGTTGTACCATAGACGTCACAATCAGATTGGGCGCAATTAAAAGAAGGCGGAAGTTGCACTTGATCTGCCAAGCAAGAAAGGCGTGGAACCAAGCGCGATGCTGCAAAGTGTCGAAGATCATGTGCAGGTCTTACAACCTTAGACTAACAAGTCGACTCTTCGGGGTCGCCAGAGCCTCGGTTGTTAATGAAACAGGATTCGCCGTGGGGTTGACAATTGGGGGGATTCAAGGGGTTGTGTAGCGCAATATATAGCTTCTCCAACCCAATTGTCAACCTCACCTTCGAGCGGCGAATCCCGTTTCACTAACAGACGAGGCTCTGGCGACCCCAAGCTCCTCATGGAACTTGGGGGTGGGGAGGGAGGGATGGCCTGAAGGTTTAATGTGGCCATATAAATCGTTCCCGAGATGGTCGGGCCAGCACCTTAATGGTGCTGTGTTACCGGAGCGTATCGGATCTGTATCCGACAAAGGACCATCACATCGATAACACTCCCCAAAACCTTCGGGGAGTAACTAATCGCTACAACAACAACAACAACAACAACAACGTTGATAGTTGTGTTTGGAGAAGCTATATATTGCGCTGGCAACCCCCTGAGAGGGCAAGGGCCGGCCGGTTCAACCTTACCAATGCCTCTAGCAGCAATTTCTCTTTGGTTCATCTCTCTTGAAACTGCATGTTTGCTTAAGCTACCGTTAATTAGCAAATATCGATGACAATTCGTCAGTGATCGGATTGGGCGAGGCATTGCTACGCGATGCAGGTGCCAGATCGCAGCTGCATCTATTGGTTAACAACCAACCTTTTTGAACCCTTCCTTCCCTTCTCCTGCTACCCTGTAGTACACACGCCATGTTCTACTATGTTTTCCCATCCAGAGCGAATGAGGACATGCAACTGATCCTCTGAGAACTTTCTGCCCCAAAGTAGCATATGCATCTATCTTGATGAATGCCTAACTGCAGCCCCGCGAAAAATGCAAGTTGAAATGTATGTTCTGCTGTCACAACGGCATTATTCGTATGAAGGTTAGCAAATGTTTGATTTCAACAGTACCGCTGTTTTTGCCTTTAATAAAACCGGCTATCCCCGCAAGTGCTCGTGGACATGGTCTCTTTATTATATAGAGATCAAAACTTCCGAAATCTAAAGGTACCTCTGTTTTTGTAGTTATTGTATTTAATGGAGCTTATCACCGTATTAAGTAATTATAATATACAATTTTGTATGCTCCCTTGTGATCTTGTAATGCGTCCTCTTTTTAGAATCATATTATGGAAAAGGGCAAAGTTCATGTAAAAAACGAGCATCGTGGCGTGCCTGTACAATCACAATCACAAAACCAGCAACTACAAAAAACTCCAACAAAAACATCTGAAGGTCATGTAAATGAGCCACTATCACCCGAGTCGAAATCCTCTTATATGGGATCACATCAAAATCTAGATCATAACAATTTACAACAGATTTTCTATCATACACAGCCACATGCATCAAAAAAAACAACGAATTCAACCAATATTCCTCAAACAGAATGTGATTCTTTGGGAAATTCAGCTAATGATGGCGTATTCCCATTATGTTATGTGTGTGGTGGTAATGGTGGATGCGAATCGTTACGCGTGCGCCCAAATCAAGAATGTCCAACTGAACCATATTTCTCTTTTTTGGAGCGACATGAGCCACCCAACGGTGTACCAAAAGTCAATGCAAATCAAACTTACGTTATTGCCTGTATGCTATGCTATCGATCATTGCGCGAACAATGGGATGCCTACGAACGCAAAAAGAAACCACATTTACAGCGTTTGTATCATATGAAACGAGTTGATGGTAAAAACTATATAGGCGCCGATATACAAACGCAAGGTGAATATGCTGCACAGCTGCTTGGGTTGAGTGCCGATCATTTGCAGCATGGCAACTTGCATGACGAATTTGCATATTTGAGCGGCGGAGGCGGTGGTGCACCCAATCGTACACCGAATCGTGTTGAATATGAACGCTCCAGTAATGTTAATCAATATTATCCTCAGCCGGCTGTACAAAGCAGGAACGAATCGCCATCCCCACATTATGCTCAAATGAACAATACAAACAATATTACGGCTAATAGCGTTAATGCACAACAACAATACTGCGATTATTACAGTCGTTCGAATGTAAACGCTGCCAACTTGAATGGCAAAATGACGCCACAACAACAAACAAAAGAAAAACAGCAGCAGTTACCTAAAGGTAATGTACAATTGAATGAAGATTCACCTTCTGCATCTGTTGAAACACGTAGAACAATTGGTGGTGGCGTCAGCGGTTCATCACCATATGATACATTTAATATAAAATCATCATCATCCTTTGCTCATCACAAATTTAAATTGGGACAAATTTCCTATATGAATTCACCAGCTGCCAGAAACAGCGAAAACAATACACCAAATGATGCTCAAAAAATGTCGATCAACTCAACATTGGACAATAAATTTCAACAACAACAACAGCGTCAAGATCGTATTAGTCCATTTGATTATGGTATGACAGGTGGTGTTGGCGGTGGTAGTCACTCGAATGCTCCCTCAATGGCAGATGCAGATGATACAGGTGCTGCATTGGATTTACGTAATTCATCTAGTAATATGTGTGAACCATATATGTTGTCATGTGGCACATCACGTCAAATGTTTCGCAATACCTCGCCTAGTGGTGCTCAAGCTAAACAAGTTGATGTTGGTATATTGGATTTATCTATGCCTGATAAGAATTCAATGACAGAAGTTTGTTATGTTTGTGGTGACGAGCAGCGCCGTGGCAGTCTTATAGAACTCAGTACTGTGCGACCAAAAGATTTTAAAGGTCGCCATCATCCATACTTTCCCATATTTAACGAACAACATCCACGTCCACCACGTTCACGTCCCAAAGATCCGCGTGGCATGATACAAGCTTGTCAATTATGCTATGAAAATCTTATACAACAATGGAATAACTATCAGGTAAGTCGTTGGGTAAAAGTAGCATAGCTTCTCAGAGGTCAACGGCGAATGGAGATTTCAAATGTCGATGACAGACCGAGCTCAATTTAATTCCTCCATATCTACAAATAAATTTGCATCCTTTGGTTAAATTTTGGTCCAACTTTGCTGATAGGAAATATATTTATTTATCTACCGGACTCAGTCCTCACAGATGTGTAACAACTTAGATAAAAATTAACGAAATAGAAAAATATATGGTAACAATTTATAATTACAATGGCATAATACCAAAAAATTTTTGTAAATAATTCGCTACGGCTTAAATATGTATGTACAAACATTTATATATTAATAGGAATACCGGAACATATTAATTGAAAAGAAAGTAATCAACAACATCAGCTTTAAAATGTTCTTTACGTGAGTTAAAATCGGCATGATTGCAAACGGAGGTACATAAGGAAATCATTCTGTGAATAGGTTCATTATTTGCAAAATTCGTTCTACACGTTTGAAACTAGAAAATGTATTTGTCCACCTTTCAGGTGCGTAGAAAGGGAGAAGAAAAAGTAGTTCCGGAGAATCGATTTTGTTGTCATAAATGTCTTTGATAAAGAAAATACCACAAATTTTCCTTCGACTTAATATTCATTGAATATTTAAAATTCTACATCTTAGTTCATAAGATGGCATCGATTCAAAAGTTAGCATCCGTCGAATGGCGCATTTAGTGAATCTCCTTTGAACTCTTTCTAACCGGCTGTAATGTGTGATGAAGTCTGAGTCCCAAATGATGCATGCATATTCCAAAATGGATCTTACAAGGTTAATGTAAAGACTTTTCAGAGTTAGCGGATCAAAAAAGTCTTTGAAATTACGTTTGAGAAAGCTGAGTTTGGAATTAGCAGCACTGATTATGTACCCAGCGGGTTAGGGGATCAGAATATACCCGCGGTAGGTATGCCTGTCGTAAGAGGCGACTAAAATACCAGATTCAAGGGGCTGTGTAGCGCAACCCTTCAAGTTTCCAGCGGAATATATAGCTTCTCCAAACCCAATTGTCAACCTCACCTATCCGCGGCGAATCCTGTTTCACTAACAGACGAGGCTCTGGCGACCCCCAGCTCCTCATGGTACTCGGGGGTGGGGAGGGGGGAATGGCCTGAATTTTTAATGTGGCCACATAAATCGTTCCCGAGATGGTCGGGCTAGCACCTTAATGGTGCTGTGGTACCGGAGCGTACCGGATCTGTATCCGGCAAAGGACCATCACATCGATAACACTCCCCAAAGCCTTCGGGGAGCAACCTTATCGCTACAACCACAACAACAACATTATGTACTCCCTATGAAAGTCGAACCTAAGCTTCGAGTCTAAGTATACTCCTAAATCCTTAACCGTAGTTGTACGATTGAATGAGTCGTTATCGTTAAAGTAATAGCTGTTCATTATGCATGCATGCGTTTCTCCGAGTGAATGTGATAATATTACACTTGGAAAAGTTCAAGAAAAGACCGTTACTATTGCACCATTTTATCAATTCCAAGATGTTTTGCTGTAGCTCTATGCAGTCGATAATGTGTTTAACTCTGTTATAAAGTTTTAGGTCATCGGCGTACATCAAGCAACTACAAAATTTAAAGCATTGGCTGATGTCATTTATAAATAAAGAAAAAAGTAAATGGCCCAGATGACTACCTTGTGGTACCCCTGATATATGGATTATAGGCTTGGAGAGATTGCTGCCAATCTTTACTATTAATTTCCTGTTTTGGAGATACGATTCAAGCCACCTTAGAGCGTTGGAGTGGATTCTGAGTTTACTAAGTAATATGATGAGACTGTCGAAAGCTTTTACGAAATCAGTGTACACTGTACAGAGTTCCCACTTGTTCGCCGTCCTCAATCGCATTAACCACAAAATTTACAAATATGGTGAGATTTGTGCTGGTGGATCTCCCTGGATAAAAACCATGCTGTTGAGGGAGAATATAGTTTTTAAAAACTGCAAATAGCTGGTCATTTAGAATTTTGTCCAGCAGCTTTAGGATGTTGGATAGCTTAGCAATGGGTCGATAGTTGTCTACCTTGTTTCGAGGGTCAGACTTATAAATTGGCGATACGAATGCCACTTTCCATTCGTCATGGAAATTACCACATTCAAGGCAATTGTTAAAGATTTTAGTAAGAGGCGAATAAAGTGAAACCGCACAGTTCTTTAAGAACAAGAGTGGCAGAAGATCGTATCCAGCTCCCTTGGATACATCAATGTTCATAAGGGACTCCAGGACCTCTTCCTCTGTAACCGTGAACTGACCAATATTTACAGACTCCACTGTGGCAGATGTGACACGTAACTGTTCGGTACCTGTTAAATACCTTCCCGAACATGTCGGCAAAGAGCTCACATGTGTCCTGAGTTGAGGAAGCAACTTTGGCTCCAAACTCCATTGATTTCGGCATACCGTTATATTTTCGTTTTGAGTTAACAAAAACCCAAAAAGATTTAGGGTTGGCTTATTAATCAATTTATCATGAAGGAACTTGGATAGGCAATCAAATTTCTTCCTGCACTCAGCAAATTTTGTTTCGTCGTCAGCAGAGCCAGTTTTCTTAAATTTTTTATGCGCTTTGTTTCGTTGGTTTTTAACCTCAAAAGTTCTTTTGTGTACCATGGGAGATTGAAAGATCTCTTTTTTTTCTGTGGGATGGGACGTATAAGTAAAGGCTTTCTTCTACTACGCTCTTGAACTTCATATACATATTTGATAAGTCTAGTTGCTCCAAGATTAAATTCCAATCAATGGAGTCAAATTAAAAACGCATTCAAAGCCGTAAAATTTGTCTTATAAAAATTGAAGTAATACTCGGGTTCAGTGGAGTTATAATCGTATTTATACAATGAGAACTGGATAGAGATTGCTTTGTGATGAACCGATTCACAGGTGAGTGGCATATCACACTTATAAATCACAGGATATATCATTGTTTATAAAAATTAGATCCAACACTCTGTTTAAATCATTTCCAATGTCGTTAATTTGAGAGAGGTTACAAGAGTACAATGTATCACAAAGTAAGTCCTCGACATCCTTTTAAGGGGCAAAGGGGGTTAAAAAGCCGTCATCAGGATGTCTTACCCATTGACGCATGCATTGGCTTTTCTTTGCTTTGATTCACACTTTACAGTTGGATTTACATTAGGAGAGCTGCAGACGACAATCGTTCCAATGAAACTCTTGGCTTTTTTCCAAAGTTTAAACACTTTGGTTGACTCAAGAGGTCAGCATCAATTCCTTAGGTTTTAAATTTCTTTAACTTTTCCTAAAATCCTTTTCCCAATATGATGAAACTGTTCAATTCTACTATGCATGGTTTCCAATAGAGTCCATTCAATAACAAATGCATGAGTCTCAAAAAACTGGGCAGCTATATATTGAAAGGTCATCGCCGTGAATGCATCCTCAACGCAGAAGATAATATCGCTTAGGGTGAAAACCCGTTTCGTACCATTGTGCAGAGTATCCTCATTTCTTAGCTATATATATCCATCAATATTGGTAACATTAAACCTTCGGTAATCCACATATTTTTCCCATCCTCCTTTCGAACTACATAGCCGAACTAGATACCTTCCTTCGTTTCACTGAATTGTCAATTAAACACACTTAAAATGTGTTTACCAATAATTAGCTCCATTCACCACTACTCACGACTACTTCGCCGTAATTTACTTAGAACGAGTTACAACTAAACTAGTCCGCTGCTGTTGCTAGTTCGCTGGTTTTATATTCGCCGCTCTGTTATGATCGAGTCAAATGGTTGTACACCACGTCAGCAGTGTTCGAATACTGTGAGGAATCTCAGTCGATGCGTTCAAACGACAAGTTTGTAGAACTTGAACAGATTTCCAAAACCTTACAAAGCTATATATCTGCTCTAAATGATTCCGCGTTCACATTCGTCACACCATCAATACATTTTCTCCTAAGGCCTAGGCTTATACTGTGTCCACATGGAACATCTCATTCATAATTCACTCTCTCATTTTTCGCTCGGCCTTGAGCTATGTACCGAACTTCTTCAAATTTAACGCACAGTTTTAATAGCGAATCCTCATTTATTTTGGACCTTGTCGTGAACACGCCTAACTCGATTGCTTCACTAATTGCGTTTTCTTTTCTGGAAAAAATGTTACCATGTTGTACTCTTAAATTCTAACTTTTGATCTAGGTTACCTGGCGCTCTGCAAAAAGGCTGAGTATGTTTTCTTATTGAGTGGGAAATATTTTGTGAAAGGAATATACAAACTTACGAGAAAGCTGAGAAAAACCAAAAGGGCGATATTATTTTCAGAAAAGAAATCGCCACAAGTTATTTGAAATCTGGCAGGGAGCTAAACACACGCACAGCTGAATACAAAAAAAAAAAATAAATAAAATGCAAGCAAATTGTTAAAAAAAAATCTAATTTACTTGAAGATTTTATTGGGTACAAAGAAGTGTTTCAAGAAAATGCTGTATGGTCAGCCCTGATGTAGCTCTAAAAGAAGCATTTTCTGATCTGCTGCTACCAAACGAAGTGCGAATAATTTTGATGGGCCGAGTAGGCAAGGCACTTCGCGAACAACATTTTAATTGTTTCTATGTAGTCTCAATTAGTTGCCAGTCAGTACTTGCCTAAAAGCATCGAGTACAAACCGCGAGAACTGTTGTCAGTCTAACTCGTTAGTGCGTCTATCGCTATGAATATATGTATATCACAACCGTGTCTATCCATTTTACGGCTGAAATGTTATTTGATCATAAGTCCCATCGGGTCTAACTTGCGAATTTAGTATTGTAAGGAATTCTGGGGATTTCTGATATTTATGCACCTTCTGCTAACGTTCGAATCGCTAAACTGTTGAATAAATTACTCCAGTATTCAGTATTGCAAACTGGTCTTTATTTAGATTACTTTGGGAGTAGTACTTCACCATTATACTTCACAACCAATACCGTGTTTAAATCAAAACTGATTAATGAATCCTCAGCTTGCGCTGCTTTTATACTCTCGGTTTTCTAGTTCACCTATTTCTCGTAAGGTCTAGTGATTTCGCGAAAATGTGTTCGAGAACAATTGTATCTCATGCTTGGTTATCAGCTATATGCGTGTGTATGTATGAGTAACAACTTCGGCTGATGACTACATGCGTGTGAGTGAGTTATCTCTTCGTCGCCTTGTATGTATGTGTACAAATGATGATTGATGTGTTAATGTACACAAGTGTAACTTGCTTTAATGTTTTTGTTGTGCCTTTATTTACTAACAGCTTAGTGATGCTAAAATTCGCCACAGTATCAATAATTGAGGTATCGCGTGTTTTTGTTTCGGTATTAAAAGATAAGGCGACACCTGAAAAGAGTTTTAAATCAATATTTCTAATTCTATGCTGTGTACCTGAGCAAGGTACGATTAACTACCCTCCAGCGATTCGCACTAGTTCGGAATTAGCGCAGAACTATCTCATTCAGAGACGGTACTAGTTCTTATTCTGTCCTGGTGGCTAAGAAACAATCACTGCCTTTAAGTTATTAATTTAAATTCATGTAGCACAGTCTTGATCCTTCGCTGGTGACGTGGGGCATGCCATACCACGCCACAGCGCTCCCTGAAACTTCAAGTCATCACACCAACGCCGGGTTGAGCGCTGTTGGTGCAAGTATAGCTATCAACTGTCCCGCTCTGCTTTCGATTAGCATAAGTTCGGAAGTAGTCATTAAACCTATGGTGCTTTGTGTGACTGTCATCCATTTTCGCCGTTCTTCTCCCCCAATGCTTGGGCCTCTTGAAAATAGTACCCTCAATACTGTCCAATACATCTCATGTTATATCCCCATGTGTCCATCTCATTTAAAATGGAAGCGAATTCTACAAAAATCAGTCTTTTGTCATGTGATTTCTTTTTAATCGTTCCACTTGAGAAAATTATATTTCTCCTCTTAAGAAGATAACATAAAGTCCAAACTTCTAACACTAAGTTCAACCGGTTATGAATACGTGCAAATTTTTGAGTACCAACCTTATATTTACGTTTTATCTATATTTAAAATGGACTATGAAATGAGCTAACAATTTAAAAAAGTCTGGTATTCAACAACAAATGGAAAATGAAGAGCCCTTTGTTCAAGTTGAAGTGCCTTTGCAAATTTCCCCCTTGACTTCCCCTTAGACGAAATATCACTATGGACAATCACATTCTAGCCACAAGTGCTACTTTAACATACATAAGTAGACCGTTGAGAAATGAAGTACTTGACATCCTCGACATACAAACTTCGGTCGATCACGAGATGTTCATCGATAGGCTTAGTTAGCAAGCAAATAAGAATGGGTCTCTGGCAGGTATTCAGCATTTTAAACTAGACGCTGAATGGCATTAGCATTTCTAAAAGTGAAGCGTTAGATATAATAACATTTTTTTAGAAAAGCATTCAACAATAGGAAATTGTTTTATGTTTTTGGTGCTTTGTTAATTGATTGGTTGTTGTGCTCTTGAAAATTAAAAAACCGCAATGTAAAACCTGTTCACAAAGAACATGTCCAAAGCAAAAAGCATAGTTTCCCAGTTATAAATGTATGCATGAAACATCGATATTTGAGGCATGAATTGGAGCTATGTACGCATGTCAGGATAAATGCACGTTTATTTCTTTTTAACACATGTACTTTCTGAGGAAATATGCATACTCCATTACTCCCTTTGTACTACTTTTGTATGGATTGTTTGTATAAATGCCGAATGCATACAAAGTCATTAGAAAAACATGTATTCTTCATACGTACATACGAAAGCACTATCCCTGCATTGATCAATAGGAATTTATTCTACATATCGCTCATTTACTTCAATAGTGTCATAACCCAAAAAACACAATTTTCCAGGAGAGCCATTCAAAGATTTTAACTGCCATATGTTGTCCATATAAAGGCTCATTTTCATTTTATAGCACGGCGTAAATTTTTAACTGATTACAAAGATTTTTTTATACAACATAGATCATGATATTGGGTACGTTTATGTGTTATTAACTCAAAAGTCATGTTTTTTGAGTTATGACGACGTTGCAGCAAATGAGCGATATATTGATTTCCATAAGGTTGATTGCACCAACTATTTTATACGGAGTTTGCCAGTGCTTTAAATTACTTATTCCGAAATTTTCTTTTTATCTCATGTTCTACTAATTAAAGAGGGAACTTTAAAGCTAGGAATAAAGCTTGATCTCACAATCTAAGGCATTTGCATGTGTCACACTTTCATTGCATACAATAAAAAAATTTTTTTTTTAATCGCAATTATAAGCATTTATTTATAAAAAAAAAAAAATAAATGTAAGGCGCGATAACCTCCGAAGAGATCTAAGACCGAGCTTCTCTTCCAATTTGCGTCGTGCTCCTCTTGATTTTTCCCTACAAATTGGCCGGACGGGACCTACATGTTTTATGCCGACTCCGAACGGCATCTGCAAGGCAGATGAGTTTTCACTGAGAGCTTTTCATGGCAGAAATACAATCGGAGCGCTTGCCAGACACTGCCGAGGGGCGACCCCGCTTAGAAAAATTTTCTTCTAATTGAAAAATCTTATTTCTAAAATTTTGATGTTGCTTTGCCCGGGAGTTGAACCCAGGGCATACGGTGTGATAGGCGGAGCACGCTACCATCACACCACGGTGGCCGCAAGCATTTATTTATAGATAACACAAAAAGAAATATCGCCATTTCGACAGCTAATTGAAATATCACCATATCTCAGCTACCGCTCCGAAAAAGCTCTATCTTAGCATAAATTCTATATGTTTTGGCGTGAGCTGCAGCGTTTATGAAAAAAGAGTTCTGAAATAGAGCATTCAGTCGAGTTGGGGTGATTTTCCACTCGGGAGTCGAGTGATAACAACGCCCTGCAATTGTAACACCATTGCCTCTTTTAAAAATTTGTCAACTCTTGCATTACTTATATTTGTAAAAACACTCGGACAGTCGCGGCCCGAACAACCCTGATTATGTGATACCACTGCACAAAGTTCTCCATCCACAACGCCCGGTCCCCCAAAATCTTCAAAGCACGCATCAGATCTACCACGCGCAGCACAAATCATTGTTTGTGTGACAGGCTTCCCTATTAGCCCATAACGACTCGAACATTTGGTCTGTGGAATTAAAGTCAAGACAGTAGTTAGATTGGAGTGTATTCGAAGTCATCCCATTTACTGGAGTTGTCCAACCCCATCCACTAATTCGTATATTCATGCCCGCTTTTAACTCAGTAAAACCATTGACGCAATATCATTAAAGCTATATTCATATCTTCTGTTACGCGATTATAATCACATGGAACATATATATTGGTCACACTGCTACCTTGTGCAGTTGAGGGTATATCACATAAATCCGTTACACCAGCTGCAACAATTAATTCGCTCGCTCTCTTGTAAATTTACTAAATTTGCCACGCAACTCGCAGCTGTAACAACCTTCCCCAAAGTGACCAATGAACCAACGCAACGATTTTTGTTCCTATAGCGTATTTATACCAAATGTGGGGCTAACTCTATGGGCCAAGGAAGTCCCTCTACAATGCGAAATTCCGAACTCGTATGAGTCGAAATGCAGCTAAATATAAACAACACGAGCGCGAAGTAACGGCGTAAATTCATTTTATTACAATTTTCACCGCTTTTTAAGTATAAACTACACCGATCTCAATTTTGTGGGAGCTATTTATACAAAAATGGGTCGTTTGAAAAAAAATAAACAAAACCGTTTGCTTCTAGATTCCAGGAATTTGAACAATTTATACAAAGGAAATTTTTTTTTGTACTCAAGTAAATGAGCGTAATGTATATATGTAATTACAATAACAATAACATTGTTATTATAAGGGATGACGTAATTTGAAGCCATTAACTTGGATTATATTGACCATTAATACACGCACAATTCTCGAAAATTGTCTGAGGGCAAAGCATCCTGGGCCAAACGGTTGTTGTTGTTGTAGCGATAAGGCTACTCCCCGAAGGCTTTGTGGAGTGTTATCGATGTGATGGTCCCTTGCCGGATACAGATCCGGTACGCTACGGTAAAACAGCATCATTAAGGTGCTAACCCGACCATCTCGGGAACGATTTATATGGCCACATTAAACCTTCAGGCCATCCCTCCCTCCACACCCCCAAGTTCCATGAGGAGCTTGGGGTCGCCAGAGCCTCGTCTGTTAGTGAAACCGGATTCGCCGTTCGAAGGTGAGGTTGGCAATTGGGTTGGAGAAGCGATATATAGCGCTACACAACCCCCTGAATCACGGGCCAAACGGTCGGCGGTCGTCATTAATCCTCGATATATTCCATGTTTATTGCTCCAAGTTGCGCAATCTCTCATCAGTTATTCATACTTTGGAGTTATTTTCGAAAACAATTGCAAACATTTCGTAAATACAAAAAAATTTTCTAGACAATAAAAAAAAAATCGAAGAGTCCAAAATTATATACATACATACATACATGTATACAATATTCAGAGAAGTGTATTTTTACAAACATACGATCATGGTGGAAAACGATTTAAACTCCCTTGATGTATCCAGTTGGCAGAGAAAAGAAGCGACTGGCACGCCTTGTTGGACGGCCATAACCGTTTAAACGGTTAAGTGCCAATTAAGTAAGTAATAAAACTTTTGCACTCGGGTACCAATGAATTGTTCATACTTTTTCACTAATACTGCACTCATTTTTTTCGTATGAATATGTTTTCAACTTGTTACCTGTGTCGAGAACCTCGAACGCGCTTGAGAACGTGATGACTATGAAGTCGTTTTCTTATAGTTTTGTCTGCTAAACCAGTTGTAGCCATTTGGTTTGTCCGCCCGGAGATATTGGGCCCAAGTACCGCTCTAAAGGCCTTTTTGATGTTCTTTCTCTTTATGGAACCAATTACATATTCTATACCCTGTGTGCTTACTCAAACTATCCGATTTCCTTTATAAAGCATTATGACCCTACCCTTAGGTCGGGCAGTACAAAACTGCCTTAAGTTCTGAACCTCATTTTCAATAGGTCTGGGCACGCGCAGAGGAAATGGGTGACTGCCTCCCTAAAACCGTCAACACTATAGCCGTCGTTGAGGTGGACTACCATTCTAGCCGCGTGTGAAAAAATGAAAAAAAAAAAACTAAGTGATTCATTAAACCATGTCCGTCTTACTAGTCCGTGAATAAAATCGAAGTAACAACACCCACTTTTCAGATATCGATTATCTTGGTATCCCACAAAATATTGTGGTAATCATAGTGCAATAATAAGTGAAAATCATTTACATAACCCCACTTTTTCAGCAACTCTATTTGCCAGTATTAACGTGTAACACAAAAGTAAATGGGGAATAAGAAGTTGCGTTAATATTTTTTTATTAAAAACTCTGGTAACGTCTTATACAATTAAACGTATAGTGAAATCTACTACGATCGTAGGGAAATGTCAAGGGGATGACAACACCTGCATATTCATTTCGTCATTGTGTTAATAAAATTTCAATAAGTTTTTGAATATTGGAACAGCACCTCCCCCTTTTGATGAAATAAATTTCTCAGATCGACTGACAAGTGAAATATCACCCTATCTGGGATGCCGTTTAGAAAACGCTCTATCTCAGAAAAATTTTTAATAACTCTCTTTTTCAGAATTTCCTTCAAAACGCCCTGTCTGAGCTTAAAATACAATTTGACATGATCTGGGGCGTTTGTGAAAAAAATTCGCATTTTGAGATAAGAGGTTTTTGAGAAAAATTCTGAAATACTGTGTTTTTGAAAAATATTATCACCGCCAGCTGGGATAGGGTCGAAGTATTCATTGAATGAATTAATAACTGTATAAGTTTTTATAACTGAACCCAGTGCACAGTGAACATGATGGCGAATGTATGGCTGAAAAATCGCCGAAATCTTCTCATTTTTGGCGATTGGAGAAGACGTGTTTCCAATCTCCCGTTACACCAAATTTAAGGTAAATTGTATTTAACTAGTATTATTATATGTAAGCTGTCGGAATGCACGCGATTCCAATCAGAAAAACAGCAGCTATTCATTCTCAGAGGTTAGAAATCATGTGTTTCCAATCCTCTACTGTTTCAACTTTTTGGCAAGCAAAGCGCAATCGCATGTAATGCCTGGGTTAGTGCCCATTCGAAGTAAAAAAGGTGGAAATTTTATTTTAATTTTTTTATCGTATAATTTTTTTGTATCCTAAATACAACCGAAATTGTTTTTAAACGGTTTTACTTAGCTTCACTTGACAGGCAGGCCGCATGCACGGCCGTTGTGAACGAACTTTGTAATTGAAATTTAAGTGACTTTCCGATAAGCTACAACCTTGAAACTTGGAATATAGTTCAGAACCCGATGACAATGCAATAATAAGAAAAGAAATCGCCGTAGG
This sequence comes from Eurosta solidaginis, assembly GCF_040869045.1. Classification (NCBI taxonomy): domain Eukaryota; kingdom Metazoa; phylum Arthropoda; class Insecta; order Diptera; family Tephritidae; genus Eurosta; species Eurosta solidaginis. The sequence goes on from NC_090321.1 coordinate 69,318,072, forward strand.
TGGCGCAAGGATCGAGATATTCACAAAAATCGTATTTGTGGTCCGATCTGGCTCATATTTGGAAACCATAATACATACAAGGATAGAAAGTGACCTATGACAAAAATCGCCGCTAAGTGGCGCAAAGATCGAGATATTAAAAAAAATCGTATTTGTGGTCCGATTTGGTCCATATTTGGAACACATAATACATACGAGAATAGAAAGCGACCTATAAAAAAAACGCCGCTAGGTGACACAAAGTTCGAGATATTCAAAAAAAAATCGTATTTGTGGTCCGATTTGGTCCATATTTGGACACATAATACATACATGAATAGAAAGCGACCTATAATGTCCGATTTGGCTTATATTTGGAACAAATATTACATACAGTCCGGTAGAATTGACATCAAAATATTTTGGAGTTGGAGGAGGGACAAGCAGGGAAGGATTATGTATTGAGGACTTAGATTGTAATAAATTGTCAGGAAAGAGTCCTTGTAATAATGAGTCACTAAATGAACTAAATAGAATGAGAAATAATGGACAATTAAATAAAGTCTAAAAACTTGAAAATAAAATAATAAAAAAAAAATTTCAAATTAAACGGTTTTATTGAAAACAATACTTACATGAAGTAATAATAATACTAAAAGCTAGAAAATAATTAGGTAGGTCCCAGGTACTAGTCATCACACTCCCCATCAATCTAGGGCGTTGATCAGACAATTAAATAAAAGCATTGGACGCCTAAAATTTCTATTGATAGTCATATATAAGACCAACTGAACCTTAATCAGGTTATGCTACGCCTCACATTTTTAGAAATTTCACGCGCCCAATGCTTTTAGTTAATTGTCTGATCAACGCCCTAGATTGATGAGGAGTGTGATGAGTAGTACCTAGGACCTACTTAATTATTTTCTAGCTTTTAGTATTATTAATACTTCAGGTAAGTATTTTTTCAATAAAACCGTTTAACTAAATTTTTGTTTAAATTATTTTATTTGTTGTAACTTGATTACTTGACATTCGACTTTTAGAATTGATATGTCATTATTGTAGCCATGAGAAGCTCTATAATTCATTTTAATGTCCTTTTGAGCTCCACAGCCATTGAAGAAAAGAAGAGAAGGCATACATTGCATACTACTCGTGTAAGAGAACAGTATAATACATACAACTGTGGCCTAAGGCCAAAGCTTATGATGTGACTCTACACAGCTGTTATAAGACCCATTCTAGTGTACGGAATGTTAGCGTGATGGCCAGAACTGAACAAGCAATACAACATCAAGAAACTAAACTAGATACAGTGGGCAACATGAGCAGGGGTAACAGGAGCACTTAGGTTGAATCTAACGGAGGAAATGTTCTCCTTAACCAGCAGGCATTGGCCCTCCGCAAAGCTACTACTAGCGCATGAACTAGTAGTTATGGAGAAGGCGACGAAGAGATATCTCACACACACACATAGGTAGTCATCAGCTGAAGTAGTTACTCACACATACACACGCATATGGCTATGGGAGAGGCGTAGACTACAGATATACATGTATATAACTGGTAAATAACCAAGCATGAGCTACAACTGTTCGCGAAGCTACTAGACTTTAGGGGAAATTGGTGAACGAGGAAACCGAGCGTATAAAAGCAGCGCAAGCTGAGTAATAACGAATCAGTTTTGATTTAAACACGCTATTGGTTGTGAAGTACTACTCCCAAAGTATTCTAAACAAAGACCAGTTTGCAATACTAAATATTGGAGTGTTTTATTCAACAGTTTAGCGATTCGAACGTTAGCAGAAGGTTTAAAATAAGCGGAATTTCCCAAAATTCGTTACAATATATTTAGGATCACATCCAGTATTAAAGGACACAGGCCATTTGAAACATACGCGGAAAGAATGAGTGTGGACGGTTGTACGGTCACCCATTTCCTCAAATGTTTTATCGATCTAACCAAATGGTTCGAGTAAACTCACAGGGTAGGCTATGGGATTTGAACATGTATATATGTACATATGCACTTAAAATTTATATGGACTGCCAAGGCATAATTTTATCTACACTTTCGAAATTGTCACGCAGAAAATTAGTACTACTAAATTTCAGTATGCATTATACTCAGTTGGAACTGAAATGTGTCTCTCCATTTTACTTACTTACTTAATTGGCGCGTAACCGTTTAAACGGCTATGGACGTCCAACAAGGCGCGCCAGTCGCTTCTCTCTACCAACAGGCGCCAATTCGTCACACCAAGGGAGTTTAAATCGTTTTCAACCAGGTCCTTCCAGCGGAGTGGTGGCCGCCCTCTACCTCTGCTTCCATAGGCGGGTTCCGCATATCATGGCCTAGCCAGCGCAGCCGCTACGTTTTAATTCGCTGGACTATGTTGATGTCTGCGTAGAGCTCGTACAGCTCATCGTTAAATCACTGCTGTACTCGCCATCGCCAACTCTCCATTTTATCTCTATACTATTCTGCACTTCTATGACCAAAAGGGGTTTGTATCCACTATTCATCGCAACCGATTCAGCTATAAGTTATACACTATGACCAACAGAGGTGCATGTCTCCGCTATTCAGTACAACCCGTTTTGTAGCGAGTTATTTAACCACTGCAGCTAGTCTTCAATAATTGCCGCTAGATGGGTCTCATTAACATTATCTAAGTGATGATAAGCGTTTTTAATAGCCCCAAATGTAAATGTATATACACGTACATAAAATTGGCGCCTAGATCGCCTATAGCACAGCAACCAACTACTAAATTATACAATTGAAACTCACACCTGAGTATGTAACATTTGGTTCTAACCGCACTTAGACTTCTCTACCTTTTTTATACTCAGTTGAGCAGAGCTCACAGAGTATAATAACTTTGATTGGATAACGGTTGGTTGTATAGGTATAAAGGAATCGAGATAGATATAGACTTCCATATATCAAAATCATCAGTATCGAAAAAAAATTTGATTGAGCCATGCCCGTCCGTCCGTCCGTCCGTTAACACGATAACTTGAGTAAATTTTGAGGTATCTTGATGAAATTTGGTATGTAGGTTCCTGGGCACTCATCTCAGATCGCTATTTAAAATGAACGAAATCGGACTATAACCACGCCCACTTTTTCGATATCGAAAATTTCGAAAAACACAAAAAGTGCGATAATTCATTACCAAAGATGGATAAAGCGATGAAACTTGGTGAGTTGAACTTATGACGCAGAATATAAAATTAGTAAAATTTTGTACAATGGGCGTGGCACCGCCCACTTTTAAAAGAAGGTAATTTTTGCAAGCTGTAATTTGGCAGTCGTTGAAGATATCATTATGAAATTTGGCAGGAACGTTATTCCTATTACTATATGTATGCTTGATAAAAATTAGCAAAATCGGAGAACGACCACGCCCACTTTAAAAAAAAATTTTTTTAAGTAAAATTTTAACAAAAAATGTAATATCTTTACAGTATATAAGTAAATTATGTCAAAATTCAACTCCATTAATGATATGGTGCAACAAAAGACAAAAATAAAAGAAAACTTCAAAATGGGCGTGGCTCCGCCCTTTTTCATTTAATTTTTCTAGGATACTTTTAATGCCATAAGTCGAACAAAAATTTAACAATCCTTGTGAAATTTGGTAGGGGCTTAGATTCTGGGACGATAACTTATTTCTGTGAAAAAGGGCGAAATCGGTTGAAGCCACGTCCAGTTTTAATACACAGTCGACCGTATGTCCTTCCGCTCGGCCGTTAACACGATAACTTTAGCAAAAATCGATATAACTTTACTAAACTCAGGTCACGTACTTATATGAACTCACATTGTATTGGTATAAAAAATGGCCGAAATCCGACTATGACCAAGCCCACTTTTTCGATTTCGAAAATTACGAAAAATTAAAAAAATGCCATAATTATGTACCAAATACGAAAAAAGGGATGAAACATGGTAATTGGATTGGTTTATTGACGCAAAATATAACTTTAGAAAACAACTTTGTAAAATGGGTGTGACACCTACCATATTAAGTAGAAGAAAAAGTTCTGCAGTGCGAAATAAAAAGCCCTTGGAATCATGGCAGGAATACTGTTCGTGGTATTACATATATAAATAAATTAGCGGTACCCGAAAGATGATGTTCTGGGTCACCCTGGTCCACATTTTGGTCGATGTCTCGAAAACGCCTTCACATATACAACTACAACCACTCCCTTTTAAAACCCTCATTAATACCTTTAATTTGATACCCATATCGTACAAACACATTCAGACCAATTCTAAATATTCTCGCGGAATTTTGTTCTCGCGGATTTTTTTATTCCCGCGGAAAAATTCCTCCAATTCTGTTCTCCTAGGCAGAACAATAATTGGGGAATAGGAATTTCGAATTTTCGAAGTCAGCTGTTTTGTCAATTGAAATTTCGTTGCACATTTCTTATTTTGTTTAAATAATTGAAAAGTTTAATTATTGTAGCAAATTTGTTGGAAATTAAGAAATAAAATATAAACATTGCACAGTATTTATTGCATTTCATGTGGTATTCACTGAAATGAGTAATGAATTGGTGCCACAGCAACATCAACAGCGGAACATAAGAAGAAGACGGCCGCATAACACAAGTCTGCCGGAGTTGCCTGCTTTCATTCAGCAAAGCAATTTTCTGGCGGCCGAGTTGAGTTGAATTCGTCCTTCATCATATGCCAAAATCTATTTAAGCCTTATTAAAAAATCCTTGCGCAATTTCTGGATGGCTGCATCAAATTTGTATACCAAGAGCTCTACCGTTGCTTATGATATACTTTTCAACTTAAAATAAAGAATATTGTGGTTGTAGTTGTTGTTGTATTAGAAGTGAGAATATTGTGGTAGAATATAAATACATCTTTTAGCACAAATTTGTACAAATAAGTGTTCTTTCTTAAAAAAACCAATTTTCTTTAACTATTTTGATGCATTCCCTTTAATTTAACAAGTGAAAAAACTCCTATGAAATGGCAGAGAAATCTCCCTCTCCCTCACATTCATAATACCTACTTTTCTCCCATAACCGGTTTCCGCTTTTTCGAACATTGTTCAGAATAGGAGGAAAGGGAGAAGTGAAAAAACTCACAAGTACTTTTTTATTTAGAATACGAGGAATGGGAGAAGGGAGAAAATTCGCACGGAATTTTCGTTTAGAATTGGGCTGATTATAGAGCCACCCCTGGTCCACCTTTATAGCTATATCTCGAAAAGGCGTCCACCTATAGAACTAAGCACCACTCCCTTTTAAAATACTCATTAACCCCTTTCATTTGATACCCATATCGTACAAACAAATTCTAGAGTCACCCCTGGTCCACCTTTGTAGTGATATCTGGAAAAGGCGTCCACTTATAGAACTAAGGCCCACTCCCTTTTAAAATACTCATTATCACCTTTCGTTTGATACCCATATTGTACAAACGCATTCTAGAGTTAACCCTGGTCCGCCCTTATAACGATATCTCGAAAAGGCGTCCACCTATAGAACTAAGGCCCATTTTCTTTTAAAATGCTCATTAACACCTTTCAGTTGATACCCATATCGTACAAACACATTATATGGCCACCCCTGGTCCACCTTTATGGCTATATCTCGAAAAGGCGTCCACCTACAGAACTAAGGCCCACTCCATTTTAAAATACTCATTATCACCTTTCGTTTGATACTGTAACGAATTTACTGCAAATCCTCTTATTTGCCCTTTTGCTAGGTTCGTATCGCTAAACTGTTGGATAAATAACTCCAATATTGAATAATGGAAAAATGGCTTTTATTCAAGTACTTCACAATAACACTTATACTTTGCAATTAGCTGGCTTAATAACCAAACTGATAGCTGACTTTCAAAATAATACTGCTATTTCTCGCTAGATATCGTCTTAATCGAAACTGCTTGACAACTCAAATCAAACTGAATTACATCTGTCGCCTTTTATACTCTTTGATTTTAACATTCGCATTTTCTAGAATCCACTAGCATTGTCCATGAGCTCTCAAACTTCTCAGCTGTAACTACAATTGCACAATTTTATAGTTTTTCCGATTGCATACTTATAGGAGTATCTCAGATATATGCATGTGTTAGTGCATTGACTCTCCGCTGCTCGTATACGTACATGGTACATATATGTAGATGCAGTTATTGTTTCGTTTATGTAGATACATAATGATTGAATTGTTGATGTGCATTCACGTCACTACTTAGCATCGGCTTAGAGACGGCAGCACTCCTTAATTTTGCTAATATTCGTGACACTGCCCTCCACCTAAGTCTGATCGTCCCGATCAGACAAATCTCTCGATCTAAACGCTGCTAGCATCGCCAAATGTACCACTCTTCTACTCCGTGGTTTCTCAATGCTTTGTATGCGGTAGATGGTATCACTGATCTTCTTCACAACCTTGTACGGGCCTTCCCAACTGCACCGAAATTTGGATGGAACACCTTTCCGCCGGTGAGGGTTGTATAACAGTACCAAATCTCCCGCCAAGAAACCTTCCGAATTATTTTCCTTGCCGTACCTGTGTTTCATCTTACTACTCATTATCCTGGATCGTTCCCTCGCACTCTGTTGCTCGGCCAATGAAGAACTACTTCGCAGAGCTTGCGCTGGACGGTTTTGCTTTGCATAATCAGTATCGTTCCGACGCTTCACAACAGTAGTGTGCCTTGGCTTGAAACCACCCTTGTATTCTTTCTTCGTTTTAGTACGCCCGTTAGGGCTTTTCAATGCCAGTTTTTCGCTCACATGTACTTCGGTTTTGATTTGTTTGGCCCATTTGTTCCATCAACCTTTACCTTTGAATTTCGTGGCCTTCGTCGAGTCTTCTCCACCAGTACCCGATTACTGCTGAACCCTTTTTCCAAACTAAAGTTAAGTGGCACATCTTGGTTCTCATAACGCATCACCCTTCTCTGCATATCGATCTTGATGTCATGGTCAACCAAGAAATCCACTCCCAATATAACTTCATCAACAATCTCCGCCACAACAAATTTGTGTAGAACCATGACCCTCCCAATCAATACTTCACATATCACTTCTCCCTGAACTTGGTTATACTCGCCAGTGACCGTACGCAACTTTGCTCCAGGTAACGGTTTTACTCTCCTGTTGACCAAGTCAGATCGGATCAAGGAATGAGATGCGCCCGTATCTACAGTCAGTACTTGTTCTTTGCCATCCACATTCCCTCTGACGGAAAGACTGCTCGATTTTCTACCAATTTGCGACACAGATATCACAGGGCATTCAATAGCTGGATCTAGCTCTCTACCTCTTACTCGCTCTTGCTCATCTCCTCCAGCTTTGCGTTTACGCCCACCCACATTGTTGGAACTATTAAGGCCAAGATCGCAATGACGTGCAATGTGACCGGACTTCCCGCATTTGAATCATTTGATAACTTTTTCACTCCGCTTTTGCGATCCTTTCAGCGCCTCCAATATTGCGTCTACCCACTCTGGCCTTTCTACTTCCACACGGCGTGCTTTGAAAACTGGCTTACTCAATAGCGACGCTGTTTCTTGAGTCAGTGCATAGGATACCGTTTCTGCGAATGTGGGTTTTGGGTTTGCATATGTCGCTCGCTTCGTTTCTACGTCCCGTATGCCATTTATAAAACTCTGGATTTTTACCCTCTCGGTGTACTCCACGGGTGCGTCCGCATTTGCCAAATGTGCCAACCTTTCAACATCCGAAGCAAACTACTGCAATGTCTCATTTGCTTTTTGGTAGCGGTTTTGCAACTCAATTTGAAATATCTGTTTTCTATGCTCGCTTCCATAACGTCGTTCTACAGCAGCCATCAATGCTTCATAATTGTTCCGCTCTCCTTCGGGAATCGTCTGTAGGATTTCCGCTGCTGGCCCCTCCAATGCCACGAACAGTGCAGCAACTTTATCTTCCGCATTCCAGTTGTTCACTGCTGCGGTCTTCTCAAACTGTAGCTTGAAGACCTGGAAAGGAACAGAACCGTCAAAAGATGGAGTTTTTACCTTCGTATTACTCGCTGAAGCAGCCGGCCGATTAAGTTGCAATTCCTGTATACGACCTCTCAACGCATCCACCTCTGCCTCGAATTTCTCTTCAAACTGCGTTATTTTCTCGTCCATACGCGCTTCGAGGTTTGATGATATACGCGCCTCTTGCTCTTTCAGTTGTGTTTCCATCTTTGATGTAATCTGTGTCGACATTTCTGAAATACGTGTCTCATGTGATTCCAGCTGGGATGCCATATATGTCTTCTGCTCTTCCAGTTGAGATGACATTTGCGATGACATTTCTGAAATACGTACCTTCTGTGCTTCCAGCTGAGTTTCCATCTTGGATGTTATGCGTGTCTCTTGCGATTCCAGTTGGGATGCCATATTTGTGGATATTTGTGATGACATTTCTGTTATACGTGCCTCTTGCGCTTCCATCTTGGATGTTAAACGTGTCTCCTGCGATTCTAGTTGTGATGCCACTGTCGATGTTTGAGCAGATATTGCAGCTAAAATCATGTTCAAGTCTGTGCTGGTAACCGTCTGCGATGTTTCGTTTTTCTCATCAATTTTTGTTGTCTCCTCGCCATCAAGATGAAAGACATACTCTTCCACATCAATTACTTCTGCTTCCATTGCCTCTCGTAGCCGTGCCTGAAGTTCAAGTTTAACGCCGCTTGTATTCAATCCACGGCTCTCCAACTCCTTCTTTAGTTGCTGGATCTTCAATTCACTGAACTTTGCAATTTTCTTGTTGTCCTCTGGAATTTATTCAACAATTCCTCTTCTGACACCAATTGTAACGAATTTACTGCAAATCCTCTTATTTGCCCTTTTGCTAGGTTCGTATCGCTAAACTGTTGAATAAATAACTCCAATATTGAATAATGGAAAAATGGCCTTTATTAAAGTACTTCACAATAACACTTATACTTTGCAATTAGCTGGCTTAATAACCAAACTGATAGCTGACTTTCAAAATAATACTGCTATTGCTCGCTAGATATCGTCTTAATCGAAACTGCTTGACAACTCAAATCAAACTGAATTACAGCGCCTCTACATCTGTCGCCTTTTATACTCTTTGATTTTAACATTCGCATTTTCTAGAATCCACTAGCATTGTCCATGAGCTCTCAAACTTCTCAGCTGTAACTACAATTGCACAATTTTATAGTTTTTCTCATTGCATACTTATAGGAGTATCTCAGATATATGCATGTGTTAGTGCATTGACTCTCCGCTGCTCGTATACGTACATGGTACATATATGTAGACGCAGTTATTGTTTCGTTTATGTAGATACATAATGATTGAATTATTGATGTGCATTCACGTCACTACTTAGCATCGGCTTAGAGACGGCAGCACTCCTTAATTTTGCTAATATTCGTGACAATACCCATATTGTACAAACGCATTCTAGAGTTAACCCTGGTCCGCCCTTATAACGATATCTCGAAAAGGCGTCCACCTATAGAACTAAGGCCCACTTTCTTTTAAAATGCTCATTAACACTTTTCATTTGATACCCATATCTTACAAACAAATTCTAGAGTCAGCCCTGGTCCACCTTTTTGGCGATATCCCTAAATGACGTCCACCTATAGAACTATGGCCCACTCCCTCTTAAAATACTCTTTAATACCTTCCATTTGATACACGTCATACAAACACATTCCAGGGTTACCCCGATTCATTTTCCTACATGGTGATTGTCTCCATAGCTCTCAGCTGAGTATGTAATGTTCGGTTACACCCGAACTTAGCCCTCCTTACTTGTTTTGTGTGTGTTTAACTTACGAAAAATATTTACATTTAGCGCAAAGTAGATTTGGTGTAGGCTAAAGCAATTGTTAACATTTCATACAATAATTCTTAGGGCTTATCTTTAAATTTACTTTGTTAGTGGTAGCCCCGCCACTCCAATTGCCCTGCGTATACAACGAGTAGCGGTTTTTTTGCTCCAAAACAGCTGTACGCTTAGAAAGAGCAAACATATTTATAGCACAAACAAATATTCATATAGCGCGATTGTTAATTTTGTGATTACTAACTCATATTTTGTTTAACTTTTATAACAGCTTTAAGTGCCAGAAACAAAAAAAAAAAATTCTATGATTATTTTGTTTGCGTAGTATAAAATAAAGGCGCGCCATCCTTGTGTTAGTGCATTTTATGGAGCGCGAAAACACTCTTGAGATTGCATTACCGATAGGAAAGACTGACGGCAAAGAGTCTCTCTTTGTTTTTTTTTTTGTTTTTATTTTTTCAACATCTCTAATCATTGTTTACTATATAGTTTGGCAGCTTAAGTAGAGGTTATGTTGCGAATAGAGTGGAAGGCAGTGGACTAGGCAGTCGAATGTCATATAATGAAGGAATGGTGTTCGGAGTTTTTTCAAAGTTAAAAAAAAAACTGATAAAAGCTTTAATATAAATAAAACTATTGTTTTAATAACAACAAAAACGCCTTATATATTCTTTATACATAAATTCGTAATGATTATCTCACTTTAAAATTTGAGTTAAATAATCTAAAGTTTTTTTTTTGAAACTGAGTCGAGAACTGTGCGTGTGAATGTGCGAATTTTCACCGATCAGCTGTTAGCTGCGCTACTTGGTAAAATTTACAATGTCTCTAATACTTTGAGCTCACAACAGAGACTCTAGGTCCTAATAATGTCTAAAAATATACAGCACGATTTCCCACTGTTATCAGATTACCAGCAGCTTATGGATTTTAGGTTCGAATTACTCATTAACCGTTATGCACTCTCAGTCGCATACGAAGCTTGCTCCTACTTGTTTAACACCGCCAAACACGGCAAACGACAGCGACAAAGGTTTCGGAAACTGCATCGGTAGTCGGAGCACACGTAATTCGGATTTAAACTTTTTTCGTGTCGTGGAATTGAACACGTACAACTTTCTTTTTTAATTATAGATGAAGTAAAATTTGATTAATTGTAACTTTTCTGTGCGAGTGAATTAGATCAAAATTATGTCAGATAAGTGAGAGATAAAGAAGGCGTTTCTCTTAACAAAGCTGTTGTAATTGTAATTGGTTTAAGATTAACATACTAGAGTTGGGTGTCATCTTCACCCCGCGCTTCCGGTTTACACTCGTTCATAAGCATTAACTTACGAGTGCTTAACTACACCGCAATGTCGAGTGATTCCTTATCAGTGATCTAGATGTGTGTTCTAAATTTTATAGAAGGCATTTGTTGTGTAACTTGAAATATGCATATTTGTAATGCGAAAGCATAATGGAAAATACCAATAGAAAATTAAGTAAAAAGTCAGTGCTTGTTGGTAATAAAAAAAATTCAAATAAAAAAAGTACTAACTTGGTGACGCAATTACAATTTGGTGTAATTACATCCTTCTTCTGTTTCATGGCCAAATAGAATAGAAAAAATTTATATAAATATACATTTGTGCGATCCTTAAATCAATGTTGTTGCTTTTGGCAATGGCAGATGGTGGTGACAAAGTTGGTGCACCAATAACATTTCGCGGCACGGACGTTGCAGCGTTGATGCGAAAAGAGAGAAGAATGTTGGAAAATGATAATTGGAAGGATTATAAAAAATTGAAAACGTATTTAATACTTAAAGATAAAGAGGATTTATTAAAGGTAAATATTGTAAGAGAAAGACATACAAAACAAGTAAGAAAGTTTTAGTTCGGGTGAAACCGAACATTACATACCCAGCTGTGCACTTGAAACGCTGTTGTTGTTTACTTTGTGTGGTTAATAGTGTTACAAGGCTGCGCAATAATACATATATGGTTCTATTCTTAACTCATATTCGTTCAAAACATGCAAAAAGGATAGAGAGGCTACCACTAATGAACTTGAACGGGTAATAAAATAATTAAAAGAAATTTTTTAAGTTAAACGGTTTTATTGAAAAGAATACCTCCATTAAGTATAATCATAATAATAAAAGCTAGAAAATATTTAGGTAAGTCCTAGATATGAGTCATCACACTCCTCATCCATCTAGGGCGTAGATCAGACAATTAAATAAAAGCGTGAGTCGCGTCAAATTTCTATTGATAGTCAACCGCTCATATCTTTACAAATGATATTTTTATATATGTATAAGTAAGACCCACTGAACGCTTGCCAAGGCCGTCGGTTCTATGTACCGGAGCGACTCGGGATTTTTCCCGACCAAGGACTGCCATTTCAGTGTAACCCCATTTAATTTGTTGCTGCCCTCCCACAAATTGTCATCCTCCCAGCAGCTCCTTGCAGCGGGACTGCTCCATATTCTCTTGCTCCGGGAAGGTATCGAACCCAATCCGGGTCCGTCTCCTGACCCCGGTCCTGAGAAATGGTTTTGCTGCATCTGCCGGAAAAGAATCTTTTTAGGGCGGTCATACTCTTGTCAGTGTGTCTCGTGTAAGGGATGGTTGCATTGGACAGGTTGTTCTGGGCTAGACCCCAAAACCAGACGTCCACGTAATTTCTATAAATCTTTTGTGGCTCCTTGATGTTCACGTCCGAGGACGTCCCGTAGTCTGTGCCTTAGCGCCCCCGCTACCTTCCAGCAGCCCCGCTGCTCAGCAAGCCACAACAAGTACCCGCTGTTGCTCGCGCCCCACGGCGCCACCAACTCATACGGCTGCTCCCACTCATACCTACAATCCCCGTAGTAGAGTCGGGAGCAATGCCGAGCATCAGCCCCTGCCCCGTCTTCTTCCCCCCTCTTTTCCGGCAGCAATTGTGTAGGTCAGGGAAACAGACTCTTAGTCCCTACCTCTCTTTGCACCGTATGCCAGCACAGAATATATACGTTTGCGACATCCACCCAATGCAGGTCCTGCCATGGACGGTGCCACTTTCCTAGATGTTTTGGTCTCCGCGACGGCAACTCCCCGACGGGTTTCATTGCGCCATGTTGCCAGGCCGCATACCCAAATACACCGGGTACCCCAATGCCTACCCATGGACGTCTAGTCCCAGGGCCTCAACAGCAATCGCTTTCTGGCCTTACACAACTCAGGCGTAGTCACCCATCACTTACTCCCAGAGTGACGACGTCTCTCCCTATGCACTTCAGAATTCTGCAGCTAAACTGTAATGGATTAACTGGGAAGATCACGGAGATAGTCGACTTCATGAGGCGGCACAATATCCACATTGCTGCGATTCAAGAGACTAAACTCACAGCAATATCTGCATTGCAGACCTGTTCTGGGTATAATGTCCACAGAAAAGATCGCGAGAGCGGAAATGGAGGCGGCCTCGCGTTTATCATACACCACACTGTGAAATATCATATATTTGATCCCGACATCGACCGCAAGGACAGTGTCTTAGAACGTCAAGGATTATCTGTCCGGTCGGGCGATGCAAATCTAGAAATCATCAACATCTACATCCCTCCTGTCACCTGTTTCCCCAGTGGATACCGCCCTGATATCAGCGGCGTATTCACTGGAAACAATCGCATTATCTTAGGCGATTTCAATGCCCATCACGATCTATGGCATTCAAACTTGCGGGTGGACAGTAGGGGTGAGATGTTAGCGGATCAAATAGAAGAAACGACGTGCTGCACTATAAACGGAGACGCCCCCCACACGTATGTTAGGAAGCTGTCACAGTTCGCCGGATATTTCAATCGTGAGCGCAGAACTCGTAAACTGCGTCAACTGGCAGCCGATGGTAACATTGGCATCCGACCACCTGCCTATACTTATTTTTCGCTCGAGCGTCCCGCCGACTTCATCGTCGCAGAAAAACGCACTTTCATTAACTTTAAAAAAGGAAAGTGGGACGAATACAAATCCTTTACAGACAACCGCTTTGCTGCCCACCCTATCCCAACTGATGCCCGCCAAGGGGAGCGTGCTTTCCGCAAGGCCATTGAATCCGCCTCGGCTCGTTTCATTTCCACCGGTAGAATTCCCGAAATTCGGCCCACTTCCCGGCAGAGGCCGCAATTTAGCGAGAGAACGTGACCTTATAAGACAGCTCGATCCCGGCGAGCCCCAAATAAGGGATATAAACCAACGCATCAGATTGCTTGTGGATGAACACAAGCGGGCGAAATGGGAGGAGCACCTAAGCGGTTGTAACCTCTCTGCCGGTGTAGGTAAACTTTGGTCCACTGTAAAGTCCCTATCGAATCCGTCTAGGCACAATGACAAAGTTTCCATCGCCTTTAGCGACAAAGTGCTGTCGGATGCAAAGAAATGCGCGAGCGCTTTCTGCCGACAATACAAAATGCATTCTACGTTCGACTAAAATAGACGGAGGGCCAACAGACACGCACGTAAACATAAGTTCAGCGCGTCACCAATTACCATCACCGCCAAAGAGGTTGAGGATGCCATCGGTCATGCTAAACCATCCAAAGCAGTGGGCCCAGACGGCATAGCCATGCCGATGCTTAAAAGCCTGGGGAAAGAGGGTTTCAAATATTTAGCACATGTCTTCAACCTGTCTCTTTCCACCTTTGTCATACCCGAAAAATGGAAAAGGGCCAAGGTGGTCTCGCTACTAAAGCCTGGGAAACCAGCTAACATAGTTGAGTCATATCGCCCGATATCTCTCCTATCGACAGTAGCCAAGACGCTTGAAGCCATTTTGCTCCCCCACTTCAAAGCAAATTTGCAGCTAGCCTGTCATCAGCATGGTTTTATAATCCATAGCACCACCACCGCGCTAAATGCCATTAGCACCCAGATAAATTGTGGTTTAAATCAGAAGCCCCACCATAGAACAGTACTCGTAGCGCTAGACCTATCAAAAGCTTTTGATACGGTCAACCATGGCACGTTACTGCAAGACTTGGAAAGGTCTACCCTTCCCCCATGTCTTAAAAGGTGGACCGCAAATTATCTGGGTGGTCGGCAGGCATCAGTGCAATTCAGAAACGAAATATCAAGCCAAGAAGAATTAAACAACGGGTGCCTCAGGGTGGTGTCCTATCCCCGCTTTTGTTTAATTTTTACATATCAAAACTACCTTCGCCACCAGAAGGAGTTACTATCGTTTCTTACGCCGATGACTGCACAATAATGGCCACAGGCCCGGGCCCAAAAATCTATGAGCATTGCCACAGAATAAACGGCTACCTCCCTGATCTCCAGTTTTTTCGCCTCGCGAAACCTATGTACCGGAGCGACTGGCATTATCACCGACTAAATCATCCGCGACCCTATTTACAACTTGGACGTCCCAAATGTCGACCATTTTGAACATCCACTTCGATGGTACTACGCTACCGACTGTCCTACACCCCAAAATCTTGGGTGTGACGTTTGATCAGGATCTACATTTTGGTGACCACGCAGCCGCAATTGTTCCGAAAATCCAGAGCCGTAATAAAATCCTCAAATCCCTTGCTGACAGTACTTGGGGAAAATACAAAGAAACGCTCATTACCACATACCAAGCAATTGGCCAGCCGTTTGCGTGCTACGTGTCCCCTATATGGTCGCCAAGCCTAAAAACTACCCAGTGGAAGAAGCTACAGGCCTGCCAAAATACTGCGCTCAGAACCGCCACGGGGTGTCTTCTTATGTCCCCAGAACACCATCTACATAATGAGGCGAGAATACTCCCCATCAGGGAGAGAAATGAGATGGTAACCAAACAGTTCCCATTGAATACCCAGAAACCTGGGCATCCCAACAGACATCTGATTGATGAGCCAGCACCGCCTAGGGACTTAAGGAGTCATCTACGTAAGCATTTTGAGGAAATACGGCACCTGAGAACTCAGCCGTATGAAGCAAAAAAATACAAGCAGGTCCTTGGTGAACTCCAAAAACAGGCGTCGGACCTTTATGCCGGGAATTGCCCGGTGAATCCAGTACTCGGAGAACAGTACCCAAAACTTGCGGAAGAGGAACACATACTCCCCAGGGAAACGCGAGTCACCTGGCTCAACTTCGTTCTGGATACTGTAACAGGTTAAACTCTTACATATCCAGAATCAACCCAGGCATACAAAATGTATGCCCCGCTTGCAATGTGTCCCCACATGACACCAACCATCTCTTTAATTGTAATGTGGAACCAACGCCTCTAACACCCCTTTCATTATGGTCCACCCCTGTCGAAGCAGCAAGTTTCCTTGGACTCCCGTTAGAGGATATTGATGACAATTTGTGATCGGTCGCAGCTATTAGGTGGGGCGAAACATTGCTACAACAACAAAAACAACCAACTGAACTTTAATCAGGTTATGCTACGCCTCAGGTTTTTACGTTTTTATTTCAACGCCATACATTGATGAGGCGTGTGGTGACACACCTAGGACCTACCTAATTATTTTCTAGCTTTTACCATTATTATTTCTTAATGTAAGTATTCTTTTCAATAAAACCGTTTAATTTGAAATTTTTATACTCAGTTGAGCAGAGCTCACAGAGTATATTAACTTTGATTGGATAACGGTTGGTTGTACAGGTATAAAGGAAACGAGATATATATAGACTTCCATATATCAAAATCATCAGTATCGAAAAAAAATTCGATTGAGCCATGTCCGTCCGTCTGTCCGTTAACACGATAACTTGAGTAAATTTTTTGAGGTATCTTGATGAAATTTGGTATGTAGGTTCCTGGGCACTCATCTCAGATCGCTGTTTAAAATGAACGATATCGGACAATAACCACGCCCACTTTTTCGATATCGAAAATTTCGAAAAATCGAAAAAGTGCGATAATTCATTACCAAATACGGATTAAGCGATGAAACTTGGTAGGTGAGTTGAACTTATGACGCAGAATAGAAAACTAGTAAAATTTTGGACAATGGGCGTGGCACCGCCCACTTTTAAAAGAAGGTAACTTAGAAGTTTTGCAAGCTGTAATATGGCAGTCGTTGAAGATATCATGATGAAATTTGTCAGGAACGTTACTCTTATTACTATATGTCTGCTTAATAAAAATTAGCAAAATCGGAGAACGACCACGCCCACTTTTTAAAAAAAAATTTTTTTAATTCAAATTTTAAAAGAAAAGTTAATATCTTTACAGTATATAAGTAAATTATGTCAACATTCAACTCCAGTAATGATATGTTGCAACAAAATACAAAAATATAAGAAAATTTCAAAATGGGCATGGCTCCGCCCTTTTTCATTTAATTTGTCTATGATACTTTTAATGCCATAAGTCGAGCAAAAATTTACCAATCCTTGTGAAATTTGGTAGAGGCTTAGATTCTAGGACGATCACTGTTTTCTGTGAAAAAGGGCGAAATCGGTTGAAGCCACGCCCAGTTTTTATAGACAGTCGACTGTCTGTCCTTCCGCTCGGCCGTTAACACGATAACTTGAGCAAAAATCGATATATCTTTACTAACCTCAGTTCACGTACTTATCTGAACTCACTTTGTATTGGTGTAAAAAATGGTCGAAATCCGACTATGACCACGCCCACTTTTTCGATATCGAAAATTAAGAAAAATGAAAAAAATGCCATTATTATATACCAAATACGAAAAAAGGGATGAAACATGGTAATTGTATTGGTCTATTGACGCAAAATATAACTTTAGAAAAAAACTTGGTAAAATGGGTGTGACACCTACCATATTAAGTAGAAGAAAATGAAAAAGTTTTGCAGGGCGAAATCAAAAGCCCTTGGAATCTTGGAAGGAATACTGTTCGTGGTATTACATATATAAATAAATTAGCGGTACCCGACAGATGATGTTCTGGATCACCCTGGTCCACATTTTGGTCGATATCTCGAAAACGCCTTCACATATACAACTAACTATATACACTCCCTTTTAAAACCCTCATTAATACCTTTAAGTTGATACCCATATCGTACAAACACAATCTAGAGTCACCCCTGGTCCACGTTTATAGCGATATCTCGAAAAGGCGTCCACATATAGAACTAAGGCCCCTTCCTTTTTAAAATGCTCATTAACAACTTTCATTTGATACCCATATCGTACAAAAAAATTCTAGAGTCACCCCTGGCCCACCTTTATGGCGATATCTCGAAAAGGCATCCACCTATAGAACTAAGGCCCACTCCCTTTTAAAATACTCATTAACACCTTTCATTTGATACCCATATCGTACAAACAAATTCTAGAGTCACCCCTGGTCCACCTTTATGGCGATATCTCGAAAAGGCGTCCATCTATAGAACTAAGGCCCACTCCGTTTTAAAATACTCATTAACACCTTTCATTTGATACCCATATAGTACAAACAAATTCTAGAGTCACCCCTGGTCCACCTTTATAGCGATATCTCGAAAAGGCGTCCACATATAGAACTAAGGCCCACGCCCTCTTAAAATACTCATTAACACCTTTCATTTGATACCCATATCGTACAAACAAATTCTAGTCACCCCTGGTCCACCTTTATGGCGATATCTCGAAAAGGCGTCCACCTATAGAACTAAGGCCCACTCCGTTTTAAAATACTCATTAACACCTTTCATTTGATACCCATATAATACAAACAAATTCTAGAGTCACCCCTGGTCCACCTTTATGGCGATATTCTCGAAAAGGCGTCCACCTATAGAACTAAGGCCCACTCCGTTTTAAAATACTCATTAACACCTTTCATTTGATACCCATATAGTACAAACAAATTCTAGAGTCACCCCTGGCCCACCTTTGTGGCGATATCTCGAAAAGGCGTCCACCTATAGAACTAAGGCCCACTCCGTTTTAAAATACTCATTAACACCTTTCATTTGATACCCATATTGCACAAACACATTCTAGAGTCACCCCTGGTCCACGTTTATGGCGATATCCCGAAAAGGCGTCCACCTATAGAACTAAGGCCCACTCCCTTTTAAAATACTCATTAACACCTTTCATTTGATACCCATATAGTACAAACAAATTCTAGAGTCACCCCTGGTCCACCTTTATGGCGATATCTCGAAAAGGCGTCCACATATAGAACTAAGGCCCACGCACTCTTAAAATACTCATTAACACCTTTCTTTTGATACTCATATCGTACAAACAAATTCTAGAGTCACCCCTGGTCCATCTTTATGGCGATATCTCGAAAAGGGATCCATCTATAGAACTAAGGCCCACTCCGTTTTAAAATACTCATTAACACCTTTCATTTGATACCCATATAGTACAAACAAATTCTAGAGTCACCCCTGGTCCACCTTTATAGCGATATCTCGAAAAGGCGTCCACATATAGAACTAAGGCCCACGCCCTCTTAAAATACTCATTAACACCTTTCATTTGATACCCATATCGTACAAACAAATTCTAGTCACCCCTGGTCCACCTTTATGGCGATATCTCGAAAAGGCGTCCACCTATAGAACTAAGGCCCACTCCGTTTTAAAATACTCATTAACACCTTTCATTTGATACCCATATAATACAAACAAATTCTAGAGTCACCCCTGGTCCACCTTTATGGCGATATTCTCGAAAAGGCGTCCACCTATAGAACTAAGGCCCACTCCGTTTTAAAATACTCATTAACACCTTTCATTTGATACCCATATAGTACAAACAAATTCTAGAGTCACCCCTGGCCCACCTTTGTGGCGATATCTCGAAAAGGCGTCCACCTATAGAACTAAGGCCCACTCCGTTTTAAAATACTCATTAACACCTTTCATTTAATACCCATATTGCACAAACACATTCTAGAGTCACCCCTGGTCCACGTTTATGGCGATATCCCGAAAAGGCGTCCACCTATAGAACTAAGGCCCACTCCCTTTTAAAATACTCATTAACACCTTTCATTTGATACCCATATAGTACAAACAAATTCTAGAGTCACCCCTGGTCCACCTTTATGGCGATATCTCGAAAAGGCGTCCACATATAGAACTAAGGCCCACGCACTCTTAAAATACTCATTAACACCTTTCTTTTGATACTCATATCGTACAAACAAATTCTAGAGTCACCCCTGGTCCATCTTTATGGCGATATCTCGAAAAGGGATCCATCTATAGAACTTAGGCCCACGTCCTTTTAAAATACTCATTAATACCTTTCATTTGATACCCATATCGTACAAACAAATTCTAGAGTCAGGCCTGGTCCGCCTTTATGGCGATATCCCTAAATGGCGTCCATCTATAAAACTATGGCCCACTTCCTCTTAAAATACTCTCTAATACCTTCCATTTGATACACATGTCATACAAACACATTCCAGGGTTACCCTAGGTTCTTTTTACAACATGGTCATTTTCCCTTACTTTGTCTCCACAGCTCTCAACTGAGTATGTAATGTTCGGTTACACCCGAACTTAGCCTTCCTTACTTGTTTTAAAATTATTTTATTTTCAAGTTTTTAGTTTTTATTTAATTGCCTATTATTTCTCATTCTATTTAGTTCGTTTAGTGCCTTATTATTACACGGACTCTATCATGACAATATGTTACAATCTAACTCCTCAATACATAATCCTTCCAAAGATTTTACTCGACTCAGCGCCACGTATGTATGCTTGTCCCTCCTCGAACTCCAAAGTATTTTGATGTCACTTCTACCGCGCTGTATGTAATATTTGTTCCAAATATGAGCCAAATCGGACCACAAATACGTTTTTTTTAAATATTTCGATCCTTGCGCCACCTAGCGGAATTTTTTTCACAAAGCGATTTATATTCCTGTATGTAATATGTGTTCCAAATATGAGCCAAATCGGACCACAAATACGATTTTATTGAATATCTCGATCCTTGCGCACCTAGCGGGATTTTTTCCACAAAGCGATTTATATTCCTGTATGTAATATGTGTTCTAAATATGAGCCAAATCGGAAAACAAACACGAGTTTTTTCCATATGGCTATTCTTGCGGCACCTAGCGGGAATTTTTTTTTATAAAGCGATTTCTATTTCTGTATGTAATATGTGCTCCAAATATGAGCCAAATCGGACCACAAATTCCTTGTTTTTTAAATATCTCGATCCTTGCGCCACCTAGCGGGAAATGTTTTATAAAGCGATTTTTATTTCTGTATGTAATTTGTGTTCGATAATACGATTTTTTGAAATATATCGATCCATGCGCCACCTAGCGGAGTTTTTCTTCTTTTTAATGCATTGTCACCGGGTTCTGAACTATATTCCAAGTTTCAAGCTTGTATCTTTTCGGGAAGTTACTTAAATTTCAAATACAAAATTCATAAACAACGCTCGCTACACGGAGTCAAGCTAAATAAAACTTCAAAAATACAAGTTCCATTGTACCATTAACGGACAATAGGTGGTTTTTTTTACCTATGCAATAACCAAAACCTATCGCTACATAGTAGTACGTAGTAAACTATTTAGGCTTTTGTTAACTGTGGAATTGGGCTCTCCGCCTTTAAAAATTTTAGGTAACCATTGTCCGAGCGCCAAATATTTTGAGTGAAAAGTAATATTTTAGTTTCGTCCTGTTTGATCGCTTAATATTTCGGACATTGTTAAAACAAATAATAATTCAAACACTTTTTTTTTTCAAAACGTTTATAAAAACTAAATAATTTGGCAAGGATAGTGTCTCTGTCAAATTTCAATGTAATATCTTTAACGACTTTTGATTTACGGCTTTTTAAACTTACAAAATTTGTTCTTTTAAATGTGGGTGATGCCAAGCCCATATTCCAATTTTTTTTGGAATTTATGTTTTGCATCATAAAACCAAACCAAACTACCAAATTTCATTTGCATAGTGGTATTCGTTTTTGAATTATCTCATTTTGCAAAATTTTCGATATGGAAAAAGTGGGCGTAGTTATCGTCCGATTTCGCTTATTGTCAATACCAATCTATTCTGGGCTCAGATATGCTCGTATACCGAATGTGGTGAAGATATCTCAATATTTGCTCATGTTATCGTGTTAACGGACGGACGGACGGACATGGCTTAGTCAAATTTTTTTCGATACTGATGATTTTGATATATGCAAGACGGACGGACATGGCTTAGTCAAATTTTTTTCGATACTGATGATCTTGATATATGCATGTCTATATCAATATTGATTCCTTTATACCTGTACAACCAACCCTTATCCAATCGTAGTTATAATACCTCGTGTACAAGTACATCTGGGTATAAAAATATATAGAAAATGCGGAAAAAAACAATTACAAATGTCGTAAGTTCGGGTGCAACGCAATATTAGCAGTGTTTTTTTACATGTATATACATCTGCATTCGCGGTTAAAAACAAAACGCGTATCATCACTTAGGTAATGTTTAGGACACCCATCTAGCGGCAATTATTGAAGACGCGCGATAAAATAAATGTAGATAAACTTACACACTTAGCCGTCTATATAAAGTTTAAGCGCACATGTATATGCATGTAAAACAGCTATTATATACTCAGATGAGAGCTTCTATGGTAAAGATCATTTAGTTTCAATTATTCACTACTAAGGATTGTCAAAAATTTGTCTGTGCGAACGTAGAACGCTCCAGCAAAACGGCAATACTGAGGAAAGTCTTATTTAAGAAAGATACAGTCCAAAGACTGATAAAAATGCGGAGAACGGTCACAAAGTAGTGAAGAGTCCCTTGAGGCGCTACTCAAAACACCTTCCCATCAGGAAATGATGCGGCAGACTTTTTTAACGACGTGTACACTCCAAATACGAAGCGAGTAGTACCAGTATTTGTGACAAACAACAAACTTGAATGGGCGGGTCCATGCTTAGTTGCAGATCACAGATGTAACGATTGTAGAATGGATTAGAACAATCATTGAAGAGTTGCAAAAAACTGAACTACGTCCTGCAGAACGGCTCGAGTAGTCTTCATTTCCAAAGCGGGGAAAACCAGCAATCTGCACCCGAAAGACTACAGGCCTATCAGTTTGACGTCTTTTCTGCCAAAAACTCTTAAAGATGTACATATAAAATTTAATATGAGTGAAGCACTATTCTCTTCAGCACAACGTGTTTACACCAAAGGCAAGTCAGCCTATACTGTATTGCATACGTTGGTCATAAATATATAGAGAAAGACCTATAACATCAGGAATATGACCTAGATATTTTTCTGTACATTGCCGGGGCTGTCAACAATGTCTCGAAACGAGCAATCAGCGACAGTCTCAACCCTATTGAAGTACATCCGGCCCTAAGCTTCAGAATGATCACGTCGCAAGGGAGTGCATGCGAGGCCATATAGTCAGTAAAAGTGGCACGCAGCAATGCTATGTACTAATTAATTGCTTGGGTGCTTCGACAGAGGACCAGTTCAACTCACGGGTATGCAGATGGCATTACAGTCATCATAAGCAGCAGATGTCTGCCAACAATCAGCTCTCTGAGAGATCAGGCGCTTCGGGATGTTTTACATGTTTAGGCGTCTGGTATTATTTACCAGAAAACATAAGGTCACTAACTAAGTGGCCGCCGTGGTGTGGTGGTAGAGTGTTCCGCCTATCACACCGAAGTTCCTGGCTTCCATTCCCGGGTAAAGCAACATAAAAAATTTAGAAACAAGTTTTTTCAATTAGAAAAAAATTGTTCTAAGCGGTTTCGCCCCTCGGTAGAGTTTGGCAAGCAATCCGAGTGTATTTCTGCCATGAAAAGCTCTTAGTGAAAACTCATCTGCTTTGCAGATGCCGTTCAGAGTCGGCATAAAAGAAGTAGGTCCCGTCCCGCCAATTTAAAAGGAGCACGACGCAAATTGAGTGAGAAGCTCGGTCTAAAATCTCTTTGGAGGTTATCGCCCCTTGCATTTGTTTTCATTTTAACTAGACTAAGCCTAAGGCTGGAGGGAACTCTACCAGAAAAGTACAGTAGATCGTAAGTTGTAGTGGAAACTCCATGTGGAAGAGAGAGTGAGGCCTCTGTATATATGAATGTATGAAAAGGATGCTAGGAAATCACGTGGGGCCTATCGCACAAACTTTCTCACTGAGTATTTACGGCAATTATGAAGCCCGTACTTTACTTTTGAGTCCTATTTTGGTGAGCTGCCACACAAAAAACGACGTATACCAAAAAAGTTGAGGGGGTATCCAGGGTATTGATATTGCTCTTCATAAAGAAAAAAATGTATCGAGGTTTTTCACACTAGCATAACTTTTTCAGTTGTGGTTCCTGAAATCTATAGCGATTGGCCACGCCCATTTTCAAATAAATTATATGTTTCCAAATGTCTTATTATACCTTTCAAAAAAATGAAATGGCATATTAAGTTTGTCACGAATCTCAAAATTGTAAGTTCTTAACGGAGAAGATAGACCCTAAGTATACCGAAATTACGCGGATGACAAGCTAAGTGGATTTAGCCATGTCCGTATCTCCGTCTTCTGTTTGAACGCAAATTTGTCCCTCAATTTTTGAGATATCTAGATGAAATTTGTTGAGCGGGTATTTTTTGGTACCCGATTAGTCATTTGTTGAAGCCGACCAGATCGAACCACTATAGCATATATGGGGTATATACAAACGATTTTTCAGAAAAGAGGTGTTTTCTGCCGTATCTCCCTCAAAAAACCCATAGAGATCGGTCGCTTATATAGTATTAATCGCATAACACCTACTATTCAGATACGAGATTCATTGTCACAGCTATCTCATGTTGACAACAAGCAACGTGAAACTTAGTGTGAGGATTACCGATTTATTATTTATTTGGTATTTATCGGAAATGTCAATTATGTACAGTCGGGACTGTCCTTACTTGCACTTCTTTTTTTGTGTCCATCCTTTATTCCACTTATCTCCCTCCAACTCCCACTTCCACTCCAGCTTCAACTTCCAATACCCGTGTCACTCCCACTCCAACTCTCAATTCCGCTCAAACTCACACTCACTCCAACTCTCACTTCCACTCCCACTGCACCCCACTCATATATGGAATTTCCACAGTAAATTTTAGATTTCTTCCAATAATTTCGGAAATAAAGCGAACTAAAATTTTTGCAATGGCACCGCCTACCTTTCGAAAAAAAAATTTTTTCTAAACCATCCTTGAACCATGACGAACGAAAAAAAAATCAAAATCGGTTAAAAAAACTACGCGAACTACTACGAACTAAAAATTATAAAATATTTTTCAATCACAAAGATTTTATGTTACATTAGTTGAAGGTGGTGGTATAATTTAGCATAAATAATTTACACAAAAAAGTGTGAGGTTCATTTTACTATATTTTCATGATAGTTGCAAATAGTTGCATATAGAATAGTAATAGTATTTAATACATATATCAAGCACCCCACGCTTTTCACTCTGAATTTGTTTATTCTGTTAATAACTTAAATTTTATTATAGGTAATTTTATTTTGAGTAAATAATTTTTGGTCAATTATTCCACATTTGAAGTGGTCATAAAGTTAACTGACCTTATGCTCGTTGACCTTATGTCACCCCACCATTAAATTATTGCATTGTCATCGGTCCTTGATACGTGTGCAAAGTTTCAATTAAACCATTGGCTAATTGAAGTGGTCATAAGGTCAATTAACTTTATATCCTTTGAGCTTATGTCACCCCACCATAAAATTATTGCATTGTCATCGGTCCTGGATACGTGTGCAAAATTTCAACCATTTGGCCATTCTAAATAAGGTCAATTGCATTATGTCCAATGGCCTTATGTCACCTCACCATCAAATTATACCATTGTAATCGTTCCTTGAAATGTGGGCAAAGTTTCAGTTAAATTTATGGCCATTTGAAGTGGGCATAAGGTCAATAGACTTTATGTCACCCCACCATCAAATCATTGCATTGTCATCGCCCCTTGAAGTTTCAAATTAATCAAACTTCTGGAAATTGGTGAAAAGTATGCTCAAAGATTCTGTTACACACATATAATCCAAGCGAATAAAAACTAGATAAAAATTAAAAAGTAATCGCTGAACGGGTATTTTAACTACGTCTGGGCGTTATTAATATGTTTACAATTTTGATATACAAATTTTTTGCTGTGACTAGACAAAGAACATCTTTCTACTCCCTTTTCTTACAAAAGAGTAGATGGACTTCGTCGCGATTGCTGGGCTCGTTCTTTTATGCAGAGTTTTTGTCTAGTAGGCGAATTGCTTCAATTCCTTATATTTTGAGTGCAAAGATCTTATATAATTTGTTCACCGACGCGGTTAGAATAAGTAAGCCTGATCCTAGAAGAATTCGTGTCGTCAATCGCAGATGCTTAGCTTCCCGTCCTAACGGACTGTTCTATCCTTGCTGAAAAAACCATCTGCATATATGACCACTTTATGTTGAATCAATCTCTTTAAAATGGTATTTTTTTTTTGTTTCTATTTTTTTAGACTACACAAACACCTGAAAATGACCGTTCGTATACGCTACGAAAGAAGCCCGCATCCGTTACGGAACGCACCACATTTGTTTGTTACACTTGTGGCGGTGATACTCCCTCTTCACGTTTAAGGCTCGTCTACTGTTGTCCAAATGCGGAGCGTGAACCCTATTATCCTTTTATAAAAACTATGAAAGCTTTTAAAAACGCTAGTCCAATTAGTCCGCAGGGTGAGTACTAATTAACAATTTTTATCTTACACACTGGATATTAACTTATATTTAAAAAATGTATCTCTTATTTACTCAGGCATGGTGCAAATATGTTCCTCATGTTATGAAAAGCATTTATATTTGGCTGAAGGTGGCAATAATGCTACAATGACAGCGGCTACCTCTTCGGGGCGTATCTCTGGCGTTGGTGGTGCTGGCGACAGTAATGCTGGTGGTATCGTTACCGGTACCGGTGCCATTTACAGCATAGATAGTGACACAAATATGACCAATAATAATGTGATTGTAACGAGTGGCGCGGATGGTGTTGCCGGACGTTACACACCCTCCGAAAAGTCATTGGCCAATTCTGATTCAACAAGTAATGTCAAATTTAAGGTGAGTTAAATTATTTGATTTATTACATTGTTGAGTGTTGCTTATCAATTTATGTACATACATATGTATATATATATATATATATATATACGCTATCTGTCTGTCTGTGTAATAATTGGTGTGTAGTATACATATGTAGGTAGTATGTTTGTATATAAGTTCCATTATGTATGTACATATGTAGGCTCTTGTCTGGTTGTTTCAAGTACATATTTGATAATTTTGTTTCTTAAAATAAATGGCCATCGTGTATTGACTTGACTTCAAAATACTGGCATTTATTTATAGATACAAAAACAATGCAAAGCATACCTTAACTGCACCGAAAGAAAAACACTGGTAAAATCAACCGAGATACAGGTGAACTTAACCAAAATGACTGCCAATTTGTATCCGTCCCAAATAGCTGTTGAATCAACTTCACACAAGCTCTTTCGCGATAGAACAGAAGAATGTAACTACATACTTGTTTGAACATTGTGGTAAAATTAAGGACTTCCTCGAATATCACGTTATTCTAAAGAAATTTATACTTTTGGATATCCTAAACTCTAAATTTTTTTGGCATAAGGGGCTAACATTTTTGGTTCGTAGTTATGGATTAATTACTTAAATGTACAGTTACGCACCTCAAAAATAACACGATTTTAGCATCTTATATAAAATAATTTTTTGAGTTTAAGGCACTTAGAAATGAGATAGATTTTTTCCTCGGGATTCCGAAAATCCTTTACAAGACAAAAGCGCGAAAGTACGAGTTACGTGTTTCGGTTGATACAGAATTGAACATTTTAACGGTAAATTCAACAATTATCAAAATAACAGATTTCCGTGAACCTTAGGATATGACAGAGGTTTGTACCCCCCCAGCGGGTTAGCGGGTATATTCTGACCCCATATACCGGCGGTAGGTATGCGGCTAAAATACCAGATTCAAGGAGTTGTGTAGCGTAACCCTTTCAGGTTGCTAGCGAAATATATAGCTTCTCCAAACCCTATTGTCAACTTCACCTATCCGTGGCGAATCCTGTTTAATTAACAGCCGAGGCTCTGGCGACCCCAAGCTCCTCATGTAACTTAGGGTGGGGAGGGAGGGATGGCCTGAAGGTTTAATGTGGCCATATAAATCATTTCCGAGATGGTCGGGCTAGTACCTTAATGGTGCTGTGTTACCGGAGCGTACCGGATCTGTATCCGGCAAAGGACCATCACATCGATAACACTCCCTAAAGCCTTCGGGGAGTAACCTTATCGCTACAACAACAACAACAACAGAGGTTTGTAGTACACCATTGTCATGAGAACAAGGTAGTGAGCGCCGTGATCGTAAGCTTCCCTTTAAAAGTTACTGGTGCATAAACATAATATTTACAGTTGGTTGCTGTCCAAAAAAACATTTTTTAGACAGAAAAACCAGTTAGTTTGATTGCGACATTTTTACAGAATATTGTAAACTTGAGATCAATTTTCTTGTGTTGAAAGGTGCAGTGAAATAACTCCCAAATGAAATAACTCCCACGAAATAACTCCCTATGAAATAAGTCCCAATAAAAATAGATGAAATAACTCTCAAAGAAGGAAATGAAATAACTCCCAATATTTGCCAGTTATTTCATAATGAAACCACAAGTCTAAAACAAAATGAAATAACTCCCAAATGAAATAAGTCCCAAAAAAAATGAAATAAATCCCAAATCAAAATATGAAATGGTATCTTTATACTATATAATTAGTTACAATGAGATTTGAAAAATACAGCAAACTATTATGTACATATGTAAAAGTTACAATTACAAGAAAACTTGAATAGTGTCGTCGAAGTAAACGTAATTTATTTAAAAAAATCGCATTTTTTATGAAATTAACATAATTTATTAAAAGTAAAAAATAAAAGGAACAAGTCTGTGTAGAACACCTTTCTGCATAGACGGCCTTCGGCCGCGCTTATAAAAAATAACCCTGGGCTACGCCATGCCAAGTCCGGGTGTGTGGTATAACCGTAGTACACCCTTCTGCGTAGAAGGACATCACCGTGGCTACGCAGAATTACTGTGCATCGCGCGATTTTTTATTCCAAATTTTCTATTTTTTTTGTAAAATAAGTAAATAGAGTTGAATGAAAAAGGTCCATATTCCTCGTTGGTACTATTTAAAAATTTTTCATTCGTTGGAACAATTTAAAGCATCTGGTACCACCAAGCAAGCAGTGAATTATATATATAAAATGGCTGTATGCTTGTGTTCGCGGAAATTAAACAAATAAATCATTAAATTTTACAATAATACGCAAATTTAAACAAATGTGAAAGTGTTCGTATGCAGATAAAAATTGATAGTTATACCATGGTAACTTTAAGTACTAATTACTAGTAAATTATTAATAACAATTAAAAATTACTTACTGATTCTCGTTGGGGAACTCCCTGAGAACCTATGTGCACAATTTCAAACTTCAAACCCCTTTGGTTTGCGAATAAAACCAATTGGTCCCTTAATGTATAG
The DNA here is from genome assembly GCF_040869045.1 of Eurosta solidaginis. Classification (NCBI taxonomy): domain Eukaryota; kingdom Metazoa; phylum Arthropoda; class Insecta; order Diptera; family Tephritidae; genus Eurosta; species Eurosta solidaginis. The sequence continues at coordinate 69,347,428 of NC_090321.1, forward strand.
CCGACCCATAGAAACTGTTAGAAGAACGTCAAAGTTTGATAAAATTGTATTTTTAAGAAAATGAAGTAACTCCAACAAAAATGAAATAACTCTCAATGCCTGACTTAAAAACAATGAAGTAAGTCCCAATAAAAATGAAATAACTCCCAATCTCAAAAAATTATGAAATAACTCCCAAAGAAATTTTATTGGGGATTATTTAATTTGGGAGTTATTTCATTATGAAACAATTACCAGCAAAAATTATGAAATAAGTCCAAATGAATTGGGAGCTATTTCATAATGAAATAAGTCCCAATTTGTATGGAAAATATTTGGGAGTTATTTCATTTTTTTGTTGGGAGTTATTGCATTTGGGAGTTATTTCACTACACCGTGTTGAAATGATTAAAAAGAAATTTGTTCTTCTTACTAAAAAATTACTACAATGTTATCAATTTTAGCAAATGTCTCGTAATTCAAGAACAACAAACTCGACACGTTGATTATATCAGTGTTATTTTTTTGTTTGTATATGTAGACTCAAAGAATCTAACGTGATAGATTAGGTTAGGGTGAACTATCCGGCCAATTCAGACCTAACAGACTGAATGTGTCCATAGTGTTACCAGAATTTGTTTGACGACCAAGAGAACCTCCAATTATATACTAAAACTTATGTTATAGAATAACTTCGTCCTCTGGGCAAATACTATAAGTTTTCTAGGACCTAGCTTAATTGCTGCCTCTAAATCTGGCCTCTCTGCCGCCTGTACGAGCCCTTAACTTCACGAGCACTGGACACGAACACAGAATGTCCTGCATCTGCTGTTACTGACGAGTACTTTCTCTTTAGAGATATAGCAACTTTGTAAGTCTAATATCGTAATATTTGCACATTATCTTAGAAATTCCGCAGCTCCGCGCTTCTGTGAACGCCTTTCCTGCTCGATGAATCATATGCAGCTTCTGGCTCCTTCTGATTGCTCCCAATCGGATTGGGACGTCTACCGTCGATACATCGAGTGCTGCACCCTCCTTTGACAACTCGTTGGCCTCTTCGTTACCTTCTATCCCTTAATGATCGGGAAGCCAGTATCGATGAATGGTCCGGTTTTGAGCGAAAGTTTCTACAATGCTTATTTGCATTTCAGGACACTTCTTGATGAAGTTCTGTGGTGTGAGATTATTGTCTTAATCACCCGACTATCAATATATAAATTTACGCGACTGCAGCATAAGTACGATTCCTCCAGAATTTCTGCTGCTTTCTTCACGGCTACAACTTCCGCCTGAAAGGCACTATATCCTATTCTGGAGCAACATAGAAAACAGCGGACCCCTTCCCTTAATTTAGAGTCAACGACATACACTGATATAATATGTTCTATTCTTTCTGATAGGAAATAACAATTATTGAATAATACATAATATATAACTAGATATTATGTATATGTTATACACGTAGAAACGACTTTATACATTTGTGTGACCAGGCTAAGCTCTCACCTACCTCGGCTACATACTAAAGACTCACAAGCAATATCTCACATGCTTAAAGTTACCACACGACACTGACCTAAGCATATTCGTGTAACAGTACCATATATATAAACTGATATTATTCAATCCTATCATAGAAGATTACTATAAACGGATGGTGGCCTGAAAGAGAGATCGGAAAAATTTAAAAAGAAATGTATGTGGAAATAACAATTATTGAATAATACATAATATATAGCTAGATATTATGTATATGTTATACACGTAGAAACGACTTTATACATTTGTGTGACCAGGCTAAGCACTCACCTACCTCGGCTACATACTAAAGACTCACAAGCAATATCTCACATGCTTAAAGTTACCACACGACACTGACCTAAGCATACTAGTGTAACAGTACCATATATATAAACTGATATTATTCAATCCTATCATAGAAGATTACTATAAACGGATGGTGGCAAAGAGAGATCGAAAAAATTTAAAAAAAAATGTATGAGCAGCTCAACAAATTATAAAAAAACACAGGAAAAATGTAAACAAGCTAGAAATAAATATAAAATAAATAAAATTAGAATAGTTGTATGACGTACAATGAAAAATAATATATACTAACATTATGATGACCGGCTCAAGGAAGTTGATTCGAAAATCCTTGAGTTCCAGAGGAACAATAAATTGTACTGAGTTCCTGACCAAAAATACAATTGACAATTTTTCTTAAAACAATTGGTGAGTTCTTCGGACTATATTTAACTATCTATGCGTGAGAAGGTTCCTGAGATATATTCCACTATATGGAATAGGGATTTGCTTTATTTCGGTATCTCAAAAACAACAAACTAGTGGCGAAGGTGTCGGCCTAAATAGGAACCCTATTTTTTAAATTTTAGTTTAGTTCTTCTACTTGAAGTTTCTTGCAACAACAATCCCACTTAAGCTCGACTTTTTTAACAATTCTATGGATGAGAAACGTTTTACTTATGCCAGTGCGAGTTTAAACTCTAGTTAAAGTAGCCTAGAGTTCAACCTTGCTACTTTGTTCGATAACATAAAATTTTCCTGCTCATCTCAGCTTAAGCGACCGAAGTGGCAGGGTCAACTTTAACTGGAGTTTAAACTTGCACTAAAAAATCCGGCTTTAAATGAAGTATTCATTTTGTAAGTAAGAACAATGTGGCCGCCGTTGCGTTGGGGTAGCTTGTTCCGCCTACCACACCGAAGGTCCTGAGTTCAAGTCGTAGGGAAAGCAATTTCAAAAATGTAGAAAAAATATTTTTTTACCGCTAAGAAAACAGGTTTTCTAAGTGTTGTTGCCTTCGGCTGCGGTTTGGCAAACACTCTGAGTGATTTCTGCACGAAAAGCTTCGCAGTGAAAATTCATCTGTCTTGCAGCTGTCGTTAGGTCCCGTCCCGCCAATTTGTAGGAAAATTTGAAAAGGAGCACTATGGAAATTGGAAGAGAAGCTCGACCTAAAATCACCTCAAACCTATATCGTGCCAAGTACTTATTTATTTTTAAGAACAATTTATTAATGTGTTATTGTAAATTTTTAAATGCGGAATTACTACAAAAACATAAATAAGAATAAAAGCAAACAATAATTAATCGAGAAACTACCCTACAGCGAATAGCGGTACAACCTTAATTAATGTACATATGTACATATGTAGGCGCGTATGTCTGTAATAAGTAATCAGACAAAACTCTTATAAATGAATAAACAAAAAAATAGGCAGTCGTATTCTTCTTACAGTCTTTACTATATTTAGTATATCTATAAGTGAATAGTATATATATTATACACATTCAAGTGGTGCTACAAAATTATATTTTTATTGTACAAATGTTTGTATTTAATATGCGGCATAAATACGATTAAGAAACACTTATTTTTGTTTTATATTCTTGAAAACATCGAATGTCAATAAAGGTGCCCATGCGATGTGCGGAGGCTATCGCTCAGGGGCCAATAAAGCAATCACCTTTCGCCTTATCAGGCCAAGCCACCAACTCTCATATGATCCCCACATACAATAAGTCAAAGCAAGTCATTTATTAACTGATAATAAGAACTCATTGTATTGAATGCAAATGTGATTTAAAGATTAAAAAATATTAATTAATCATGACTGACGCACTATGGGAAATTTAAAAAATTTTTCAAGTACATTTTTTTTTTACATTTTTTGTTTTTACTTATAGTTCACGATACAAGAAAACAAGGTAGTTTCACTTCGAAGTATTTGACATAAGCTGTTTTGTTATTGATATTAGAGAAAAATTACAAAGTTTACAAACGGCGATGCTTACTAGGACACATCAGCTAGCTTTTTGGGAGCTGAGTATTGAACTCGAAATCTCCAACATACATACTTTATATTAGTGTAAAGGCCTTTATTAGGGCTGTGAACTGCATCCGGATTTTTCAACTATCCGGATAAACCGGATATTCGAATAACCGGATAGCTAAGCAAAAAATCCGGCTATCCGGATTCGTAAATGGAAAATCCGGCTATCCGGATATCCGGATACGTAAACGGAAATCCTGATATCCGTATGCCCGGATACTGGAATATAAAAGTTGAATATCTTTATATCAGAATTGAACGGAGCAAACGCCGAAGAATTATTCACAAAATATGTTTGTAGATTATTAAATTAATGTCAAAAATTAAAAAGCTACAATTTTACAAACATCAGCAATTTTACAAAGCGTCAATTTAAACTAATAATGAGTGCCAAAATGGTCAGCAAGATTTGGGATCATTTCCAAAAAAGTGAAAATATCAGTGGCACTTGTTTATATTGGGAAAAACCCTACAAAACAAAGGATCGACATAAAGTCTATGGAGCCACTATCGGTTTTTCCATTTTCACGAGAATGGTATGGACGCAGCTTTTCTCTCTAAATCTGCGCCAGAATATAAGCGGATAAATAAAATAAAAAATAATGATATATAAATCCGGATATCCGGATAGTTTCACAAACGAATATTAACCGGATATTCATGCCGTCCGGTTTTATCCGTGTCAACGGATATCCGTATAAATATCCGGATATTCGAATATGCGGATAGTCCCAGCCCTAGCCTTTATATACTCAGCCATATGAATGCCTCGATTCTCGCTTTGCAATTGGTCTCCAAGTATTGCTTTTTTGTTGCTTTCCCTTATACACCATTAGGTACATACTAATTCTATATGTTTTCAATCCTAATTTGTGTGGAATACTTATAGGCGCGCTTTCAACAGCTTATTAAAATTGGATTTTTAGCACTGCTTATAAGCAATGCTTCCGCTTTTCACTATTATATCAATATTATTGTTTTATTTATGGCATGTATACGTCTTTAATTTTTTATGGAGCATTTTTATTTAACTATAAATATTAAAAATATATATACATAACTGTTAAAATGTGAACTGATGAAATGTAACCTAAAAAAAAAAACGAACGCAATATCTTTATCCTTCTTTAAGCAGGGAAGTGCTTTTTAAACTCTGAACTTTTTACTGGGGAAATCACCCTGTAAACCACTGGTAAAAAGTTTATACAATGATACCAATTGAATCGAAAACCCCAATCAATAGTGAAGAAATGTTCTTTTGACGCCACATTACTGCACTTGAGATTAATCTGTAAGACCTCACGCAACATTAATTTGTTTGTGCCCCTCCAATATTTCGGGCATTGCGACTACGTCTTCTTTGTTCTCTAGGTCCAACACAAACTCGCCTCCTTTTTTATTTGGAGGAAGGATGCATGCGATGTTGGTATGCTACTGTTCTGAAGCTGCAACCGGTTTGCCGCGTCCTCCGATTTAACCACACATAATATTCAAACTATGCTGGAAGTTTGAAAAACTACATTTAACTGTTCCAATTTGTTAATATTGCTCGTTCTTATCAACTTAACTTCATTGTACGTGCTGAATTAAAGAGTTGTAGCAGTTTATTTGGTCCCTCAGCATTCTGACATTTTTTCAGATATCCAAGTTTCGATATATATCTGCCCATAGGAACACCACCGATTAATTAGCGCTACAATCAGGAACTGAGGAACTGCTTCGTCGCTTCGTTCATCCTCTTGGTGACGACGGAAGTCGCAGGGTTCGCTATGAGCAAAGCGGAGTCTCTGTTATTTTCTCACTTACTTAATTGGCGCTTAACCGTCTAAACGGTTATGGCCGTCCAACAAGGCGCGCCAGTCGCTCCTTCGCTCCGCCAATTTGTCACACCAAGGGAGTTTAAATCGTTTTCCACCTGGTCCTTCCAACGGAGTGGGGGCCGCCCTCTACATCTGCTTCCATAGGCGGGTTCAGATAGAAACACTTTCTTGGCCGGAGCATCATCTTTCATTCGCATAACATGGACTAGCCAGCGCAGCCGCTGCGTTTTAATTCGCTGGACTATGTGGATGACCGCGTAGAGCTCGTACAGCTCATCATTAAATCTTCTTCGGTACTCGCCATCGCCAACGAGTAGAGGTCCATAAATCTTTCGAAGAACTTTTCTCTCAAACACTCCCAAAGCCGCTTCATCTGCTTTTGTCATGGTCCATGCCTCTGCCCCATATAGCAGGACGGGTACGATAAGTGACTTTTAGAGAATGATTTTCGTTCGCCGAGAGAGGACTTTACTTTTCAATTGCCTACCTAGTCCAGTCTAGTCTAGGCTCTCTGTTACCTCCTTTTATTTTACCACTCACTTCTGCTGCGGTAAGGCCACTGTTACTTTGCATGTTGGTGTAGCGAGGGGAAGGCTCATGCCGAATACCACGCAATGCAAGCGTGGAAGCCGCTCAGCTACATAGATAGTTAGCTGGATAATTGTTGAGGTCTATTGTGCCCTCATCTTAATCACAGCACCTCACCCAAGCCGACTTCCCTGATGAAGCATAGAAGTTTCTCTTGTCTTGTGGATTTGAAGGTGGGAGTGCTCTGTGCATTGCGGGCCCAAAATTAGCCCTACGTCTTGAAATTGCGTTCCATGAGGATATATTCCACCGTCTCCGCTGAAAGATCACCAAACCGGCAGCTGTCACTCAATTGTATGCCCAATTTATGGATGTTCTTAGGTTAGTTTTAAAAGGCCTATGATTGCCTTATAGCGGTTTGTACTATATCCTAAATGTAGCTTAGATTGTCTTAAACCTGGCGCATCGCGCCAGTGCCCTTCTCTCTTTTTCCTCTCTTCAAACAATAAATGCTCCTAATTTCATCTGAGCCCTGTGGCCTGGGACCCAGCCTAGCAGTATTACATTGTATGTTCTTAGTTTGTTTAGCTTTTCCATGCAGTGCAGGACTAGTGCTGATTTTATTTCGAATGCCGAAATTGTTTTGAGTGCAGCTTCACTGTCGCTGAGTGTAGTGATGGCTTTGCCGAAGTATTAGCACACTGACACGTGGCGTATACTTCCGCTTGAAATATGCTTGGGTACTCTCCTAGAGGCACTGCTATTCTGGCTCTCCATCTGACACCAACACCATATGATCTTTTGTAGGCGTTGGATGCTTTCTAGCTTGGCTGTATTCCACGTTTTCTCGTCTCCCAATTCTACTTTATATCTTGTCTGAAAGACTACCTGCTTGAGGATATCATCTCTCGGGAGATGAGATATTGGGCTCTTCTTTCTTAGTTTTTTATGCTTCGGAATGAGATGATTGCAATATCCAGGTGGATTCGCTATGTGTAGTGGGGCTAGGTCGAGGATAGCCTCTAGCGCTGTTGTTGGTCATGTACGCTACATAGTAGGGCGCCATCGAGTTAGGTTGAGCTCTTAAGACCCAATAGTGGACAAGCAACTATGATGTCAAGTTTCGGACAACCGTTATGTTTAACCGAATACGAACGACCAAATTACATATTCTCCAGCAGTTGCAGTTCTTGCATATTCTTGGACAGGTGTTAGAATCAATACCGAATATTAGTATCATGCTATAACAATTTAGATACGTAACTCTTACTTGCTTGTCACTTTCGACAGAAATATCGATATGTTCCAAGGCAAATCAAACAACATAGAAGTGACAACTGAAATATTTTGTTGTAGGAATTCTTACATCAAAAAATGTAAACTAGTGCGTTAACTAACCCTATAAGTTTAGGGTCGTACAAAAATCATTTGTTAAAGGGAATTCCTCTTATTCGAAACCTTCTGCTAACGTTCGAATCGCTAAACTGTTGAATAAATAACTACAATATTCAGTAATGCAAAATGGGCTTTATTAGACTACTTTGAGAGTACTTCACAATAACACTTATACTTCACAACCAATAGCGTGCTTAAATCAAAACTGAATCCTGATTACTCAGCTTGCGCTCTTTTATACTCTCCGTTGCTTAATTCGCATATTTCTACTAAAGTCTAGACGTTTCGCCTTCTAGAACTGCTGTATATCCTGCTTGGTCATCTTTTATGTACGTGTGTAAATGGATTAAATTCATGTACATGAGAGTGGCAGCTTGCTTTATTGTTGTTGTGCCTTCATTTACTAACAGCTTAGAGATGCTAAAATTCGCCACACTATAGATACTTTGGACTTGTTTTGATTGTGAACTAGAGTTCTAAGGGCGAATAATTTCAGCAAGGGTTGAAACGTAGAATCTCCAAAAGCGTTTAAATTGATTCCTAAAGAGAAGAAGTTTTATTTTTAGGTTAACCTCCCTTATGTGCGAATAAAAAATTTCCCCCATGCTCTTAGGAGCAACGAACTGACGCTAATTGGTCAATATGACGAGGGCAGTTGCTCACTCAGTTTGTCCGAACATAAACCCATTTCCGCATGGGTTCTGCAAAAGTAAATTCACCGTATCAAACTTACTGGAATAACAACTAAACTAATTCACGCAGATTTTAGCCAGGTTTTGATAAACTTCCAAAAGAAATTTTGGCTTTCATTAAATGATGGTCCAAAGAATGTAACAGCTCTGGCAGTACAAAAACCGCTTTTTACTATCTTAGTAAGACCGATATGGAAATATGCATTAATCGTTCGAAAATCGCGATATCAATTTTATCGCGAAACGCGTACGAAGAAAATGAAAAAATCATTTTATTATCAGCCGTCGAGCTGATTCTCCATCGTCGCGGTTAAGACAATTGAACTTAATTTTTCATCTTTAATAAAACCAGCTGAAGATTTCTAGTTTTAATAGGCCATATTTCCATATGGAATGCCTTTTGTTTCATCATTCTTCATTTATTTCGTAAATTAGAGTAAATGCTATAGACATTTGATGTTTCGAAGCCAACACCACTGTGTCATGGACAAACACGAAAGATGTTACAAACGTCTTCCTATTTATTATAGGAAAAATACTGCAAAGTTGTATGATTACCGTAATCTCTGTATACACTCATAAACAAACAAAAAAAAACAAAAACAGGGCGAAAAACACAAAATTAATTTGTATGTATATGAGTAATTTTTATTTTTTAAAATTACCAAAACCGGCAGGGATTCAAGCGGAATACAAAGCTGTATATCTTCAAAGCTTCCTGAACCCAATTGTCACTCCTTCGGGTAGTGTCTATCGTTAATACAACAACAAGAGCAGAACCGGCATACGATATTAAAATTGGATTGTCATCGTTTGGAAACATGTTCTTCCCTTACCGTATCTCTATCACTATCCTTATCCTTATGTCTATCGTGATCCTTATTCTTCTTCTTATTCTTGTTCTTGTTCTCGTTCTTATTCTTATTCTTATTCTTGTTATTCTTATTCTTATTATTCTTATTCCTATTCATATTCTTCTTATTCTTATTCTCTTTCTCATTCTTATTCTTGTTCTCGTTCTTATTCTTACTCTTACTGGCAGTTTCAACAGGGCGGACCATAGGGAGATTCGTGTTAGAGGCGTAGGTTCTACATTACAATTGAAAATATGGTTGGTGTCATGTGGAGACACATCGCATGCAGGTCATACATTACGTATGTCGGGGTTGATTCTGGACAAGTAACCTGTTACAATATCCAGAACGAAGTTGGGCCAGGGTAACTCGTGTCTCCCTTGGTAGTGTGCTTTCTTCTTCTGCAAGGGTAGGATATTGCTTATTAATAACAGGGTTCACGGGGCGCGTCCTGACAAAAGGTTTTCGATAGGCACCCGATAAGCAAGGTGTCAATCGACATATTCACTCCCACTGCCACATATTTTATCTCTCACTATATAATTTGAATACAAACTTCTGATAAAAAATAGTAAATTAATTGTAATTTGCACACAATTTGGTGCTACATATGTACAGGCCCGACGATAGGGGAGGGGGAATGGGGGGGATTCCCCCCGGGCCCGGGGTTTTTCAGGGGCATTTTTTTTTAATTCAGCAGAGTCTTTTTAATTCAGCAGAGTGCAAATTTTAAGCCGAATTTCAAAAGCAACGAATATTGATAATGATTTTTTGCCTGGGCCAGTGAGGAGACAATAAAAACATCAAACAAAAATGAATCCGAAAACGTAAAGTTTTCGTGGTGACATTGATGAAGGTTCATCTTCAAAAAGTCTTCCAACAATACCACCAGCTCTGTATCAAAGTCCAGATTATTTAAACGCCTTCGATATCGGTACCATGAATAATGAGCTTCAAAAGTGTCCTGTTATTTTTCCACGTGATTGTCATGAAGAGGCATTTCCTACCTCGTTGTTAAACAGAATCTTGCCAAATGGAGAGAAAGTGGAGCGTGACTGGCTAGTGTGGAGAGCCAGTAGCAATGCTTTTTATTGCCTATCATGCCGTCTGTTAAGCATCAATACTTTAAATGGACCTAAAATTTGTTGTCCTGGCGGATATTCGAAATTCCAGGTATGGAAGAAGCTACACGATAAACTGCCATCACACCAAAATACTCAAGATCCCATTAAATGTTATATTCAATGGCGATTTTTACTAAATCTAATTCAAAAGGAGGCTACAATTGATACACTTATCAATGAAACTCAAAAGTGGAAAGAAATTATATATAGAATTTTGGACACTATTTTATTTTTTGGGTGAAAGTCTAGCTTTCAAAGGCGAAAGTATATACTTGGTGAACGAAGCAATAGACATTTTTTGGGCATCTAAGATCTCATAAGCCATTATGATCCGATACTTACGAGATCATTTGGAGAAAGTAAGATTTCACAACAGCAGCACACACTTTTTACAATTCAAGAACGGTTTTTGGTTTCGTGAATTGTAACCAAAAAACTGGTCAGAAAATCGCTGTTCTAATTTGCCATACTCTAGGTAAACATGAAATCCCATTAAAAGATTGTCGTGCACAAGGGTACGATAACGGCGCCAATATGAAAGGAGCTTACAACGGAGTACTACATCACATTCTCGACAAAAACTCGAATGCTGATTACTCGCCTTGTGCAACTCACAATCTCAATTTATGTGGTGTTGATGCTGCAGAATGTTGTAAGGCTGCAATTACTTTATTCGGAGTTGTACAAAAATGTATTACTATTTTCAGCAGCAGTCCACAACGATGGGATATCCTCAAAAAAAATGTACCGAGCTTTCTTCATAGTCTTTCAGACAAAAGCCAAATTTTACTGCGCAAGCATTCGGAGATGTTACGGGCATTCTCAAGTACATCAACAAGTTCGAATGTATCTTGCTGTACTCAATTTGGTTCAAAATACATACTACCATTAATGAAAGAAACGTGGTCCTCCAAGCTAGAGTCGCCACCATAGATGTTGAGGTACGACATCTAGATGCCTTATTAGCTGATTTGAAGTTGATCAGGAATCAATGGGAAACAATTTTAAATGAATGCAAAACAGCTGCTATTCAATGAACATCTCGCAAAAGTTTCCGGACTTGCGAAAGAGAAAACCCAGAAGACGTTCTGAAGATAATTTAAATGAGATGATTACGAATGATTCAGAGTCTGATTTTAAAATCAATACATTCCTGGTGATCGTTGATTCGGTAATCACTATCATTACTGAACGATTTGCAGCTATGAGAAATTTGAGCGAAACGTTTTCCTTTTTGTGGCAATTTGAAGACATGGATGAAACTACGGTTCGAGCGAGCGCAGCAAAATTTGTCGAAAAATACAAGTCGGACATTTCTCAAAGCTTAGAATGCGAAATAACTCACTTGAAACACATTTACGAAGCAAATTTTGATAAAGGTCTATACCTGTCACTGTAGCTAGTGCAGAACGTTCCTTCAGCGTCCTTTCAAGATAGTGTTCACCTCAATAACAAGTTTCAGGACTTGCCACGCTTTGTGTTGAATCCTTTTTCGCAAGACAGTTAAATTTTGATATTATTATAAAAAATTTTGCAGCGAAAAAAGCCACCCTTTGATATCCGAACCTTCTATATTGAATAACTAAAATTTATAATCATCATTAAATTTATCAGAAAAGACGTTGTTCTGACCTAAATTTGGTCTATCTGCATACATTTTAATAAGATTTTTCCGTCTAACTCTGCTCTCGCCCCTCTACACTTTTTCCTAATCTTTGTATTCACTCCCCTCCGTATTTTTCGCTTCATCTATCTCCATCTTCGTCTCATTCTATGTCTTTCTCAGTCTCCTTATTTCTTTTCTCTTCTCTCATTTTTTTCTCATTCTTCTTCATATCTTATTGCCAGTCCCAGAGGGTGGTATGTATTTTGTTCCAGTTCCATTCCGAGTCTCAGCCCCAGTCCCACTCCGAGTCTCAGTCTCAGTCCCAGTCCTAGTCCTAATCCCAGTCCCAGTCACTGGTGTAACGACAGCCTAAGAGCAACTCACCACATCAACCAAACAGCTGATGTATGTACTAGTTGACCGAACACGCTCGCACGGGCGAATGTAACCCGGCGCGTGAGTGGCTCGGCCATTATATTTGCGCAGCTGAAAAAGTAAGAACAACTTACCTAGTATATATTTGTGAAACAATTTGAAAATTACGGTTATTGAGTAACCAAATAAAATCTATTAATTAAAAGAAAGCATAAAGTTTTATAATTTATTAATTGTTGGATGCGCTTTATTGGAAGCCCTCCAAGATCCATATTACGCATTTTTACAAATCGTAAGTAGAGTTCACATGGCGACCGTGACATCGAAACCACGCCACGCGAAATACAAAATGGTGGCATTACATGATTTTCTTGGTTATGAAAAGGTAACCAAAATTAGATTGGCCTGGCAAAGGATTAATCCAAATTTGCCAATTAGTTTTACGTGGTAGAGTCAGTCGCGACACCACTTCACAATTTCACAATATCATCAATAAGCTGAATATCACCATTTCACAAACTTTAAACGCTTCAAATTCATGCTACATTTACATATTCTGCCAAACATTTTTTGGGATGCCGATTTTAGTCCATACGACTACAACACAGTAAGTGGCATATTTTCAAGGTACAAGCACCAGTAGGAACCAGCAAAGACCAGCAGCAGGAAAAATGTATATAATATGTATGTATATATTACATTTTTTTTACTTACGTTTTTTATTAGGCACATATGTATGTATACGAAATATTGCAATCTTAATTAAATGCGGTGCGTTCGCATAATATATTTTGGATTTTGATTACAACGGTGCGTATGTTAATATAAAACACCTGGATTTTTTTACTAAAACGGTGCGTGTGTCTAAATCCTAAACTTAACCACTAATACTTCCGCAGTTTTCAACAAGTTTTAAAATTTTCAAACCATTTTATAAGTATCGACATTTTCAAGTCTGCAATTTTTATTTTGCCTCAAATTGTTCAACTCATTTTTACAAATTTACATTTCCTTCAAATTTTTCATATTTTCAAATTTCTAATTTAAAAATTTATCAATTCATTTTACAAATTCTCATATTTTCAAGCTTCCTCCTACTCCAGGTAGAATTTCTTCAATACATTAATTTTTCAACAAAATATCACCATATAAGACTGAGTGAACTAGATAAACAGTCTGCAAGTACCCTATAAAATTGATAATTTTTTTTGAAATATGCGGTGGTTCCGTTAAAAACCAATTAAATTTTTTTTGATATGCGGTGGTTCCGTTAAAAACCAATTAAAATTTTTTTTTGATATAAACGGTGGTTCCGTGAAAAGCCAAGTGAGATTTTTTTTATAAAGCGGTGCGTCCATAAATATAAATGGCTTCTTTTTGAACAGTTAACACAATTTTGATGTTTTTACCAATTAATACCTATATACTTTTGTGCAAATTTTAAATTCAATTACTTTTTACAGATTTTCATACAAGTATACTGCAGTTTCAATAATTTCTTCCAATAAATTGTTAAATATTTCTTTAGCGACTATTCACATGTAAACCAGTTCCTTTTTACAAAATTTTTTTTTTCTCTTTTTCTTCAACACTTCAGCTTCAAACATAAATTCAGACATTCAAATAAGTACTTCATTAATTTCATAGCAATTTGAACTAAATTATTTTTTGCTATTCTGATAACTAGATATGTACCTTAGAAGTGGTAAGCAAGTGCAAAAAACTTCAGATTCAGATTTAACTAATACTTTTATAGCATTCTTAAAATCAAAACTTGAGGGTAAAGCCCGGGAAGTAATACCAAGACAAGTAAATTTAGTTAATGAAATTAAAGTAGCTCTACGTAGTAGGATCAAACCAGACAACTCGAAAGTTGTAGCAGGAAAAAATGCAGCGTTGCACGTTAATAACAATAATTATACAGATTTTGCCAAAAAAGTTGAAGATTTAGCTGACTCACTTGAGCGGTCTCTTATTATTAAAGGGATCACTCAAGCGAAAGCTCATGAAATGGCAGTCGAACAAACGGTTAACGTGTTTCGCAAAATCAAATTTAGTAAAAACCATTTTAGCCTCAACGGCATTTACTGATCCGAAAGACGTAGTAGCGAAATTAATTGTAGAACAAAACAACGAAGTAACAGAGCATCAGGTTTTAGCTTTTCGATCACGTGGTAACAACACATTCAGAAATTCACGTGGTAGTTATCGAGGTTTTAACTCAAACCGCGGCTATACTGGTTATAGAAATAATAGCTCATTTTCATACAACGGCAACCGTAACGGCAGCAATAATCAAAGATATACGAATTATAACGGAAATAGATACCAAAATAGCAGCAATAGTAATACACGTTCAACTACAAATGCTAATTCAAACAATAGTAACAATAGAGGTAACAATTCGAGATCATCCTACGGTAGAGGTAGAAACGCAAACGTTCGCGCTTTAAATGCGAGTGCCCCTCAGGAGCGAACACTGGGGGAGGACGAACTAACCGAGTAAGCGAATTTCCCTCACCAATAGGCATCTATTGTTTAAACCTAAATTATTCAGATTTCATAGAATTACAACTTAACGGGTCACAAAAATTTTGTTCATTCTTAGTAGACACGCAAGCAGACATTTCTTTAATAAAAATATCATGTCTAGACAGAAATATTTCCTTAAATATAAACGACATTATTAACATTACCGGTGTTACTTCCAATTCAGTTTCCACTTTAGGTAAAATTACAGCAAATTTAAATTTTTCAAACTTTTCTATTAAACATACTTTACATGTAGTAGATGAAGACTTTAATATTCCATCCGATGGCATACAGATCTTCTGAAAATTAACAAATGCATTATTAATTATGAAAGAAATAGTATTTCCTTTTGGGTATATAATGAAAAAATCGCGATACCAATCCTACATGGAACAGAAAGCGATAGTTGTATCATTCCACCAAGATGTGAAATATTCAGACTTTTTGATTTAGGAGATTCACTGGAGCCACTTTTCGTGGACTCGCAGGAAATTGAAAAATGTGTTTTCACAGCTAGGTGCATTGTTAATTCCAGTAACCCAATAATTAAAGTTATAAACACCACGGATGATGTCAAGTATGTAAAAAGAAACGGTATTCGAACAGAACGTCTTTCAAACTACAATGTTTATACAATTAACAAGACAGAAACAGAAGAGAAACGAACGAAAAAACTTATTTCAATTTAAAAAAATCAAATACCTCAACATGCTCATAGTAAATGAATTGACCTTAGCATAGGTTATGCCGACATTTTCGCTCTTGATACGGACAAAATGACTTTAAACAACTTCTACGAGCAAAAATTAAGATTGACAGACAACGAGCCGGTATATGATAAAAACTATAGATTGCCATACTCTCAACGCGAAGAAATAAATCGCCAAGTAAATAAGTTGTTAGACAACGATTTGATTGAACCCAGTTATTCGAATTACAATAGTCCTTTGACTGTAGTCCCAAAGAAGGATACTAATGGTCAGAAAGCATATCGTATGTTCGTAGATTTTCGAGCAGTAAACAAAAAACTCATTGCTGATAAATTTCGACTAGCTAGAGTTGACGATATTTTAGATAATCTCGGTAGAGCAAAGTATTTTTCCACATTAGATCTTTTTTCTGGATTTCATCAAATCCCCTTGCATCCTGACTCACGTGACATTACGTCTTTCAGCACTGGCCGAGGTGCATTTAGATGGAAAGTGCTTCCATTCGGCTTAAATATAGCACCTAATTCATTTTCATGAATGATGACAGTAGCTTTTTCGGGTATACCACCCAATGTCGCATTTTTGTACGTCGACGATATTATCGTCATAGGTTGCAGTGAAGCACCCCATATTAAAAATCTTTCAAAAGTTTTCAATACTTGTAGGTCTTTCAATCTAAAACTTAACTCAAATAAATGCAATTTACGACCACAAGTTACATTTTTAGGTCATAAATGTTCAGCCAAATGTTTGTTGCCAGACGACTCCAAAATAAACGCAATTAAAAAGTATACAAAACCAACTGATAAAGACGCCGTACGGCGATTCGTCGCGTTTGCAAACTATTACAGACGGCTTATACCTAATTTTGCGTCTCTGGCAGCGCCTCTAAATCGATTAAGCAAGAAAAGAGTTGAATTTGTATGGGATGTAGAGTGCGAAAGGGCATTTTTATCTTTGAAATGGATGTGGCGCTATTTTAAGTCAAGAACAGCAAGGTAGTGATTTACCAATTTGTTTCGCTTCTAAAGCATTTAATAAGGCAGAGCAGAAAAAACCAATTATAGAGTTGGAACTCTTAGCTATTTATTTCGCAATAAAGCAATTTCGACCATATGTGTATGGCACCGATTTCATTGTAAAATCAGACCATAGACCTCTAGTATATATATTCAATATGAAAGACCCATCTTCAAAACTTTCAAGAATAAGGCTGGAACTAGCTGAATATAATTTCACTATTGTATACATTAAGGGAAAATCAAACGTTGGTGCAGATGCACTATCGCGCATTACAATCGATGAGATTAAGGAATCGAACAAACAAATTTTAGCAGTACAGACAAGATCAATGACAAAACGGCAAAACGACAATAACCTTCCTGGGAAAACAGACAAAAACGACGAAAAACAACTTGCTGTACATGTCTACGACAAATTTTCATTTAATTTTTCGAAAAAAGTTCCACGGATAAGATCTGCAATTACGTACGATAAAAATAATAAAACAACAAACAACGGCAAAGGCAAAATTAAGATAATTGAATGGCCTAAAAACGATATTTTGTTCGAACATTATACTATTACAAATTTCAAAAATATTGGAAATAAAATTTTAAAATCTTTAGAAATTATACTAACAGATCCAGTGGAGACAGTAACAGATGAAGATACAAAATTAAAACTAATGAAAATTTACCATAATGATCCCATTTCTGGTGGACATTGCGGAATGAAAAGACTTTACGCAAAACTACAAACAAAATTTTATTGGAAAGATATTACTCGCGATATATCGAAATATATCAAAAATTGTAAGGATTGTCTTTTAAACAAGGTTAAATCTAAAACAAAATAAAAACTTGTTTTAACACCAACTCCTTGTAAACCTTTCGAATACTAGTAATCGACACAATAGGACCCCAATAGGACTCAGGTCCAAATATGGTAACAAGTTCGCACTTACCATGATTTGCGACATGACTAAATACCTGGAACAGTCGCTGTGCCAGACAAATCAGCAAAAACAATCGGTTCAGCAATTTTTGAAGGATTCATTTTAACATATGGCACAATGAATGCCATAAAATCAGATTTAGGTACAGAATTTAAAAATGAATTATTTGAAGAATTAACTAAACTTCTAAATATTGAACATAATTGTTCAACTGTATACCATCACGAAACTGTTGGCACGATTGAACGTAATCATAGAGTTTTTAATGAATACTTACGTGCATATTTGAAAGATACTTTTTCTGATTGGGATGTTTATTTAAAATACTTTACTTTCCTACGCAATACTACGAGTAGCACAGTTTTCGACAATCAATTTTCGCCTTTCGAGTTAGTCTTTGGGAAAAATGCAACTTTGCCTAATGAATTGACAAAAGAAAAAATTTACCCAATCTATAATGTCGAAAACTATGCCAAAAAAGTTAAGTTTAGGATGCAAAAAGCACACAAAATGGCACAAAACCTAATTAATAAAAATAAGTTACAAAGTAAAAACCTGTATGATAAAACGGCACGACCTTTGGTTGTCAAAATCGGAGATAAAGTACTTTTACAGAAAGAACCACATCATAAACACGAAAATATTTATCAAGGTCCGTTTATTATAACCAAAATTAACGAACCTAACGTAACTATTTTCGATGAAGTTAAAAGCAAAGAAAAAGTAAATTAACATTACTTTAATACGTCGAATAAACCGTAAATTTGATTGAAAAAATCCAAATTTTTTTTTTAACTAGCATGTAAGCAGCCACGAAGGCTTAAAAACTGTTAAAACAAAAAAAAGAGAAAATAACACAAATTTAGTATATTCAAAAAAAAAACCTATTTCATAAAAATTGTTCATAACACAAAACAAACAGCCAAGAAGGCAGAACAAAAATCATACAAATCTAAATTTGAACACAAAAAAAACCGAAAATTCTTATAGTTATATACTTATATATCAAATATGCCAATTGGCATAACAAAAACTATCTAGTTTTAAAAACATAATACAAAATATTTTAAACTATACACTTAAGATAAATGAAATTGTAACCAAACGAAAAAAAAACTTTATTATATTAGCAGTATAAATAGGCTTTTTGACCATTATTTGCTTAGTGCAAAGCTAAATTAAACTCCACTATTTCGGCTCAACGTTTCGCTAAGCACCTTAGCTTCTTTATCACAAACCAGTAATTTTATCACAACAACAATGTACATGTACATGTACAAAAACTTTATTATAGTTTATAATACTTAAACTTTACAATAAAATACTCGGACTAATAGTTTTAGTAAACAAAATTCATTAAAAACTGAATACTTATATCAAAATTTTATACATATATCTTGCAACTACTATTTGCATATTGCAATGCAAAAAATTTCAATAACATTTTACAAATAAATTTAATTATCATTAATTAAAACTTTAAATGACTTCAAAAACATGTATAAACAAATCTCATTATCATTAATTGAAACTATTGTACATATTAAATAAGCTCATAAACTTTTCATAAATTGTAAGATAAGCTGATGTATGCTTGAATTCATTAAATTAACATATTGCACATCAAATAATGTCAGGCAAGAAGAAGCCAGCAGAATTGATCACTCTGCCGACTTCTTCTTCCCAAAGGAGGGTGATGTAACGACAGCCTAAGAGCAACTCACCACATCAACCAAACATCAGCTGATGTATGTACTAGTTGACCGAACACGCTCGCACGGGCGAATGCAACCCGGCGCGTGAGCGGCTCGGCCATTATATTTGCGCAGCTGAAAAAGTAAGAACAACTTACCTAGTATATATTTGTGAAACAATTTGAAAATTACGGTTATTGAGTAACCAAATAAAATCTATTAATTAAAAGAAATCATAAAGTTTTATAATTTATTAATTGCTGGATGCGCTTTATTGGAAGCCCTCCAAGATCCACATTACCCATTTTTACAAATAGTAAGTAGAGTTCACACTGGTCTACTTCCCGGAAAAAAGCATCGTAAATACTAATGTAGGAAAATTTATATAACAAATTTCAGGCAAATCGAATAGGACGTATGCAAATAGGTATGTGGGTATTATTAATTCATGTCTTTATTTCGGCTTCGCATGCATATTTATCAGTTTTGCCAGATTGATGCGACTAAATCGAATATCACAATGAAAATTACTTTAAAGCTCTCAGCAACAGCTTTCATTTGATATCCATAATACACACACATTCTAGGGTATCCGGGTCCATGTTTTGGCCTATATCTCGAGACCCTTGTCACCCAGCGGTGTAAAACTTATTCTGTACTAAAGCATACATCAACAACTTCAATTTGATATCATAATGTAAAAACACATCCTAGCATTACCCTGATCCACGTTTTGGCCTATATCTCGAGACCCTAGTCACCAATAGGTATGAAAACTATCCTGTACTAAAGCACTCATCAACAGCTTCAATTTGATACCCATAATGTAAAAACACTATCTAGGCGTTCACGGGCCCACGTTTTGGCCTATATCTCGAGACCCTAGTCACCAGGGGTATGAAAATTAACCTCTACTAAAGCACTCATCAACAGCTTTCATTTGTTATCCATATTCTATAAACACATTCTAGGGGTACCCGGTTCCACGTTTTGGCCTATATCTCGAGACCCTAGTCACCCAGGGGTATGAAAATTACCCTCTACTAAAGCACTCATCAACAGCTTTCATTTGATATCCATATCCTATAAACACATTCTAGGGGTACCCGGGTACACGTTTTGGCCTATATCTCGAGACCCTAGTCACCAATAGGTATGAAAACTATCCTGTACTAAAGCACTCATCAACAGCTTCAATTTGATACCCATAATGTAAAAACACTATCTAGGCGTTAACGGGCCCACGTTTTGGCCTATATCTCGAGACCCTAGTCAACAGGGGTATGAAAATTAACCTCTACTAAAGCACTCATCAACAGCTTTCATTTGTTATCCATATTCTATAAACACATTCTAGGGGTACCCGGTTCCACATTTTGGCCTATATCTCGAGACCCTAGTCACCCAGGGGTATGAAAATTACCCTCTACTAAAGCACTCATCAACAGGTTTCATTTGATATCCATATCCTATAAACACATTCTAGGGGCACCTGGGTACACGTTTTGGCCTATATCTCGAGACCCCAGTCACCTATGGTTATGAAAATTACCCTCTACTAAAGCATTCATCAACAGCTTTCATTTGATATCCATATTCTTTAAACACATTCTAGGGGTACCCTGGTCCACGTTTTGGCCTATATCTCGAGACCCTGTGCGTCGATCCTGAATTTTCCGTGGAAATCGGTTCGTACGTTCTGGAGTTATAGCGTCAGGAAGGAAAACCCGACTTATTTTTATATTATAGATGTATTAAAGATTATTTGAAACAATTATTTGAAACAATATGTGGCTGTTAAAAGAGAATTTTATTTCTACGTTACAATAAAACAGTATATATAGTAAATATTCTGTGGGCTCATTCCATTTCAAGACACCCGGTCCGCGCAGGACATGATTTTTGATTTCGATGAAATTTTAATATTTGTTCTTTGGTCAAAATAATGAAATACGTGTTTTTTTTTTTTGTCTTAATTGAATTCGATAAAATGCAATCGATATTTTATTCACCTATTTCTTCAACTGTCAATAACTTTGCCAAAAATTAACCGATTCTCATGATTTTTTCTTTGAAATGTTCGTTATGACATTTACTTTTATATAAATTTATAAACAATAGTAAAAATTTATGACTTTTTTCAAAAATTAATTTCTCAAAAAAGGTTATTTTTTTTTTTTTGTTTAAACTTTTTCTATATCGAGTGAGCAGTTTATATTTCAATGTGGGTAAATATCCATTAGGCAAAGCTCGTTGTTTTCGAAATATGAATTTTTGAATATTAAACATTTTTCGCCATATATTGATGCAATACATATCAACATACAAGGCGATCAATGCCAAATGCTCAAAATTAATTAAAATATCACATTTATTATTGAAAACATTCATTTGTTGTTATTTTTCAGAATTACAGTGATTTTGTAACAGAACATGGCTAAGGCTCTTGTGACGGTATTGGGGGTTTAGTGAAATATTTTTTGAAAAATTAATTTTTGGAAAAAGTCATAAATTCTTACTTAATACAAAAAAAAATTTTTTTAAACTATGCTATTGTTTATAAATTTATATAAAAGTAATTGTAATAACGAACATTTCAAAGAAAAAATCATGAGAATCGGTTAATTTTTGGCAAAGTTATTGACAGGTGAAGAAATAGGTGAATAAAATATCGATTGCGTTTTATCGAATTCAATTGCCGATCAATCCAAAAAAAATTTTTTTGAGGCAAGAAAAAAAAAAAACACGTGTTTCATTATTTTGACCAAAGAACAACATATTAAAATTTCATCGAACTCAAAAATCATGTCCAGCGCAGACCGGGTGTCTTGAAATGGAATGAACCTGTGTTAATTTTATTTTCAGCTCTTAGTCCAAAATCATTTAGTTGAGGTGGAAAAAATTTTGTGTGATGTAATCCATCAGTGAGACGTCATGAATTCAAATTAATCAAATGTGTTAGTGGATTTTTTATAGGGGTCCGTAAATTGTTTAGTCCCGGGCCTGGATTTTCTCTCTACGGCCCTGCATATGTACATGCGTGTGGTATGAAGAATAGCAAGTTTGGTATTTTTCCTTTTACGGCGGCTCGTTGACTTTTTTTTTAATTAATTTTAATTGTTCTATTATCTAATATATAAAATTCTTCTGTCACGGTTTTAGAGGCTTAACTCCTCCGAAACGGCTGAAGCGATTCTCATGAAATGTTGTGAGCATATTGGGTAGATCTGAGAATCGGCCAACGTCTACCGTTTTTTCGCTACGTGTCTAGGGTTTTGAGATCAAAACGTGGACCCGGGTACCCCTAGAATGTGTTTATACAATATGGATATCAAATGAAAGTTGTTGATGAGTGCTATAGTACAGGATAATTTTCATACAACTGGGTGGCTAGGGTATCGAGATATAGCCCATAACGTGGACGCGGGTACCCCTAGAATGTGTTTATACAATATGGATAACAAATGAAAACTGTTGATGAGTGCTATAGTACAGGATAATTTTCATACAACTGGGAGGCTAGGGTCTCGAGATATAGCCCAAACCGTGGACCCGGGTACCCCTAGAATGTGTTTTTACATTATGGGTATCAAATTGATATATGCTTTAGTACAGAGTAAATTTTACACCGCTGGGTGACTACGGTGTCGAGATATAGCCCAAAACATGGATCCGGATACACCTAGAATGTGTTTTTATATTATGGGTATCAAATTGAAGCTG
The DNA here is from genome assembly GCF_040869045.1 of Eurosta solidaginis. Lineage (NCBI taxonomy): Eukaryota > Metazoa > Arthropoda > Insecta > Diptera > Tephritidae > Eurosta > Eurosta solidaginis. The sequence continues at coordinate 69,370,275 of NC_090321.1, forward strand.
TTGATGTGTGCTATAATACAGAGTAAGTTTTACACCGCTGAGTAATAATGGTCTCGAGATATAGGCTAAAACATGGACGCGGATACCCCTAGAATGTGTGTGTATTATGGATATCAAATGAAAGCTGTTGCTGAGATCTCTAAAGTTCATTGTGATATTCGATTTAGTCGCATCAACCTGGAAAAACTGATAAATATGCATGCGGGGCCGAAATAAAGACAAGAATTAATAATACCCACATACCTATTTACATACGTCATATTCGATTTGCCTGAAATTTTTTATATAAATTTGCCTATATTAATATTTACGATGCTTTTTTCCGGGAAGTATACCAGAGACGGACTGGGACTGGGTTAGGACTAGGACTGGGACTGAGACTGAGACTCGGAATGGGATTGGAACAAAATACATACCACCCTCTGCGAATGGCAATAAGAGATGAAGAAGAAGGAGAAAAACTTGAGAGAAGAGAAAGGAGAGAAGGAGACTGAGAAAGAGATAGAATGAGGCGAAGATGGGGGTGAAGCGAAAAGACGGAGGGAGGAGTGAATAAAAAGATTAGGAAAAAGTGTACAGGGGTAGGGCAGAGTTAGACGGAAAAAGCTTACTAAAATGTATGCAGACAACGTATGCCGGGTCTGCTAGTATTATATATATACTTCTAATTATAATTCACCTGATGTTTACCTTTAGACGGATGCCCCACTATTTTTTTTTTTTTTATTATATATATTTTTTTCATTGTGGGTTTTTTTTCAGCTTTATCATTTTGGCGTTGGAATTTTGAATTGTGTCCCTGAATAACTGCTATCAAGAGTTCGTTATTAGTACAGTAATATAACAGAATCTTTTATCATACAACACATAATTATTACAAGTCAAGTGAATCATATTCATTTATAAATATACATATAATTAAATTAACAAATTTTAAACAGAATAAATAGCTTAAGTATAAAAAGCATAGAAAAAGGAAGGTAAGAAGTCAGTAGAGGATAGATTGCATTATGCTGACAGTTCAAAAAAAAAACTATAAAGAACACGTCTATAGTTGTTATGGTTTAAAGAGTTTCTCACAGTAGACGGAATTGAAGTCCAGAGACGTATGGTGTTGACGAAGAACAGCCTAGTCGATGCCACATAATTACAACTAGGTAGATTCAGAGTACATGACCAACACTGAAAGAAATGGTGCTAGTAAAATCAACAAATCGGTTCTGTTGTTCTTGAAAAAAAAAACACCAAAATAAGAAAACCACCAAATCGAAAAAACACACAAAAAGGGAAAACAACAAAAAACTAGTTTTTCAGTTGTCAATACAAAACTAAAATCCCTTTTTTGAATTTACTTTGCAAAAAATTATGAAATACCGGGGCACCTATTTATCGGGTACAATTTTGCAACTTCTCCTTCAAGCGAAATGCAAAATTGCGCCCTCTTGTTGCAAAAGTTTTGTTTGAACGAACAGGATTTTTCCAAAGTTAGTAACATTTTGTTCAAGTTTTTACGAATTTTCACTCACGCGAACGAATCTAATAAGATAATAAAAAGCATAGTGAAGTGTGAAAAATAAAAATCTATATATGTAAACGGAAAGGCTAAAATGTGTGTTAGTTAGTCGCCGGTGTTTGAAGAGATGCGTCGGTCGATTTTGTTCCAACGTGGACCCGGGTACCTATAGAATGTGTTTATAGAATATGGATAACAAATGAAAGCTGTTGATGGGTTCTTTAGTACAGAGTAATATATTATACCGCTGGGTGACTAGGGTCTCGAGATATAGGCCAAAACGTGGACCCGGATACCCCTAGAATGTGTGGGTAATATGGATATCAAATGAAAGCTGTTGCTGAGAGCTCTAAAGTAATTTTCATTGTGATATTCGATTTAGTCGCATCAACCTAGCAAAACTGATAAATATGCATGCGAAGCCGAAATAGAGACATGAATTAATAATACCCACATACCTACTTACATATGTCCTATTCGATTTGCCTGAAATTTGGTATATAAATTTGACGGACTGGGACTGTGATTAGGACTAGGACTGGGACTGAGACTCGGAGTGGGACTGGGACTGGAACAAAAGAGATAGACTGACAGATAGATAGAATGAGACGAAGATGGAGATAGATGAAGCGAAAAAGACGGAGGGAGGAGTGAATAAGAGGATTAGGAAAAATTGAAGGGGGCGAGGGCAGAGTTAGACGGAAAAAACTTTTTAAAATGTATGCAGATAGGCCAAATTTAGGGCAGAACGTCTGCCTGGTCTGCTAATAATTTATAAAATAAAAAGGACGTGTGGCATTCGGGGACTGCCGCGGTAAAGCTATTTCATATTATCAACTTATGCAATTATAATATTTATGCAACATTTTGTTTTCTTTGATATTAATTCAAGTTTTGTCTTTGATATTAATTCAAGTTAACCTTTTTAAGCGTGGTGACCGATAAGAAAACACATTTTTTACTTTTATTGAATAAATGAGAATTTAATATTTAACTTTCACTTTAACTTTAACTTTCACCTTAACTTTAACATTCACTTTAACTTTAACTTTATTTTTAACTTTAACTTTAACTTTCACCTTAACTTTAAGATTCACTTTAACTTTAACTTTATTTTTAACTTTAACTTTAACTTTCACTTTAACATTCACTTTAACTTTAACTTTATTTTTAACTTTAACTTTAACATTCACTTTAACTTTAACTTTAACTTTCACCTTAACTTTAACATTCACTTTAACTTTATTTTTAACTTTAACTTTAACTTTCACTTTAACATTCACTTTAACTTTAACTTTATTTTTAACTTTAACTTTAACATTCACTTTAACTTTAACTGTAACTTTAACTTTAAATTTAACTTTAACTTTAACCTTAACTTTAACTTTAACTTTAACCTTAACTTTAACTTTAACTTTAACTTTAACTTTATCTTTAACTTTGACTTTGACTTTAACTTTAACTTGCATTTTAACTTTAACTTGAACTTTATTTTTAACTTTAACTTTAACTTTCTCTTTAACTTTAACATTCACTTTAACATTCACTTTAACTTTAACTTTCGCTTTAACTTTAACATTCACTTTAACTTTAACTTTTACTTTAACTTTAACTTTAACTTTAACTTTAGCTTTAACCTTAACTTTAACTTTCACTTTCACTTTATTTTTAACTTTAACTTTCGCTTTAACTTTAACATTCACTTTAACTTTATGATCCGGGGGGTGGGCGTGAGCACCTGCTAACAAGCCAACCTAATATAAACGCACGCAAGTCATTTTCTGTCAAAAATGTCTCATGCACATACAACTTGTATGAGAGCAACTCAAATTGAATTTGCTGCGTGAAAACCTAACTCGATTTCCAATTTTTGTTCTGCGTGACATTTAGATTTGACGTTTGCACACATGCTTTACATTGTAGCAACGCAAAAAACGCCGGTTGTTTGCGTGCGCTAAAAAAACGCAGTGCGGTTTTATTAGGTTGGCTTGTAAGCGACCATATATGTATACGATAAGCGATACCACAATGGCTACTTCGTGAAAATCAACGACAGCTTTTTAGTTTGATTTCGATGGTCGTACGGTGAGGAAGTGTCGCACGCGCGCCTAAAACAGAGTACCAAAGAGTGCGTGTGACACTTGTTCACTGTTCAAGCATTGAAATCAAATTAAATAAATAATTGATTTTGCTTTCGTGCTCGCTATGCGTTCGTGTTCACTAACACATTCTCAATTTGGTAACCTGCCCACCGCTGATTATGATAGAGACCCAATACTATGTATTTGGCCTGTTGCTAACACCGAACCTTTACGAACCTTTTCGAATCTTTTCGAGCCTTTTCGGATCTTTTTTGACAAATATCCGTTACGGTTTTTTTTGATTTAGTCGCCAAGCCCGCGATAAAATCTATGCAATAGCTTAATATAAAATTTGGTGAAAGTGCGTTTAATAAAACAAAATAATAAAGTGTATAATGTTTAATGTGTGCCAGCATATTTGATGTACGCCCAATTGAAGTTCGGTTATTAAGTGCGTACATATGTATGTATATGTAGCAAGCATGCGTATTTATGTATTCACATATTAACGTATGTATGTATATGGCAACATATGTAGGTACTTTCGTACAAAGCTGTCGCAACAACATTTTTTGTTTATTTGACTACTAAAACGCTCAATTACGAATCAACGATCTGTGCGCAGTTGATTCAACATCTTGTTGTGATGGATAAAAATTGGCATAAATTTCGGTTGAATTGACCCGTATTTCGCTTGATTTTACCAGTCTTTTTCTTTCAGTGTAGTGGACCTATTAAACGCAAGTTCGTCATACAAGTATGGGGGAGACTTCGTTAAGATTAGTCTGAATAAAAATATGCAACTCCTTGCCGTTTGATACTCAGTTAGGTTGTAACCTAATAGACGAGATCTCCATGCAGATACATGGTCAAATTTGTGCAAGCCATACACATACCGAGTGACGTGGTTGAAAGCAACCACCATTTCATGGGCAGAGCTCGATTCTAATGCATTGTATACCAACTCTGAGTATGTTATGATTGGCATAATGAGCTGTATGGCTAGCTTTCTCCTAATTTGAAGGGCGCGGACTGCCTCAGATTACGCAAATTGCCATAAACCTTACCCATCACGGCGTTAATATGGTCGCTGCCATTAAGACTGGAGTTAATCACTATACCAAGATTCTTTACTTTATTGACGGTCTTCACGTTAGAGTTACCAATAATTATTGCAGGTATTTGGAGGCTCGATACGTTTTTCTTAGCAATAGGTAACATATATCTGTGCTTTTTTGCAATAACCGCTTAAGTCTTATATTTTAGTTTGCCGCAAATTGATATTTAAGGTTAAATGCATATTTGAAAAAATTTAAAACAGGTACTCAATCGAAACTTCGTGAATCAGATGGCTTAAAGTAAGGTTAATAAAGGACACCAACTCTTTTTTAAAACGTATGTGTATTGCAAGGAATTTTTACACTTAAATAACTTAGTGGGTTATAGCAAATTTTAAAATATGTACACTTATATCTTACATCGACTTAAGCCTTTATTGCAGATTTTGATTTAAATATCAGCCTTACTTATATCGACACAGGTGTTTATTGCAAACTGTAAACGTATATACCTAATGACTTAACTCAAATTCGGGGTCATTGCACTCATATCTATCTTTATATTTAATATAGTGAGCTAAGTTTCATTAAAACTCTTTCATTAAGCAATGGAATTTTTTTAAGTAAATTGTATTTGAACCTCTAAATATAATATTTAAAACTTTGAACCGCTCAATTTCATTAAGATTAGTTTTATAGTAAATTTTAGCGAAATTTCTTTTTTTTATATCGTAACCATTTACCATTTTTTGAAAGAAATCTTTCGCTACCTTGATTTCTAAGTCGCTAATTATTATTTGATTTTAGTAAATGTAAAAAATGTATAAAAATTAACTCTATCCATTTCTATAACAATAAAAACGTTTTTTGTACCTGCACACCCAACAAAATTATACCAATCATGGGGATGAAGTATTGTAGCATTTGTGATTTTCTTCTTTCTAAATAATAAGTAATATAAATAGTATTGGGAATGTGATTTGCTGATGTGAACATTGCGGACACAAATGAGCGCAATTATCACTGTGAAACACAACATGGTTCACTCCCTGAAGGTTCTTAAGATGTTCGAATAAACAAAAAGCGATCTGATTTTCACAGATCCCTGGTATTCATTCCTTTAGATCTTGTTGTGTAATCGTTGACTGTTAAATTAAAAGTCCACAATTGCTTTTATAAAAACTTAGGAGTTGTTGGAAAGTAGTTGGTAAACATTGATGTAGGTCGAAAGTAAAACTTCTTATGCCAGTAGTTCCTTTATCTACCCATTACGAGTTAGAAGCCAACTCCGCTGTTTCTTGGTGCACTGACCGCTCATTCTGCAATTATTGAACTAGATCTTGATTGTTGTCTTAATTAACAACAACTATTTTTGCCTCCAAATCATCACATATTTTACAAGTATCTAGTTTAGTTTTCTTTGCTAAAAATAAACGTACCTAGTTAGAAATGAATATAATAAGTTCTGCACATTTAAAACCTTGCTATATGAAAACAAGCTCACTGCTTGGGATGGATATTTGTCACAAAATAATGCATACATTTTCTAAAGCGTTAACTCGGCGTGAAGATATTTGCAGCTTAGGCCACTCTTTAGAGGGCATGTTCCATCCAGCTGCGGAGCCCGTCTATCAAGAAAACTTGAATTGGACTTTGGATTTTTTTTTCACAACGCTTTTTAAAAACTTTTTGACATACTTAAATATTTTTTCCACCTTCATTCACATTATACACACGTGACCATACCACGTTGACGGGGCTTTTAGCTTGGTAATATAATTTAGCCAATTTCTCGCCATCAGTATTTATAAGGGTTCCAATTAACAAAACTCGTTCATTGTGAGAACCAAGTGCGCAAAAGCTATCAAATACTTTTTTGTGGAGAGAAGGTGATATTTTAATCTTATATTTTCTGCAGCATTCGTAATTTATACGGTGGATAACTCATTCTGCTTCTACCACTATTCCGTTTAATTTGGAGTGTTAGAGCGAGAAGGAACCTTCTTCAGTGCTTGAAATAGTTTAATCGATTTCTTGGTGATGCACTTCTCACTCAATGATACTAATTTGATTATTTTCATGGTTATCAATTTCAGATTCAAAGTCACTAACTAACGATCATCATTATCAAACGCAAGCACTTCGAATTCGCCGAATGCACTTTCTGTTGATTTGTGTATTGAAAAATACACAACTGTTTAGATCTCTTCTGAAATTTAAGGATCTCGACAAATTAAAAACAGTTAACACTGCACTTTTCACTCAAATGGAACACTTTTAAATGTAATTTTCTGATGCGTTCATACTTAGTGCGTAACTTTTACATTAAAGAAATCATAAGCAGGTGAAGTACGTCAACTTCAACTAACGCAGTTAAAGCTCCTAACCTTATTTTAAATACCCTCTCTCCGCTATGAAAAAAGTGTAACGTTTCTCAAACGCACACATACATGTTTACATTCTGCCCAAACAAAAACCAATTTGCCTAATCGATAAGTATTTTGCTACAAATTAAAGATTTCATTTTCGAATACCGACAATTTTAAAGCTACGCTACATATTATGCAAATTGTCATCGTAGCTCGAGAACAGCCTTTGGCGGACGAGTAAAGTGACTTTCTTGCGATCGGAAGGTTGTAAGATCAAATCCAGGGAAATAAAAGGTTTTTTTTTATTGATTTCTATATTTTTTAACGAAACATCTGTTATGAAAGTTTGTGATAAGTACATTGGATGTGTGCTATTTGATTGTACTAAAAAAACTTAAGTAGACTTAAGACCTCAAATGTATTGCACAATGGGTGCAATAACCGCTTATCTCGATACAGGTCCGTTATTCGCGACATAACAAATTTACAATAAAAACCTAATTCTATTTATCGCTCCACTTTCTAAGTTTTCCATTTTGCAATAATCGCTTACTACGACTTAAGCCATTAATACTTTATACTAAAATGTGCCGCTTTATTAAGAAAATATGTTTGCAATAACCGCTTATCTCGAGATAGACGTATTATGCAACACAAATAAATGGTTACAATTCTTCTTAAGAATACATAAGCTACTTATGCAAATGTAAATTAGTACAATTTCGAGTTCGGCGATTATGCACTTGCTAATAATTTCTCTATTAGTTTACCTAAAAAGATACTGGTTGGACACAAATATGTAGCTTTAGTTCGCGAACACCATACCACTAATAACTTAAATTCTTCTTAAGTCGACTTAAGCGGTTATTGCATGAGGCCACAGATATGATTTTGAAACATTGAGACATAGGCCATTGTCATTTACCCAACATAATATGGACGACAAATCACTATTTACTCGACAACATAAGTCACATATATCAGTAAACTCACTAGACCAATACAACTGAATATCGTCAGCGTACGCATGTTTACACACATTAAACACATCGTTTACAGAGAGGCTAAATAGCAAAGGACCAAGTATAGACCCTTGGGAACAGCAGCTGTTAATTCCTTTGGCTGCTATACATCAGTACCGTTGCTCACGAATTGCGGCCGGCCGAATAGGTAACTTTTTATCAAGTTGTGAGCGTTATTACCGAATCTAAAGTATCGTTGCAACTTGTAACATAACAATGAGTGGTTAACAGAGTCGAATGCCTTGGAAAAGTCGAGTTAGTATAGAAGCGTTAGTTGGCCTTTGTCAAAGGGCACACGTATGTCATCCAAAATTTTTATTAGGGCATTTGAGCAGCTATGTCCAGCTGTGAATCCAGACTGATACGGAGATAATAAGTTATATTTAAGCACGTGTGTGCCAATTAGTTCCGCTAGTAAACTTCCGAATGCTTTAGACAAAACTGGTAAAATGCTTATAGGTCTAAAGTCTCCCGGAGAGCTTGCCTTCCTATTTCTACCTTGGCCACTTTCCATACATCCGGGAAGCATGAGGTTGTAATGGAGTGATTGATGATATGAGTTATTGTCCCTATTATAAACGGAAGAATAATTTTGAAAAATTTTATAGGGATTTCATCCACTCCTATAGCATTGGTTTTAATTTTGAGGATGCACCTTATGACATCAACTTCTGTCACCACAGAGAACACAAGCCTCTCACCCGAATTACATGCAGGTACACAATACAGGGAATTCACAGGACTTAAACTACACATAGGACCACTAAGAAAGGCATTATTAAGGACGTCTGAATTCAAGGTACATTCGGAAATGGCCTTACCACACACACACAAACTTTTTAAATTTCGCCACAAGACACTAGGTGGAAGATCTGAACCCAAACGTGACGAGTAGAACTTGCGCTTTTCCGTTTTAGTAATCTTTGTGGCTGCATAAAAGTTTCAGTCTGATTCCCGCCTTTTCTTTTTCCAAATGGTATAGGCCTTATTCCTCGTTTTAATTGCATCTATCACTTTCCTATTAAACCAGGGGCATGTTAAGGACTTAACCTCTCGAGTGCGTATGGGGACATGATTCTCAAGTGCATCAGTTATTTTATTGTTAAGAAACCCCAGCTTCTCATTTGCGGTTGGAAGACGCCAATATCACAACAATCAACACTAGACAAATGGGAGAAAAGAGCATTTTGGGGAAGTGAGCGGTATTCTCTGTAACTATATGTAGTTCCTATGCTAGGTTGGTCAAATTTAAGGTCAGGTGAACAAAATATCAGCTGGTCAAATTTGATTGACGATTACTTGCATACATATTTGCAAAAATTTGAATTGTATTCTATTATCAATATCGCCAGCAAATACTAAGATATATATACATATCAATAAGCTGAACTATGATAATTCAAGCCAACAAATGTCGTTGATAAGATATAAGTCCAACTAAGAACAGAGAATATTTGTAGGTTTTATGTACTTTGCTTAGTTTTGCTTTGCTGGTGGGCTTTTCTAATCTCGAAATCTAATCTTTGTTAAGTACCGGAAATCTAGTAAAATTTTGGACAATGGGCGTGGCACCGCCCACTTTTTAAAGAAGATAATTTGAAAGTTTTGCAAGCCGTAATTTGGCAGTCGTTGAAGATATCATGATGAAATTTGGCAAGAGCGTTACTCCTATTCCTATACGTGTACTAAATAAAAATTAGCAAAATCGGGTGACGAACACGCCCACTTTTTTAAAAAAAAATTGTAAATGTCAAATTATAACAAAAAATTTAATATCTTTACAGTATATAAGTAAATTATGTCAACATTCAACTCCAGTAATGATATTGTGCAATAAAATACAAAAATTAAAGAAAATTTCAATATGGGCGTGGCTCCGCACTTTTTCATTTAATTTGTCTAGAATACTTTTAATGCCATAATTCGAACAAAAATTAACCAATCCTTGTGAAATTTGGTAGGGGCATAGATTCTATGACGATAACTGTTTTCTGTGAAACTGGGCGAAATCTGTTGAAGTCACGCCCAGTTTTTATACACAGTCGACCGTCTGTCCTTCCGCTCGGCCCTTGACACAATAACTTGAGCAAAAATCGATATATCTTTACTAAACTTAGTTCACGTACTTATATGAACTCACTTTATCTTAGTCTAAAAATCCGACTATGACCACGCCCACTTTTTCGATATCGAAAATTACGAAAAATGAAAAAATGCCATAATTCTATACCAAATACGAAAAAAGTTGTAATTGCATTGGTTTATTGACGCAAAATATAACTTTAGAAAAAACTTTGTAAAATGGGCGTGACACCTACCATATTAAGTAGAAGAAAATGAAAAAGTTCTGCAGGGCGAAATCAAAAGCCCTTGGAATCATGGCAGGAATACTGTTCGTGGTATTACATATATAAATAAATTAGCGGTACCCGATAGATTATGTTCTGGGTCACCACTTTGGTCCACATTTTGGTCGATATCTCGAAAAGACCTTCACATATACAACTAAGGGCCACTCCCTTTTAAAACCCTCATTAATACCTTTCATTTGATACCCATATCGTACAAACACATTTTAGAGTCTCCCCTGGTCCACCTTTACGGCGATATCTCGAAAAGGCGTCCACCTATAGAACTAAGGCCCACTCCTTTTTAAAATACTCTTTAATACCTTCCATTTGATACCCATGTCATACAAACACATTCCAGGGTTACCCTAGGTTCATTTTCCTACATGGTGATTTTCCCTTATTTTGTCTCCAAAGCTCTCAGCTGAGTATGTAATGTTCGGTTACACCCAAACTTAGCCTTCGTTACTTGTTTTTGTTATACTTAAAATCTTCAAAAAAATTATTTTTTTGGCGTTTTTTTTTAATTGTATAAACTATTCGAATTATTCCATTCGATCCGAATATTTGAATAGTTCGAGTTATGTGAATAGTTCGAATTTCGAACTTCCTTGCTATGGAGCCTTGCGGTAAACTTGTTATAAAGACTTACAACGTGGGGTAGCGGGAAGACTGTGGCATACGCTGATGACCTGATGACCTTACAGAGTAAAGTTCCCTCGAACGTTTGCAACCTTATACAGATAGCATTTCGAGAGGTTTCCCTATGGGCCGCACGATGCGGGCTCAGCGTCAATTCCGATAAAGTTCAGCTTTTCTTATATACCAGCCAAACTCCTAGGCGTTGTTCTGGACAACAAGCTGAACTGCAAGAACGTCATTCAACGTCAAAAGAAAGTATACATTTTATTATATACATGTAAAAGAGCCAAATATATGCAGATTGATCTTTAACGCGATTGTCCGACCCACACTGCTGTAATGGATAGTCGTATGGTGCTAGCTGTGAGCAAAGCGTCAAACCTAAATTTGTTTTGGTAAAGCTCACAGATCTAGTATGATCGACATATGTAATTGGTGCTCTAAGAACAACGCCTAGCGAAGCTCTTCATATTATTCTTGACAACCTAACATTGGATCTAGCTGGTTATCAAGTAGCGGCAACTTCAGTCCTGCGTTTAACAAATACATTGTTCTTTCTCCTGGCGCGGATCGCTGTGCGACAACAACAGTTGCAGAAAACAAATTAATGGTAGGCGTTCCGGTCAGATAGGTTCCTTGCTGTTGATCGCAGCATTTCCATATACACCGCCGGTTCTGGAAGCCGCATTTATGATTGGAACACACAATATCGGTAGCGAATTTTTTATTTTCAGCGTCATCCAGGCTGCTATCAAATCCCTTGGCTCTTACTCGTTTATTTATAAATTAATACTAAACTGTCGCCGATCTCTTCAAGATATGGCCCAGCAGAACCGTGTACACCTCACATGGGTCCCAGGACACAGTGACATCAAGCGAAACTGCATTGCAGACAAACTCGCTAGGCAGGATACGACCAGGTAGATTTTTCCTTACCACATGCAAGCTAATGCTGAAATAGCACATCCACCGTCAAACCAACGAAAGATGGCTACAAATGCATCGAAGGAAACGTGTCCAAAATAGGATCCTAAAAGATCCCGCCACGTTTAAAGCCTAAATAGGGATAAAATGCCCACACTTGTAGGAGTACTAATTGCGCACTGCTCTATAGGTAGGCATGCAGAAAGGAGTTGTAGAGAGGATGAAGAGGAGGAAACGCTGGTTCACCTCATCTGCAACTGCCCGTACCCATTATTGCACGTCATATTTTTCGCAATCCGAATCGATCACAAAGATCCGGCGTGATGAATGTGTGAACTTTTCGGTGAACCAACACAAATCGGAACCACACCTCTATGCAGAGAAGAATGTGAGCACAAGATAGCAAAAATGTTTCGCGACAAGAAGCTCCTAAAGCAACAGATATCAAATGTAAACTTCACTCGCCTCCACACTGAGAGCAATCCTAGAAAGAAAAGTGCAAGCAAGCAGTAGGAGGTTTTCAGTTAATAAAACTTGAGTTCTGAGGCTCTGAATAAAAGTACATATGTTGTAAGATTTGTAATTTTTTGTGTATGAAAAGTTCGGATTCTATTTCGCTTCTACTAAAAATCAAGAAAAAAAAAATTTGCCTTCGGTTAAGCTTTTCTACTCTGGAAAAACTTCGAATTCGATCAGGCACTATTACTATTAACCATAACATAGCACACGTAGTATATTACGTGAGCTCAATGAGCTTTTTCACAAATCTTCGCTGTACCTTCATATGTCAACTTCATGACTGCTATCTGAGCAGCATGCGCAGATTATGCTGTTGATAACCTTTTCGAATATACTCCTATACATATTAAGTAATAGGAAGCCGAAATTTTTTCTTAAGCTCATTGAGACGCAAATTGATATTTTAATAAGATTTATTACTTGTTCCACTGCGATAACCCAAACAAGAGCAAGGTTAAAGAGTGTCGGTGGCGCCTACGAAGACTCTAATCTTAATTTTCTAATAGGTAAACTAAAAATACTAATTAGGTATGAAATAATTGAGATATTTCTCTGGGTTCTAAGTACGTCATATTGCACAGAAAAAACGTAACAAAGAATGTAACGATTTTTTGGAGAATGTATGTCTGTGCAGCGTTGGATTAAACGTTTGTGTTCAGCTATTGTATCTCATTCTTCCTTTTATCTTTCGCGTCCCTCTCTATTCGTCTGCATATTTGAATTCACTTCATAATAATCACCACCATCTTTCCTACTCACTACTTATCATCATAAATGTATTTCGTCTTCTCACAATCTTCTAAGTGTACTTTTATATTTTCTTTTGTTTTCCGTGCTTACTCTTGTTCCCTTTTGCTGTTTTCATTTGGTTTACGTTCACTCACTGATTCTTTCTCTTATTATTGAATTCTGAGCTCCCGAGAAAACCGTGCAGTGAGCTGAAGCAAAATGCAGCGCTCCTTGGTACGAGGCAACCGCCGAGATTTCTGCACAATAGAAAAATGCAGAATCCGAGCTGCTTCTTTGGGCATTGCTGTGTACCACCCTTTCGCAGACTTTTCGATTGTGCTCCAAAAAGGTGAGCTTACTGCCTATCCTTCCCAATTATTACCAAGAGATGCGTATTTCTCTTTGTCTGTGGTTCCCAATTGTCATATTAATAATAGTGCGCATTCATCTCTTAGTGAGGATAACGATGATCTCCGCCTGTGTTGTCGCCGTGAGTAGTTTTCCGTCGATTTTATCTGCGCATAACCTGGTTTAGTTGAAGTTATGCTAGTTCTCGGTTTGCTGCTGTTATGATAGCAGCCGTAATTCGTTTAGTCACTTTCCAGATATTGTGACCTAACATTTAACCGCGAGTAATTTCATACATAAGTAGATACTGTAGTATCTCTTAGGCAGTCCCTCAAGATCTCAAGCAAATATTGCGATACCCTGAAAAAGCCGTATAACGTTAGGCAACCCATCTGGCTGAAATAAAAGTATGTATTCCTGCCGCATAGCTTGAAGAAAGAAGCTATCCGTCTTGCTTGCTTGGGCGCTATCGCTTAACCTATGACATCTATTGTGAAGTATCCTCCTCATTTTCTATGTCCTCTACGTGGCGCTACCTTGTATAATTATTTCTGCAGTGCCCGCATGCTCTATAAGGGTAAAGGGGTCTAATTTACCTCATAGCCAATATTTGTATGTAGCACGTTCGTCTATGATGGCGGCGTGGTTTTGTGAATTTTATTATTTAGCCTTTGCATAATAAATAACAACGGAAAAAATATTAAATATAGTCGACATGTCTTTTCTGCGCGCTATAAAAAATTCCAGTAAAGAATTTTGTTTGATATCAACTTTAGAGGCATTTGATATTAAATACTGTAACGAATTTTGGGAAATTCTTGATTATGTTACAGCTTCGGTTATCGTTCGAATCTCTGAACTGTCGAATAAACAACTCGTATATTCAATATAGCAAAATGTTCTTTATTTACTCTACTGTAGTAGTATTTCACAATTAGACTACTTCCGTACTTCATTTGCGGCGTGTTAAAATCAAATTGATTCAACATCACTTGAACTGCGCTGCTTTTATATTCTCAGTTCGCCTCGTTCCCTATTCTTCCCTTGGTCTAGGCTTTTCCCGAACAGCCGTCTCGAATAGTTGTATCTGCGGTGGAACAAGGAACAGATGACCTCCGGAAAACAGCTTCGGTTATAGTTCGAATCTCTGAACTGTCGAATAAACAACTCGAATATTCAATATAGCAAAATGTTCTTTATTTACTCTACTATAGTGGTATTTCACAATTAGACTATTCGCGTACGTCATTTGCAGCGTATTTTTCAAACTGATTCAACATCACTTGGACTGCGCTGCTTTTATACTCTCAGTCTGCCTCGTTCACCTATTCTTCCCATGGTCTAGGCTTTTCTCGAACGGCCGTCTCGAATAGTTGTATATGTGGCGGAACCAGGAACAAGTGACCTCCGGAAAACAGCTGATTGGTAATTTTTCAATACGATTTGGCACTTCAACTTCCAGCGCAGTACGATTTTGACATTAGTTCATCGTTTTACACAAACAAAATACAAGGAATTTTTATTTGTGTTTGTATATATGTCACCATTCTGCCACCTTATATTGTTCCGTCATGGTTGTATCTCTTCGTTGGCTATTTATCTAGAAACATTTATATGTGTGAGTAATCTCATCTTCTGTCTTAGACATGATGCGCGACTGTTTCTCTTTCCTCTTAGGTGCTATATATATGTAAAATATTCTCTTCGCTCTTTGCTTTGCTGTTTACGTGTATGTGTGGCTGCGTGCTTTTCTGTTGTTGTGCATTTACTTACCAGCAGCATAGTGATGTTTGGTAATGTGATGTGAAGTTATGGAGACTACTGTATCCCATATAGTAGAACTCGGTGAGAGTTCTCTGCTTAGATAAATGATTTTGGCTGAAACTCTATTTGCTGGGAGCATAAACAATTTGCTCGTTTTTCCCAGGGAATTAACTCCAGTCTTGTCTGAACGTCTTTGTTTCCCAGTTACTTATGGCTTCCCTATTGTGTGCTGCTATATCACCCTGTTTGGCCATAGATACCAACTTCCATTTTTCCGTCATCCAACCATCCGTCATCGAGACCTCTGAATCAGAGTCAGTATATGGATTCCCTGTTTCCCAAAGAGTTCCATCCACAATTGACACCTCAAATTTACGTGAGATTTTGATAGCACATGCCAGTGCATCACGTAGTTGCAATATGGGATTTCCTATGACCTTTCTTATAATCTTCTTATGCCCTGTCATGTTTCCGACCTTTATCTCAGAAATATTTTAAAGTCTTAGTGCAGCAAGTGTTGGTTCTAATATGAATAGTTTTTTTCTCCGGTTAAAATGCACTATGACCGTTTTGGTTAGGAATGATAGTCAATGTATATCTCACAACCTTTCTATGATGCGCAGGGGTGTCTTCTGCATACTTTTCTCTGTCAAATCCATTGGATTTCAATAACTGAAGGGTCTACAAGACCGGAGAGAGTACATCCCCTTGAGGGCATCCCCTAGTGGCCACAATTAACTCAGTTACCCCTTTCAGCTCCAAACAAATTTTTCTGCTCTTAAGCATGGCTTATCTCCTTGCCAATTATAAATTTTTCGATAGCTTGATGTTTTCTGTTGTCAAAAGTTCCTGAAATGTTAAGAAAAGCGCAGAGGACTATATTTTTATAGTCCAAAGCATTTTAAATTTTTTCCGCGAGGCTCTGACCAAAAATCGATTCCTAGACAGAGGGATTTTGTTTGGGCTAACCTCCCTAATGTGCTGATTAAAAATTTACTCCATGTCCTTTAGGAGAAGTAAACTGAGGCTGATTGGTGGATGAGCAGTTGCTCGGGTTTCCCTGGCTTTGGTATAAATACTACCGTAACCTCTGTGCACCTGTTTGAAATGTAGCCGAGCAGGAGAGATGCATTATATAACATGGATAAGACTGGAGCTATATAGTTTATTCCCCGCTGTAACAGACAAGGATAAACCTCATCAGGTCCTGGTAAATTGAATGGGCTGAAAGTAGACAAAGCCCACTGCAGTCGCTTGACAGTGGTCAGCTTTGGTGCTAGGTTTTTTTCTCCACCACTAATGGTCGGCAATCCGCCTATTATATGTGTGCGTTAATAGCTATACAGTGAGAAAGTTATGAGTTTTGAGTAAGAGCTTCCATATCTCCTCCGGCTTCTTAATGTAGCTCCTGTCTGTCATTTTCAAAGTGTCAATTACATTTCTGTGGTCTCTAGAGAGAGCTTTGCGGAGTTGCACAGCTGTTGGTCCAGGTAGACCTTTTCTTAGTTATTACGTAGAACCTCAAAGGAGTTGAAATTTTATTGAAAAAAAAAACTTCAAAAATCAAAGGGTTTTGTGCGTGCCAAATGGTAGTCCATAGTAGTAGCCTATGTACAATTGCGCAAGTACTTTTTATACTCAGCTGAGCAGGGTTCAGAGAGTATATTAATTTTCTTCGCATGACGGTACCCCGTAACGGCATAAACTAATCGAGATAGATATATACTTCTATATACCAAATTAATCTGGGCGTCCGTCCGTCTGTCTGTAAACACGATAACTTGAGTAAATTTTGAGGTATCTTAATGAAATTTGGTATGTAAAGGAACTTCGTACCAAATTTCATTAAGATACCTCATAATTTACTCAAGTTATTGTGTTTACGGACAGACTCACTCAGATCGCTTTTTAAAATGAACGAAATCGGACTATAACCACGCCCACGTTTTCAATATCGAAAAACCGAAAAAGTGCGATAATTCATTACCAAAGACGGATAAAACGATGAAACTTGGTAGGGGGGTTGACCTTGTGGCGCAGAATAGAAAATTTTTAAAATTGTGGACATGGGCGTGGCACCTCCCACTTTTGAAAGAAGGTAATTTAAAAGTTTTGCAAGCTGTAATTTGGCAGCTGAGTATGTAATGTTCAGTTACATCCAAACTTAGCCTTCCTTACTTGTTTAGACAGTGTTTAAAACAAACTATGATGATGCCAGATCAGCACTTTTCTATGTAATTGGTTATGAACAAATATCGCAGAAAAGTTAACAGTTTCTCAAATACTTAAGTCTCGAAATAAACGAGGGAGATGCTGAGACTCCACTTGAGAATAACGGATTTATGAAACCTTAGGAATGAATTTTCTTACAATTATTGGGATGTTCAAATAATGATATCAAAGTCTTAGTTAAAACTAGTAAAAGGCAAATATTTGCACGCATCGTAAATACCTAAGTCAACATTTTTGTATGGCGACAATTACTTGTGTGACTATTTGTGTTATCGTGGCATTGAAGCTTGTTGCTCGTTTATAATGTTATAGCAAAAGTAAACAAATTTGTAAATTCATAAAGAAATAAAATTTTATTTTAAACAAACATACCTACTACCTACTCAGACCTTACATATATGTATATGTACATATAATACACAAAACTTTATCTGAGTAGCTTGAGTCAGTTATACGGGTTTGAAAAGTGACAGTGCAAACCCATTGTAAGCTATTTTTATTCATAGTTTTGCTCTATTATTTATTCTTTTTTATGTTCTTTATATTGGTATTTATGTAGATATATATTTGTCAGTACAATAATATTATCTTGTATGTACATACATATACAAATTAATATTTGTATAAAGTAGTTGTATCCGCTTTTGTCTGGTATACTGTAGTAACTTGGATGCCTGTCAACTTTCTTCACTTCCTTTTCACAGCCATATGAACCAATTTCAAATAGTTCTCCATCTACACAGCGTGACTTTAAATTCGCACGACAGGGTGACTCGCGTCCAAATTCGCCAACATCATCATCTCAGGGGCCAGGCGATAGTGAACGTGGACAATATCCGTAAGTATCGCTTTTTTTTATAATATTTGTTGTCAGCAACTACTGAATCCAAATCAGCATTATCTATATACAAACAAGCAAATTGAAATTTTCGTACCCCCCTTACGGCCTAACTATAATTTTAAAGTATAAACAATTGTATCGGTAGGTTAAGGAGCAGTGCAGGCCATTACACTTACACCACGGACGTGTGTTTGCTGTAGTTGTGTTGAGAAAACCAGCGGGCGTCATGCAAACGAACGCAGATTTTATCTCGCGTAGAATGAAATGAAGAGTGTGTACATAGCCGCTTTGTATAGCGCGAGAGTCAGCAAATATTACTAAATGTGTAATTTTCTTTGCTGATATTCAAAGTGTTTACAAAAAAACGAAAATATTTTCAAGTAGAATTATTTATTCGTTTCGTTAGTTGCCACAATTTTGTGTACTAAAATGTTAGTTAAAATAAAATAAAGTAAAATAAAATAAAATAAATTAAATAAAATAAAATTAAACTAAATAAAATAAAATAAAATAAAGTAAAATTAAATAATTTATAATAAATAAAATAAAATAAAATAAAGGAAAGGACTGAAAACGGAAGAAAAGGAAAGGAAAGCAAACGAAAGGAAGATGAAAAAGGAAAAGGAAAGAAAAAGAGATGAAAGGAAAGGAAAAGAAAGAAAACAAAGGTGTAGCGCCGTCTGTAGTCGTTGAATTTCAACCAATAAAACCAAATATGCCTACGTTTGTAAGAATTCCCTTCTCAGTCGCCCCTATATACTTTCATAAATCGGTTTTCTTTTCTGCAAAATAACAGATCGTAAAAATAATCAAATAAATAAAAATTAATCATAAGTACAAGTAATCAATAACAATCAAATAATTCAAAATTAGCCATAAGTTCAAATCAATAATCAAACAACCAAAACTGATTAAAATTATGCAAATAATAAAGAACACTAAAATAATCAACTTACGGTAAAGTATCAAATAATCAATAATATTTAAATTATTAAAAACAGGCAATCAGTTGAAAAGAGTCGTTACTAAAATTGACCCAACAACTAAACTAAATAAAATAAATAGAATATGGCAATCTTATTAAAAAAAACCTAACTCGAGTTAAAACAAAGTTGATTCGTTGACTTATTCACATGAATCCGATAGAGGTCGCCGAACTTATTTATTGATAGCCCCAGCGGTAAATTGACGCTACAAAACATTTTAAGTCACATTGACAACATGCTCATTGGTTTTTTTGGTTATAGGTCAATTTATCGCCATTATCTTGCTTAAAAAATTGCCATAGAAATAACCAAATAATTAGACTGTCAAAGAATTAAAAAGAATGCATCAAAACAAAATGAAATGATTTAAAGAAAAATCAAAAACTAAATATTAATTTAAAAAATTTGATTTTATTTAACAAATAATAAAATATGTAAAAGTAGCTAAATAAATAAAAAAATATTGCTATAATTGCCAACAAACAAATAGTTCCAATTCAAAATAATAAATCATGCAAAAATCAATCAAACAAATAAAAATAATGAATTAAAAAAATAAATATAAGGCGCGAAAACCTCCGAAGATAATTTAGGCCAAGTTTCTCTTCCAATTTGCGTTGTGCTCCTTTATATTTTTTCCTACAAATTGGCGGGACGGGACCTACTTGTTTTATGCCGACTCCAAACGGCATCTGCAAGGCAGATAAGCTTTCACTGCGAGCTTTTCATGGGAGAAATACACTCGGAGTGCTTGCCAAACACTGCGGAGGGGCGACCCCGCTTAGAAATATTTTCTTCTAATTGAAAAAGAAAAACTTGTTTCTGAAATTGTGATGTTGCTTTGCCCTGGGCGTGAACCCAGGATTTTCGGTGTTGTAGGCGCTACCATCACACCACGGCGCCCGCCGATCGAATAATTAAAAATTAGTAAATGATTAAAAAATCGAAGATTTTTAATAATCAAGTAATTAAAAAAGTTATTAAAAAATAATAGAATAATTCAAACTAGACTAATAATCCGAAATAGTTAAAAATATTCACACACTATTTTTAATAATAAGCAAATAATTAAAAATAATATTAATAAAATAATCACCAATAATTTAATTACTTAAGTCGTTAAAATAATCACTGAAAATAAATAATCAAATAATTTAATTTAAAGTCATGTACAAATCAATTAATCAAATAATAATTAAAAATTAAACAACAATCATAGAATTAAGAAATCAAAGATTATAAACAATACATTAATTAAAAATGAGCAAATTATAAAAAAATCGATGATTTTTAAGAATCAAATCATTAAAAATTATAGAATAATTAAAAATAATAAATAATTGGAACTAGTCAAATAAACCAAAATAATCCAATAGTTTAAAATAATCAAATACAAATTTTAATAATAAAAAATTTAAAATAAATAGTTGAAAATAATAAAAATGAAGTAATCAAAAATAAAAGAATTGACATTAAAAAGTAGTACTTTAAAAGAAGTCTTATGACTCTCAATAATCAAATCAAAATTAATAAAGCATTTAAAGAAATCAAATAATCATTTTCTTTTAAATAATTTTTGTTGACTCGCCTGTTTCGTTCTTAGATCACGAACAGTTTAAATACTTAAATCTTTAAAAATAATCAAATAGTTTCAAGTAATGAAAGGACTTAAAATAATCATGCAATAATAATATGTATCAAGTAGTAAAATATAATCAAATAGTTAAAACAATCTAAAATTTTAAAGCTATCAAAAAGCAAAATGTAATCAAACAACTAAAGATAATCCAGAACTAAGAAAAATCAATTACATAGCTAAAAATAATCACAACTAAATATGTTCAAAAAACTAACAATTTGCAAAATAGGCATTGAAATAATCAAATATTTTAAAATAATAAAATCTTAGAGAATAATCAATAGATTTAAGATGAAATAAATTACAATAATCAAATGTTTAAAAATAATCAAATTGCTGTTGAAGAATTCAAAGAATAAAATAAAAACAGTCAAATAATTAAAAACTGTCAAAAAGTTTACGCAATCGAAAATCATGCGATATGTTAAAGTATTAAAATAATCAAATAGTTCAAAATAATTGAATAATTAAAAATAGCCTAAAATTTTAAAATAATAAAATTATATTTTTATTAATAAACAGTACATAAATAATAAGAATAATCAAATGTTTAAAAATATTCAAGTTACTATCGAAGAACTAAAATAATTAAATAAAAACGGAAGTAAATAATCAAAGTTGAAAAGCGAAGAACTAAAAATTAAAACTAATAAAAAATAATGGAGTAATTAAAAATAACTAAATAATTGAATAGTTAAAAACAAGCGACGAAGTAAAAATAATCAAATATAATTTTTAATAATGAACAAAGCAAACAGTAAAAAATAATTTAGAAAATAAAAATAATTGAAGAATTCAAAATCAGAAATTAAAGTAAGCAGGGAAATAAAATCAATCAAGTACCAATATTCGAATTAAAAGCAATGAAACAATTAAATGAAAAAAATATTATTTAACCCTTTTTTGTTTTTTTTTTTTAATAATGTTTTTGTTTAGTTTCAAATTAATACGTTTTTAATTAGCGCATTATCTTAACAAAATCAAACAATCATTGAAAAAGAATGAAATAAATAAACAAACAATAAATAAAAAATTAAAATTAAAAACCAGCTATTAATAGTTTTAAATATAATTAGATGATATAGGTTTCGAATAACACTACGAAATGTTTTTGGTACATCTAAGCTCCGAATTACAAATGCTGAGATATTTCTGTACAAAAAATAATCCGTTCTTATAAATACTCTTTTATCTTTTGCAGTTGTTATATTTGCAAAGTGTTATGCGGCTCGAACAAAATGGAATGGCTATCCACTAGTGCCGAACATATGAACTCGCATGCAATGCATTTTCCCTGTTTACGCAGCAGCAATGGGCGTGATAATGCCAGTTTGAGTGGAAATATGGGAGGAGGGAACAGTAATTCGGGCGGTAATAACGCTGATACCAATAATCGTGTACTCGCTTGTAAGGACTGTGTAAATTATTTGGCGCGACAATGGGAAACAATGGATGCGGAACGTGTACCATTAGAGCATAGAAGGTAATTTAATCTTATTTTGTATATAATGCTTGAACTCTTAATTTTCTCCCATCTTCTCCTATTGATAGATATAGCATACCATCGCCTATGATAACTTCAAGCTCACCGAACGGTTCACGTCATGGTGGCCTAACTATAACAACACCACCGTCCACACCATCCGTGTCTTCAACACCTGCCAGTACATCGATTTATTGTTTCTTATGTGGTTTGCATTCGGATTTGACTTTGGCGAGAGTATTGTATGCGAGCAAAGAGGTAGGTTTTTAAGATATAGTGCTTACGGTTATTTTAAAAAACATCGAAAAACAAAGATTGTTGTGTGGCATTTTGCATTGTAAAACCCCATTTCATCCCGATTGAGTGTATTGGATGTGTCTGGTATGTATACGATTTTAAATTCACTTAAGACGAATTCGTTGGTCTATAAATCACTTTCGACATGCTAAACTCGTTGCCCTTTTCAGTTCATCATGTTTTCAGAAGTTCTTAGAGTCCTTTTTCACCGGCACAGTCGAACATATGCGAGATGCATAGGGAAAGATCCTAAAACATCGTTATTTCATGGCCTAGAGAAGGTTCACTATGGTCATATTAAATCATTCCCGATATGGTTAGGCATATACTCTAAAGGTGCTTGTTACCAGATCTATATCCGATACAGGATCATCAATATCGACAACATTCCCAAAAGCCTTCAGGGACTAAAACATAGTATGAGCGCGGGCTCACCACAACTTACCATATGTGGGATATGTATTGTCTGTTCGAAGTTGCGCCAGAGTAACCCTGTTCACTTGCGGCGGTTCTTGTTTCTTTGTTGCTATAGGTTGTGTTGAGGCTCCAAAACGGCGCTTCCCAAGGCAGTCGGTTCTATGTACCGGAGCGACTCGGGATTTTTCCCGACCAAGGACTGTAATTTCAGTGCGACCCCATCTAATTTGTTTCGTCCCTCCCAGAAATTGCCATCCTCTCAGCAGCTCCTTGCAGCAGGACTGCTCCATATTCTCTTACTCCGGGAAGGCATCGAATCCAATCCGGGTCTGTCTCCTGACCCCGGTCCTGAGAAAAGGTTTTGCTGCATCTGCCGGAAAAGAATCTTTTTAGGACGGTCATACTCTGTTCAGTGTGTCTCGTGCAAGGGATGGTTGCATCGGACAGGTTGTTCTGGGCTTGATCCCAAAACCCGACGTCCACGTAACTTTTATAAATCTTTTGTGGCTCCTTGCTGTTCACGCCCAAGGGCGTCCCGTAGTCTACGTCTAAGCGCCCCCCCCCACTACATTCCAGCAGCCCCGCTGCTCAGCAAGCCACAACAAGTACCCGCTGCTGCTCGCGCCCCACGGCGCCAACAACTCGAAACAGCTGCTACCACTCATAACTACAATCTTCATAGTAGAGTCGGAAGCAATGCTGAGCAACAGCCCCTGCCCCCGTCTTCTCCCCCCCCCCCCTTTTTTCCGGCAGCAATCGTGTAGATCAGGGAAACAGACTCTTAGTCCCTATCTCCGTTTGCACCGTTTGCCAGCACAGAATATATATGTTTGCGACATCCGCCCAATGCAGCTCCTGCCTTGGGTGGTGCCACTTTCCTAGATGTTCTGGTCTCCGCGACGGCAACCCCCCGACGGGTTTCATCGCGCCATGTTGCCAGGTCGCAAACCCAAATCATCCGTACCCCAATGCTTGCCCAAGGACACCCAGTCCTAGGGCCACAACAGCAATTGCGTCCTGGCCTTCCCCAACCCAGGCGTAGTGAAATATTCGTAATTGAAAGACGTTGCACCTTTGATTGTGCGACATTAAGTCTCTGCTTTATTGAATAAATTATTGTCTTTTATACTAATTTACTTAACCTATACATTCATAAATATCTTAATACTAATAACTAAAAATAAGTACATAGGAAATGGGTTATGCATACATGTACGTTTGTATACAGTCTTTGTATACATGTAGTTTTGTATGCATAACTCCATACATGTAGTTTTGTACAATTTGCAGCGTCAGCAGATCAGTTTGAATATTTTGGTATTTTCCCACAATTAGTTGAATGTTTGTATGTATATTACAATGGGTTGTGTGTTTATATGTATAATTTATTAACTGTGATATGTGTCTCATATTCGGCATTCCGTGCCGTCTGGGTTAGTTCAATAATTGTAATATGATTATTACTAAAATATATTTGAATTTGTTATGCGTAAAGCCGCAAGTATGTTACAGTAGGTGTGGCATATAATGATACAATACAGTGTGTGACGTATAATGCTACACCATCCACCTTCGAAAAAAAAGTGTTATATAATTGTTTTGTGAACAATTGTATAAGACTTTTTGTCATATTTTCAATTGTTTTGATATTTTATTGTAGTGAAAGAGGTTGTTTGCTTTTCTTTTGATCTGTTGACCTTGCTATTTTTATTGTTATAATTATTGTTTACGTATATTTTTTGTTTTGTATAAGTCCATTTTTTTTTCAACATTTTAGACTTTTAGATATAGAAAATTTTTTTTTTTTTTAATTTTACTTATTTTTTCAAAATTTTAAATGTAATAATTATTTTTCATATAAAGAATTTTAAAATTTGTTTTGCACAGCCGGTCTTTAAGAGCGTCGACTCACTTAAAATCGGCATGTTCCTACAAATCGAGTAAATTGGAATATTTATTTTTATATTATTTCCAAGAGAAATTAATTCCTTAATAATAATTGCTATTATTATTAATTTCTAAATTATTTTTATAGTTCCTACCATTATTTATTCTACCATTACTTATTAATTTATACAAATCAATTTCCTATAGAAATAATTTTTATTATTTATTTACCTAAGGTTAGAGAAGAAGAAACCTTGCTATTAATATTTTCTAATCTATTGGGGATTTTGAAATAAGACTATTTCTTACTACTATTCAATTCTATTTAGCGTAAAAATATTTCCTATTACTATTTTATCGGAGTTTTCCTAAGATTATGATTTCTATAAACGTTGTTTTTATGGCTGAAACACTTCATATTTATATACATATTTTTAACACCTTTTCATTGTTATATTATTTTATTAGGGTTACATTTATTTATTCGGAAAATTTTGTAGCTGTAGCTGGTGGAAGAGCGAGGTAATTTGTATTTGTTGTAGTAGTTTAGCTGGTTAATGGAAAGAAGGTACAGTGGATGCAAAATTATTCTATCTTTTAATTTATTTTTCTTATTTTTCCAGCAATTTATTTGATCTTATTTGTCATGCGATTTCTGCGGCGGCCACCAGGACAGAATCGTCATAACTTTTATGAAGAATTAATTTTTATTTTTATACCGGGATTTGTCACGTGCACAACCTCTTTGGTTAATGCATATATTCTATTTTGGAGAACTATCAATTATTGTTTTACATTTGCCTACTCGAGTAAATAATCAATTATTTTTCACCAATTTGTCCCTAAGGACAACTGTGTTTTTCATATAAATACCAAGTCCTGTATTGGCGGCATTTGTACAACGTGTGTACAGCCTGATAAGTAATTGTCCTAAGTCAATTTTATCATCTACAATCAGGTTTCTTGTATTTCTTACGCTACCATTTTTCTATCCTAAGATGAAAATTAGCGCGACATGTCTTATTGCAAATTTATATAGCGCTTTAACATATTTATTTAATATAGGTTCTCTTTGTGACTTTTCTTCATTTTAGTTGTTAATATTGGCTGGGTAGAAAAATTATTTGTATATATATATTTTTTTTTTTCATTAGGTTTTGCTTACTTCCACTGTCCTAGATTTTCCTATTGCTTCATGACTATTTTTGTCAGGAGCCATCAAAGGAATTATGCAAATTTTTTTTTTGATTTGCTGTTCGCTTTAGGCAGGGTTGCCTTTACTGTCGATTGTGACATTTTGGGTTTGAATTTATCGCTCTTCCTCAGTTTTGGTTTGGTACTGGTAATGGGTTAGATACGAGTTGTGGCGGGTTTTACCTGCCTAAATTTGTGCTTCATATAGTTTTTGAGCATCATGGCTATTGTGATGATTAATAGCATGAATACGCAACCTATAATTGCTAACCAAGCATCCGGGATGTTCGGAGTACTTTCTGTATCTACCCTCGTTGATGGCTCATACTTGATTATTTTGTTATCTCTTGTTTCAGAGCTTTCTTTTCCTATTTCGTAGCCAGCTATGGCTACCATAATGCCTTGGGCTATTTTTGTCCACCAAGACATCTTGAAGGTTTTAATAGGAAGTTAGATATTTTTGTTTTATAAAATTTTTTTTTTCAGGTGCTACCTAACGTTTGGAATTGTTGGGGAACACTTTCCTCATCATTCGCATTATTTCTTCCACCCTGGTAGTGGGGTTTATAATGTCCTCAATTGTGGGTTCCCGTTCCATACCTATTGTCTTCCAAAATTTCTTTACACTCTCTAGTTCTTTGGGTAGGTCCCTAGTGTGTCGGGTATTTTCATCCCACCAATAGAGAGGAAGGTCTGAGGAGTTTCTTTGCATTTTAATAGTAATGGACAGAGTAATTTAAATTTTTAAAAATAGTGCAGTTTTTCTATATATTTTAAAGGAAATTTGTTCAATGTTTAAAAAAGAATTTTCAATTAATTTTATTTCCTACTTAAAGAGAGAAAAAAAAAATCCTAAGCAAAATCTTTCGTTTTTGCTAATGGTTTACCGTCCCTGAGGCCGCTCAATTGATTCTAAAAATGTATACTTAAATATTTATAACTCCTTGTCGGTCTGGATGTAGTTTGCCGTTAATTTGCTGTTGCTGAAGATTTCCAACATTTATTCCACCTCTTTTGCTTATATTTGATCCGTCATTTTTATTCCAGCTTGCTTACGTTTTTATTTGATCCGTTCTCCTTATTGCTTTTTTATTCCACTTCGCTTATGCGTCTACTTGATCAGTCATCCTTCGATTCTGATTTGTTCCAATTTTCATAACTGATGATTTTGGTTTTAATTTGTTCAGCTCCTGATGATGTTAGCAAAAAATTTTTGAATCCTTTTTGTAGCGTAAAATATTTTCTTTCTTTGTATCTTGTTACGTTCAGGACTACTTTAGTTTGGCAGGATCTTTAGTCCTTTCTTTTCAAATTCTTGGCAGTTAGTGAGCTGTTTGTGAGATGGCAGGATCTCTGTCCAGGCAAGATCTAGCGAATTTTGCTTATGAGCAAATTTTCAGCTAATTTAAGATCAAGCTGGCAGGATCTTCTCCAGTCAGAACGTTTTAGCAGTTGTGCTGATTTTTGTTCTCTCCTGGCAGGATCGCCATGAAATATTCGTAATTGAAAGACGTTGCACCTTTGATTGTGCGACATTAAGTCTCTGCTTTATTGAATAAATTATTGTCTTTTATACTAATTTACTTAACCTATACATTCATAAATATCTTAATACTAATAACTAAAAATAAGTACATAGGAAATGGGTTATGCATACATGTACGTTTGTATACAGTCTTTGTATACATGTAGTTTTGTATGCATAACTCCATACATATAGTTTTGTACAATTTGCAGTTACAGCAGATCAGTTTGAATATTTTGGTATTTTCCCACAATTAGTTGAATGTTTGTATGTATATTACAATGGGTTGTGTGTTTATATGTATAATTTATTAACTGTGATATGTGTCTCATATTCGGCATTCCGTGCCGTCTGGGTTAGTTCAATAATTGTAATATGATTATTACTAAAATATATTTGAATTTGTTATGCGTAAAGCCGCAAGTATGTTACAGTAGGTATGGCATATAATGATACAATACAGTGTGTGACGTATAATGCTACAGTAGTCACCCGTCACTTATCCCCAGAGTGGCGACGTCTCCCCTTATGCACTTCAGAATTCTGCAGTTAAACTGTAATGGACTAACTGGGAAGATTACGGAGATAGTCCATTTCATGAAGCGGCACAACATCCGCATTGCTGCGATTCAAGAGACTAAACTCACAGCAAGATCTGCATTGCAGACCTGCTCTGGGTATAACGTCCACAGGAAAGACCGCGAGAGCGGAAATGGAGGCGGTCTCGCGTTTATCATACACCACTCTGTGCAATATTGTATATTTGATCCTGGCATCGACCGCAGGGACAATGTCTTAGAACGTCAAGGCCTATCTGTCCGGTCAGGCGATGCAAACCTAGAAATCATCAACATCTACATCCCTCCTGCCACCTGTTGCCCCAGTGGATACCGCCCTAATATCAGGGCCTTACTCACTGGCAACAATCGCATTATCTTAGGCGATTTCAATGCCCATCATGATCTATGGCATTCAAACTTGCGGGCGGACAGTAGGGGTGAGATGTTGGCGGATCAAATAGAAGAAACGACGTTCTGCACAATAAACGGAGACGCCCCCACACGTATGGTAGGAAGCTGTCACAGCTCGCCAGATATCTCAATAGTGAGCGCAGAACTCGTAAACTGCGGCAACTGGCAGCCGATGGTAACATTGGCATCCGACCACCTGCCCATACTTATTTCGCTTGAGCGTAACGCCGACTTCATCGGCACTGAAAAACGCACTTTCATAAACTTCAAAAAAGGAAAGTGGGAAGAATATAAATCCTTTACAGACAGCCGCCTAGCTGCCCTCCCTATCCCGACTGATGCCCGCCAAGGGGAGCGTGCCTTCCGTAAGGTCATTAAATCCGCCTCGGCACATTTCATTCCCGCCGGGAGAATTCCCGAAATCCGGCCCCACTTCCCGGCGGAGGCCGCAAACTTAGCGAGAGAACGTGACCTTATAAGACAGCTTGACCCAGGCGACCCCCAAATAAGGGATATAAACCAACGCATCAGATTGCTTGTAGATGAACACAAGCGGGCGAAATGGGAGGAGCACCTAAGAGGTTGTAACCTCTCTACCGGTGTGGGTAAACTTTGGTCAACCGTAAAGTCCCTATCGAATCCGACTAAGCACAAAGACAAAGTTTCCATCGCCTTTGGCGACAAAGTGCTGTCGGACGCGAAAAAATGCGCGAGCGCTTTCTGCCGACAATATATAATGCATCCTACGGTCGACAAAGATAGACGGAGAGCCAATAGACGCGCACATAAACACAAATTCAGCGCGTCACCAATCACCATCACCGCTAAAGAGGTTGAGGACGCCATTGGTTGTGCTAAACCATCCAAAGCAGTGGGCCCAGACGGCATAGCCATGCCGATGCTTAAAAACCTAGGGAAAGAGGGGTTCAAATATTTAGCGCATGTCTTCAATCTGTCTCTTTCCACCTTTGTCATACCTGAGAAATGGAAAATGGCCAAGGTGGTCCCGCTACTAAAGCCTGGGAAACCAGCTAACATAGGTGAGTCGTATCGTCCGATATCTCTCCTATCGCCAGTGGCAAAGACGCTTGAAGCCATTTTGCTCCCTTATTTCCAAGCAAATTTGCAGCTAGCCCCTCATCAGCATGGCTTCAGAAAACTCCATAGTACCACCACCGCGCTAAATGCCATTAGCACCCAGATAAATTGCGGTTTAAATCAATACCCCCACCATAGAACAGTACTCGTAGCGCTAGACATATCAAAAGCTTTTGATACGGTCAACCATAGCTCGTTACTGCAGGACCTGGAAGGGTCTACCCTTCCCCCATGTCTTAAAAGGTGGACCGCAAATTATCTGGGTGGTCGGCAGGCATCGGTGCAATTTAGAAACGAAACATCAAAACCAAGGAGAATTAAACAGGGGGTGCCACAGGGTGGTGTCCTATCCCCACGTTTGTTTAATTTCTACATATCCAAGCTACCTTCACCGCCGGAAGGAGTCACAATCGTTTCCTACGGCGATGACTGCACAATAATGGCCACAGGCCCAGGCCCAAAGATCGATGCGCTATGCAATAAAATAAACGGCTACCTCCCTGATCTCTCCAGTTTTTTCGCCTCGCGAAACCTGGCATTATCACCGACTAAATCTTCCGCGACCTTATTTACAACATGGACGCCCCAAATGTCGACCATTTTGAACATCCACGTCGATGGCACTACGCTACCGCCTGTCCGACACCCCAAAATCTTGGGTGTGACGTTTGATCAGGATCTACATTTTGGTGAGCACGCAGCCGCAATTGTTCCGAGAATTCAGAGCCGTAACAAAATCCTCAAATCCCTCGCTGGCAGTACTTGGGGAAAAGATAAAGAAACGCTCATGACTACATACAAAGCAATTAGCCAGCCGATTACGTGCTACGCGTCACCCATATGGTCGCCAAGCCTAAAAATCACCCACTGGAAGAAACTACAGGCCTGCCAAAATACTGCTTTCAGAATCGCCACGGGCTGTCTTCTTATGTCCCCAGAACACCATCTGCATAATGAGGCGAGAATACTCCCCATCAGGGAGAGAAATGAGATGCTGACTAAACAGTTCCTGTTGAATACCCAGAAACCTGGGCATCCCAACAGACATCTGATTGATGAACCAGCACCGCCTAGGGGCTTAAGGAGTCATCTCCGTAAGCATTTTGAGGAAATACGGCACCTGAGAACCCAGCCGTATGAAGTGAAAAAACACAAGCAGGTCCTTGGTGAACTCCATAAACAGGCGTCGGACCTTTATGCCGGGAATTGCCCGGTGAATCCAGTACTTAACGAAAATTATCCAAAACTTGCGGAAGAGGAACGCATACTCCCCAGGGAAACGCGTGTCACTCTTGCTCAACTTCGTTCTGGATACTGTAACAGGTTAAACTCTTACCTATCCAGAATCAACCCCGACATACAAAATGTATGCCCCGCTTGCAATGTGCCCCCACATGACACCAACCATCTCTTCAATTGTAATGTGGAACCAACGCCTCTAACACCCCTTTCCTTATGGTCCACCCCTGTTGAAACGGCAAGTTTCCTTGGACTCCCGTTAGAGGATATTGATGACAATTTGTGATCGGTCGCGGCTATTAGGTGGGGCGAGCATTGCTACAACAACAACAACAACAGGCTCCAAAACGACACTCGACCGCAAATTAGCAAAATAAATGATTAACTCGCGTTGAGTGCCGCTATTAGACAGTAGCACAGATACTGCCCTTCTGTGGGTCCTGGACGATGGTGAGATTAAATTTCAATTCATATATATACCGTCGTTAGAACTTTACCCTCATCCGTTGTCAGGATATTTGAATTTGGGTGAATAAATTAAAATTAAAATCATCGGTGCGTCTGGTGCTTTTGGCCTACAGGAGTCAGGGAGAGGTCAGCGGACAAATAATTGTCATCTTATTCTTCTTATAGCGATAAGATGTTGATGGTCCTTCTCAGATACTGATCTGGTACGTTCCGCAAAATAGCACCACTAAGATAGTAGGCCGAGCATCTCGGCAACGATTCGATAGGATCATCGTAAGAATGCTTGCTACTTATGTTGATCATTTCCTATTTATCACATTCTCAGTATAATAACTTGCTTAAATTCGATGCCTGTTTTACTTTAAAAAGAAAAATTTCAGGGTTGGGGCGCACTCCGTTGCCAATAAAGATACCCCAAAAACCCCCACCAATTCTTCCTTAGAACCACATAATTTAAAAGTCCAGAAGAAAACGTCGAATAAAAACAAACAAATGATATGCCTAAATATGGAAGTTTGTTAAACAACCAAACAGGAAAACCCTATCAGAAACCAGAAACTATGTTATAAAATAACTCCGTTCTCTTGGTAAATACTAGAAACTTTCTAGAAGCTATGCCACTTGCTGCTTCTAGATCTAACAGCTGTTTCGCTCCTAATAGCTGCCATCTTAGCCTGGCAAGCACAGGGCACGAACACAAAACGTTCTCAATCGGTTCCTCCTCCTACCTGCACTTCTTATATCTGATATTACTACCAAGCCTAATTTAGAGGTATTGACGCCGGAAGGCAGTGCCCTGTCAGAACACCCATCATGAGGTTATAAGATCTGCGCATTGGGTCCACGCCTTTCCCGCTTTGTTGCCCATGCGCAACACTCGCCTTCGCTTAATCTCGCCCAATATAATTGGGCCGTCTACGGAGAGAGCTTTGAGGGATACGCATTTTTTAGCTAGTTCATCCCTATCTATTCCCATATGCCTTGGGACCCAATATAGATGGATGATGATGTCACATTATGAAAAGGCAAACAATACAAGTCGTAAGTTTTATTCTCTCAGCCAATAGCATTGCTAAATTGGCTCACGCGCAATTGTGATTGGTTTATAGTTCACAATCGAATTGGAAAATATGACGTCAGAACAATTTTTGTTTTATGTATGAATAATCGTAGAAAAGTATTAGAATCTTTTCGAAATTGCTAAAAGCTAACCAATATTACTATTATTGCAGGGCTCTCGACCATATTTCCCCCATCTCCTCAAGCACAATTCACTACCAAATGCCGAGCAGTTACGCAAGGATTACTCAGCGCTTGTTTGTACATTTTGTTATCACTCGATGTTGAATCAATGGCGGAAGTAAGTATACAATACTGAGTATTTTTATGTTGGCGGATTAATTCCAATTTGCGATGAGACCAATGCAGTAAAATACATAAATCTATTTGCAAGCTATACTTTTTCAGATGAATATAAATAAAATTGAGAGCTTATATTAATATTATAGTTATGTTACAAAAGGTGACGGGATCTTTATAGGTCCCATTTTGGCTAAGTTTCCTTCAATGTCCGACACACCGGTGTTTCTAGCAATTTTTCCACGTTTTCAGCGTAGATTTGCTCTTTTAGCATTAGCTTGCACGTGGCAAGAGGCATACCTAAGCGTTCTTCAACGGGAAGAATCTGCATGGTCGTACCCTATCTAGCGAGTTTGTCTGTAATGCAGTTTCCTTCGAAGTCCCTGTACTATGGGACCCATGTGAGGTGTACACGGTTTTGTTGGGCTATCTCTTAAAGAGATCAGCGACATTTAAGTGTTAGTTCAGAATTGAAGAAGTAAATCTCTTGGAGATTTGATAGTCCCTATCCTAAATGCGATTCCATGATGGCTGATACTTCTGCCTGGAATGCGCTACCGTGATCGGGTAGTCTCTTGAATGAATCTCCAACTCTGCCGTTTAGCGCCGAAACGTCGTTGTTTATGGAAATGGTTTTTTCAAAAGCAAGGCACGTATACGACTTACGCTTACTTTTGAAACCTTGATTTTGCAATTTTAATGCAAAAAAAATCGTACGAGAATCGCTGCATATTTACAGGTATATTTGTTTCCTTTAATAGACATTGTATACAGATTAAAATATTCCAATGAAAATTTCTAAACCATCATGCATCAAACTTCATAACCCATTGGCGGGTTTTTAAACTCATTTTATTAAGGTTAAGGGCAACAATTTTTGGGAGGAAGCTAATGGGTTAAAATTATGTAAAAAGGGTTTACCCCAGTGATTTCAGGTAATATTTTGTATACGCTTCGGGGGAGTGTCTTTGTCGTTAATACAACAACAACAATTGATAATTGAAAGAGTGTGGCATGTTCTAACTTTTATTTTTGAAATGTTTGAAACTGCGCAGCCTAACTGAACGGTGGCATCGGATTTTGTGTAAATGGGATTAGTAGCTGACACATTTTGTCGTAGACTCGATTGGAGCGGAATATTTTGAGGCTAATTCAACAGAACTTTGTTAGTGAGATTGAATTTTCTTATTTCTTTTTTTGTTGTATAGCTACTTACCAAAATAAATACAAAATTTAATAAAATCAGAATGCAGAAAGATTTAGTGATTTTAATATATGGCTATTTATTCTTCATTCCAAATTGGGTGTCTCTGGTATCTGCACCAGAAAATCAGCTGAAATTCTATATAATGTCACACTAATTGTATAAAATACTTCTAACTCTTTAATATTTATAGATATGAAGCTCAAACCCCAGCTATAGCACCAACCGAACGTAAATACAATTGGCACGATTATATATGTCATTTATGTGGCATTACTACATATCGAAAACGTGTACGCGCGCTACCGGTTAATGAGTTTCCATTTGTAAAAAATCGTAAAAATGGCGATGGCTTATTGTTGGAAAATGGTGAATATGCGGTTGTTTGTTTGGACTGCTATGAAAGCCTTAGGTAAATTTTATAGTTTTCTCCCGCTTTTGTTTTTTATACTCAACGTGCTTTGCACACAGAGTATATTAACTTTGTTTGGATGACGGTTGGTAGTACAGGTATAAAGGAATTGAGATAGATATAGACTTTCATATATCAAAATCATCAGTATCGAAAAAAAATTTGATTGAGCCATGTCCGTCCGTCCGTCCGTCCGTTGGCACGACAACTTGAGTAAATATTGCGATATATTCATCAAATTTGGTACACTAGTTTATCTAGACCCAGAATAGATTGGTATTGAAAATGAGCGAAATCGGATGATAATCACCCCCACTTTTTATATATATAACATTTTGGAAAACACAAAAAGCCTGATTATTTAGTAAATAATACACCTAGAATGTTGAAATTTGACATGTGGACTGATATTGAGACTCTTGATAAAAATTTGCAAAAAGTTTTTAAAATGGGCGTGGCACCGCCCACTTGTGATAAAATAAATTTTACAAATATTATTAATCATAAATCAAAAATCGTTAAACTCATCGTAACAAAATTCGGCAGAGAGATTGCCGTTACTATAAGGAATGATTTGAAGAAAAATTAACGAAATCGGTTAAGGACCACGCTCACTTTTATATAATGCCCCTATTACGGTATACAACTCAACTTAGTTCGGTTGTAATTAAAACAACTCAACTTTAAGACAACTCAACTCCTGTTTGGTGTTACGAATTACAACTTATTTCAGTTGAAGTTGAATTGAGCTGTCATTCCAATCCCTTGGAACTACCAAGCACCAAGTAAGAAAATGTTCAAGTGACAAATGATGAGCTTCAAATGAAGATACTTTTGCAGATTTGAAAGAAAGCATTTTGCTCCATTCTAAACACAATTAAGGACCATTTCCGCAAAATGCGTTCGAAGGGAAGGCTTTACCCTATTTTAAAATTATGCGCCACACTTAGATTCCTTGCCGATGGCAGCTATCAAAAATGCTGTGGAAATGATTTTGGTGTTGGACTAGTTTTAGATATTATTGAGGAGTATATTTTTGCGAATTGGCTTAAAACCCAAACAGCAAAAATTGTAGTAGTGATTAGTATCAATGGGACTCACGTACGCATAATTTCACCTATTTTGGATGCATCCGAGCTGCGGCCAGCCTCGTCCAACTTCGGAATGTCGCTCCATAAAGTCAAAAAGTCGTTTAAACGTTGCTTTTTATATAAATGTGTACAAAAGTGTTGATTATTGTTTGATTCAAATAGGTTTAACTACCGGCTAAATTTTATTTTTTTTTGGTAACGTTTTATGAGCCCGTGCACCATCGAACTCTTCTCAAAGGTGGTATCAAAAGACGCGTTTTTTAGGATTCGAAAGCGGAAATTAAAAGTTTTATTTCTGTAGAAAAATATTTACAAAAACCCACGAAATGGCCCGAGAGGGTCCGAAATATGAGGCCCGTTCCAAATTTTTTTTTTTTTTGCATAGAACATCTTTCTGCGTTGGCGGTCTTTGGCCGCGATTTGTAAAAATAACCTTATAACTACACCAACCCAAGGTTGTAAACGGTAATGCCACAAAAAGTTGTTAACTAGACAACTCAACCGAAATTTTTTTGGCAGGTTGAGTTGTAATCTGTAATACCAAATTGCGAAATTTCAACCCAACCAGAGTTGAGTTGCAAACTGTAATAGGGGCATACAAGATTTTTAAAAGGGTCGTGGTCGAATAAAATAAGCTATATCCTTGCAAAAAGAGTTTTATATCAATGGTATTTCATTTCCCAAGTGGATTTATAACAATAAATAGGAAAAACTTCAAATTTAAAAAATGGGCGTGGTACCGCCCCTTTTATGACTAAGCATTTTTTTATGTTTCGGGAGCCATAACTCGAAGAAAAATTAACGGATCGTAATAAAATTGGGTACACAAATTTTCCCTATAGCAGGAAATATTTCTAGGAAAAATGGACGAGATTGGTTAAAGACCACGCCCACTTGTATATAAACGATATTTAACAGGGTCGTAGACGAAAATAATAAGCTATTTCTTAGCGAAAAAGAGCTTTGTGTCAATAGAATTTTACTTTCTAAATTGAATTATAACATTAAATTGGAAAACACTAAGATTTTTGAAAATGGGTGTGGGTGGGTAACGGATCGTAATAAAATTGCGTACACATATTTTCCTTATAGCAGAAAATATTTCTAGTAAAAATGAACGGGGTCGGTTAAAGACCACGGCAACTTAGATATAAAACAAGTTTAAAATGGTCGTATAATAGAATAATAAGCTATAACTTAGCAAAAAATAGTTTTGAATCAATGATATTTCACTTATCTAGTTTTATTGTAAGAAGAAATGGGGATACATTTTTTTAACGGGCGGTGCCACGTTTTAAGCAGAAAAGTAATTTATCTGAAATTAAATATACAATTGAAGCTCACGCTGAGTATATAATGTTCGGTTACACCCGAACTTAGACACCTTTACTTTTTTTTGTTTGTGTTTGCTAGACACATTTTGTTATAAATTTGTGTTGCTTTTTTCTTTTAAGTAAACAATTGTTCAACTGTTTAAATATTTCATAAACTGAATACAATTATTGTACAATTCAAGTGAGGCAAAAAAAAAAAACAAACATTTAACAATGAATTAACCACACGTTGAACAAATAAAAAAACACACGTGTAACTAATTTTCCCTTCCTTTTGTTTGCAAATACACAATAGATATAGTTATCGCTTTTATTTCTTGTTAAAAATGTACACTTTAATTGTTTTTAATTTATAATGTATTCATTGACGAAACAAAAAGATAATATCTTTTATGCACTTGTATAATACTATCAGTAACTTACTTAAGTTTTAACACTTCATAACTATTAGCTGCCAAGCCTTAGCTAACATTCCGATATAGTTTTGTATATTAAGCACAAGCATGCTTTGAGCGATACGAAAATATCATAAATACATACATAAATTATATGTAGCGCCCACTCCTGCACACATTCATCCATACATACATATAGCAAATTGCAACAAAAACGTAGCATGTATGCAAAAAATGTTAATTTCAGACAACAAGCATCACATCATGATCGTTTTGGTGTACCAATTTCTAGGCGTGGCTATAATTGGGTACCACAACCTCCACCTCCAGAGGATAGTCCGGATGCTGCAGTTGCACGTTTGCCATGCGGAGAACGTTCTGATCGATTTGTAAGTATAAATAGTTCTTCTATGTGGTTTTTTATTTTTATTTTTGTGAAATAAGTGGCAACTTTCCTTTTTTGTTACAAAAACAAAAACTTTCAAAATATTTAAAATTTAAGTCAGTTTTGGTTATGAGCAGTGCTCGGATTCCTATGCAAATTGAATATGTAAAATTTATTAAAAAAAAAATTTTTTTAAATATTGCTGAAATATGTAAAATTTATGTCCGTAAAATAATTTCGGGAGTACCAAATACGTGTGAAACATACGTCGAATATTAGGACCATTTGCGAAACTATTTCTAAAAAATGAAGAGTCTATTACTTTACGAGGTTTTCAAAAGGGTTTCTTGCAATAGCATTAGTCACTATTTTATAATCTACTTCGGGATTCGAATAGTAGGGTCGTGTCAGAATGTTGTGCACCTTGTGGGGCAAGTTGGTACTCTATTCGGAATAATTTCGTACTAATTTATAATCTTTTCGGAATGACTTTGGTATCATTCTGTATTAAATTCGCGGTCATTTCGCATCTACTTCTGAATTATTGCGGATTTGTTTCGTAAATGCTACACAACTTTTATCGAATCCATGTGAGCAATAATTTAAATCTATTTCAATATAATTTCGGGACTTTCTGAGACGAGCTTCATCAGCTCGTTATCGATAACAATCGTAATTCGTATGTTATCAACAACGAACCATCCTCTAGTTTTCGGTGTGTTATGAGATTGTTATTGTCGTGCCATCGGGTTGTTATTGGTTTCTCTTCGGCGCTTGTTATCGTGGAGTTATCGATGAATTATTACCTTAATAAACTGTTTTCGGCATCTGTTTAATAACAAACCTGTGAGTCGTCAATAACGTTGTTATATGTAACAAACCGATTAAACTTCGATAACTCGTCGATAACAACATGCTGATTACAATTCGATAACTCGTTGATAACAAATGTCATTAGCAGAACACCACTCGTGTCATACTTAATTATTTACAACTGAAAGCCGTAAACAACTTTTTAATGAAAACAAAAAGCAAACTTTATAGTAGTAACGATGAATATTTTATAAAGTTTATAGCGGTACAGGAAGCTAAAA
Source organism: Eurosta solidaginis (assembly GCF_040869045.1). Taxonomy (NCBI): domain Eukaryota; kingdom Metazoa; phylum Arthropoda; class Insecta; order Diptera; family Tephritidae; genus Eurosta; species Eurosta solidaginis. The sequence continues at coordinate 69,409,143 of NC_090321.1, forward strand.
TGGTATTCAAAAAATATGCAAAACATATCGTTGATATATTAATCCTTCTGACACATAACGAGTTTGCGACTTTGTCTGAGGTCCCTACGACCTCATATATATGCATATACATTTGCATGCGAATCCGACCGTAATACTTACTTACTTAATTGGCGCTTACCCGTCTAAACGGTTATGGCCGTAACCGACCGTAATGCCCAAATCAATTTTATTAAAACCTTTGTATTGACAACCAATCGGTCATAAACGCGATAATCTTGCATAGCACAACAACTAGAAGTGTATTAGAGGGCAAAGCAGCATTTGTAAGAACTGCGACAGAGGAAGTTTACAAACTTTATAGTGCCTCGCTCATATGGGCATAGATGAAAATGAAAAGGCGAATGCATTAGGAAAGGAGACAGTAGCTGCACATGATCAACAAAGCAGGAAAGGGGTGAAACTAAGCCTGGGGATGCAAGATGTCAAAACTTATTTCAAATCAAGTTTTCGGGTCTAGAATGGATGGGCCTAAGAAAAAAAAGTGTTTTCCAACGAGCCGTAGTTACTGCATAACATAGCTCAAACTTCTGGTAACATTGTCGACATATTCAGTTTATGTGAGGTCCTTACGAACCGGCCAGTTCAACCTAACTTAACTTCAGGCAATCCGGAAGTCGCACTTTTCATTTACATAGAAGTGATACCAAGATGAGAGCTTTGTATACCTGAAAATTTATCTAACAAAAATTTCGTTATATATGCATCACACTTCTTAAACTACATATATATTCAAACTATATATATGTACGCAACCAGTATAACATTTCCAATCGTATAAATTGATTTACATATATGGTCAAACTTTGACCGCTCACGAGGAGTTCACGTCCGTGTAAGATAGTCTTTGATTGATATTTTATGACAGCAGGTCTCCACGTCCCATAAGAGGTTCGTGCCCGCTCAGCAGAAGAGGGTTTTATCCCTTTCGATAGCAAATAACTGTCTGTGTTCGACCAAGATAATTCGCCTAACGTAAGGCGATTTGTTCCAAAAATTTTACCTAAAACTTCGTGCATGAAAAACTGAACGTCCAAGAGAGGTGTCCGCCTAATAGAGGTCTCCGTCAGGGGAGGTTTCTTTGTATTGGCTTTCGCAATGGAACCCGTTCTTGTCGGCTGTCTACCTTAAAGCTCTTTATTTTTTCGAAGAACCATTAAATACCTGTTATATAAGCTTTAAAAGAAAAAAAATTAGAGAAGAGAGCAGCTCACGCCTACATTTTTACTTTTCAAATCTTTTATACACATAAAAAAAAAAAAAAGTATTAGAATTTGTCTAATTTGGAATTTCGAACGCCAACACATTTTTCTTATAGACCACCCTGTAAAGTGAATTGCGTGCTGTACAAGGTGGAAAACGAAATCCAGCCAAGGGCAAATAAATTTAAAAGAGCTACTGAAATTCCGAAAAAGCTGTTGTACATAGTTTAGAAGAGAGTACAAACGAGCATGTTTATTTCAGAAAAATACTTAAATAACTGTGGAATATTTTGCCTGCTGAGTAGAACATTACCCTATCATGGCTGCCAGAGCCAATGGGCCTTTCTCAAAATTGGATTCAGAATTATGCTTTCGGTTTACCAAACTATGAAATAAAACGAAGATGTGTAGTGATCTAAAGACAGTAATAATTACCGAACCGTTTAAACGGTTATACTGCTAACTGGCGCCAGTTGACAACACCAAAGGATTTCAAACCGTTTGCCACCTGGTCCTTCCAGCGGAGTGGGCCCGGCCCTTCCCCTGTTGTCATAGGCGAGTTCCGATAAAAATACTTTCCTAACCGGAGCGTCATTTTTCATTTGCATAACATGGTCTGGCCAGCGTAGCCGCTGCGTTTTAATTCGCTGGACTATGTTGATGTCTGCGTAAAGCTCGTACAGCTCATCATTCAATCTTCTTCTATACTCACCATCGCCAACGCGTAGAGGTCCGAAAATCTTTCGAATATAGCAGGACGGGTACGATAAGTGACTTGTGGAGCTTGATTTTCATTCGCCGGAGAGGACTTTACTTTTCAATTGCCTACTTAGTCCAAAGTAGCATTTATTGGCAATAGGTATTCTTCGCTGATGTTGTTGTTTGTGTTAATTCTGGTTCCCAAATAAACGGAAGTCTTTTGCTATTTCGAAATTATGGCTGCCAACCGGGGTGGTTGCCAAAGCGCAAATGCGCTGACTCTTGGCTTGATGACAGCGGCTACCTCGTTTTGTCATCATTCACCATCAAACCCATCTTTTCCGCTTCTTGTTCCAGTTTGTAACAAACAGAATTTACAGAGCGTTCTGGCCGATGATATCAATGCCGTCAGCATACGGTAGTAATAGCACGCTTTTATAGAATATTAGCCGTGTTTTGTTTTACACGCGTATACGTTGCGTTTGCGTGTGAAAAAAACGCCTATCCTCGCTTATATAATGCGGCAGTGGTTAAACAACGAGCTACAGCACAAGGTGTACCGAAAAGCGGAGACACAACCCTCTGTTGTATTTCTGTGTATAACATATAGCTGAATCAGTTGTGATAAATAGTGGACGCGCATAGAATACATAGAATTTGTGCAGAGGATGAAACGTAGACACATATTTTAGTTACATCTGAGTATAATACGTATTGAAATTTAGTAGTACTACTTTTATGCGTAGCAATTTCAGAGGTGTATTTAAAGTTTGTCGCTTAGCAGTCCATAAAAAGTTTAAGCGTAAACGTATATAGATGTGAAAAAAAAACGGTTGAGTTCTGCAGCTTGTGCCATTTTCTCCAGCCTCAAATTAAATAAATCGCACGTCATGTCTGAAACCTCGTTATGTTTCGAAAGGCTCGGAGAGGTCCTTCCCATTCTGATTGAGTTGGTGGTGTTGCTCAACGTCTTTTTGCACAGCCGTATAAGTTTGGCAAGAAAACAAAATTCAGACATGACGGCATATAGGCAGCTGCTTTTGGTACTGTCGATGGCGGCTTTAAAATTTGGTCGACGGTAGATTTACCATGTCTGAAGCCGGGATAATAAGCCATCATCATAGATTGCTACCTCACGTTTTTGTTGTTATTGTAACGACTAAGACACTCCGCGAAGGTTTTGGGGAGTGTTATCGATGTTGATGGTCCTTTGCGCGATATAAATCCTCTATGTTTCGGTAACAAGCACCATTAAGGTCCAAGCCTGACCATCTTGGGAGCGATTTAATGTAACCACATTGAATCTTATTGGCCTATCCGCCCCACACCCTAGTTCCATGTGGAACTTGGGGTCACCACAGTCTCGGATGCTAAAGAAACAGGATTCGCCACATGTAGGTAAGGTTTACAATTAGGTTGGAGAAGCAATAAATTACACTGGCAACCCATGAAGGTCACGCTACACAAGTCCTTGAATCATTTGGGCCTTTTAGTCGCCTCTTACGACAGGCATACCTGCCGCGGGTATATTCTAAGCCCCCTAACCCTCTGGGGTCCTTCTTCTTCTTCAAGGCGTAGATGAGTGATATATCAAACAAAAAAACATTCGTCCACAGGCGTGAACGTCAGTAATTAGCGAAGTATCTCTCCCACCACGAATCCGACACAGAAACTACGCTCATTTTTATGACTACTCCAGAAAATGTAACATTTGTTGATGCTTTGCCGTATTTTGTCCACCGCATTTCTTGGATAGCGGTGATGTCGGTTTTTGCCTTCACGAGGACATCAATTAGTCGAGTATCTCCACCAACCCCATTAAGACAACGGGCGTTCCTGGTGCGTGCCCTCGAAATCATAATCCTTTGAACGTTTACAGTTTTCGTCATCAGTAAAGGATTGTCTTTTTATCCTAAGCTTGTGGTGTGTTTTCATTTCATTGGAGTGTGGTTTTAGGTGACAGGTCCCAAGCTCAGCGGACAACCCGCTCAACGGGAATGAAAGCATTATTTGCACGTTTATATAGCGAGTCGCTTGATCCGAGACAAGCGCCCGATTGCAGCCGCATCTTTTGGTGGTCAAACGCTACCGATAAAATCCCGCAGCTAGCTCTTGAACCGATTAGGTCGAAGTGGCCTAGCTAGGTTGTCGCCTTCTCACATTAACTCACCACTAAATGGATGCTCAGTGGTTACCCGGATAATACTTGGCCGCAAGCGACCGACAGTAGTAAGCTGCTTGAACCGCGTACAAAAGTATCGCTCTGGCTATTCCCTGGTGAATGGCGGTCAGAAGCTTTCACCACTTCCTCACACGGCTCCACCACCCTCTCAATCATTATTTAGCTTTACTTAGCAATTGATAATTTTTTCCGCAGCGTCATTTCGTTTTATTTGACTTCAATCTTATTTTATTGTGATATATTTCTATACTTTTTTCATGGTTCAATTATGTAGAGGTTGGCTCATCTCATCAGCTGATTTTATTTATGTCATTGCATGGTCGAAGGGATTGTCAAAAGGAGATGGCAAACTCAAAATGAAACCAACACATTGGCAACATTTTACTTACACATACAAAAACTGCTAAGTTTTATGTTTCCATTCCATACCATTCGCACCAACACCAATACACAGATTTTGACAATTTGAACAGGCATATTTTGTTGCTTTACAGATGAGCCAACCTGTATATAGTTGAACCATGACTTTTTTTTTACAAAAATTTCGAGTTCTTTTTTATTTCGTTTATTATTTGCGCTTTTGCAAAGTTATAATTTATTTGATTTCAGAATTTTGATTATTTTTTATTGCGCAATGTTTATTTTATTTTATTGCACAATATTTATTTTTTTTTATTCGGCTCTCTTTTATTTTATTTGGTTTTTCATTATTTTATTATTTATATATCCTTTTTTTTGTTTCTTTCATGTATTTTTTATTTAATATTCTTTCGCCACTATTCTAACTTTTTTTTCGTGTATTACCCTTTCAGCCCGCCAACACCACCCTCAGGTCTATATCAACTAAAAAGATTGCATCGCCAAAGCAGTGTGAAAAAGCGAAAGATGGTAAGTCAACACAAAAATGTAAATAAATATTAGTATGTCAATACACAAAAGTATATACACTTACATACATATATACATACAAATGTACGTGTGTATGTATGTACATATTTAAAATATAATACTGTTATTTGATATGCTAAAAGGTCATTTGCATATATTTAAGTAAATCAAAAGTTCAAACATTTTTTCCATCATCGTGCAATACGCTTCATTTAACATTTGTTTATTTACAATCGAAGTTGAAGAAGCCATTGCAGTACAATTTGTTTGTAGGACTATCCCTTATAGTGGCAAACGAATACCCGCACTGAACACTTAAAATGGTTTTTATGTTTACAGATGGGGTGATTTTTTAAACTCTTTTGCTGTGTTTTTGTTTTGTTGGTGTTTGTTGTTGCAAAAGTAGTCATTCAATTGTCTGGAAGTGTTTATGACAACATTTAATACGCATAAATATAATCGTTCTTCCTACATTTAGTAGTAGCGGGAGAAAAAATAGTACCAACATTTCGACATGACACTGTTTCGTGCAAGTTATGTTTACTTATTTATTTTTATTAATAATACTAGTAAACCCGGCAGACGTTGTTCTGTCCTTACTTTGTCTATATTCATAAGTTTTAGGAAGTATTTACCTCTTACTCTCCCTCCCCCTCTCACCCCCTTTTCCTTGTCATTATGTTCACTTCTCCCTCTGCCTTTTCCTTTCGCTGCGCCTCTTTCTCCCTCTCCATCTTTTCCCTCACTTCTTATCTATCGCTATCTCTCTAACTTCGTATAACTCCATCTCTTTTTCAGTCTCTTTCTCCTGCCCCCTTTTCTCTTCCCTCTAGTTCTTATTCTTCTCCATCCCTTATTCCCAGTCCCAGTTCCAGTTATAGTCGCAGTCAAAGTCCCAGTCCCAGTCCAAAGATAGCTTAAATTTCCCTAGTGCGCAAGCATATATATACGAACATACCAAAAAATATAACTTTTGTTTAAGAATTTTAACGAAATGTTTAAAATTGTATACGAATGAGTATTTTTGAAGAGATTTATGCATTCTTAACCACGCATAAAAATTTACATACATATGTCAAGCTTATATGAAATGAAAATACATACATACATCCATGCATACCTATAAATGTGCTCCCGAAGTTAAATTACTCTAGCGAATGCTGACTTTTTTCACCATTCGATTTAATTCATATGTATGTATGTGACGCTGTCCCACTCAAAGCAAGTTTGGTACAGATCACAGCGAACAAACACACGCACTAATTTTTTGGAAAGAACTTTACTTTAGTTGAAACTATTTTGCTCAGAACAAAGGTAAATATTTTAACGTTTTACCGCAAAGAAGAAATATTAAAATCGATCCATCCGTTTTTGAGTTATAGCTTTCAAAGCAAAAATTTTATGATTTTTGTACTACATTTTGACATTTTACCACGCCCCTATTATATATTTACTTTTAAATTATATTGAAAATGTCCATCGCTTTCAAAAACCGTTTTAAAATCGGAGCATTCTGTGTGAAGTGATGGGCGTACAATGAAATGTCGCATTAGTAGTTAATGGTCGGGCTAGTACCTTAATGTTGCTTTGTTACCGGAGCGTACCGGATCTGTATCCGGCAAAGGACCATCAACATCGATAATACTCCCCAGGGCCTTCGGGGAGTGTCTTAATACAACAACAACAACATCCGCAGTACCTGGTACAGTAAGGGTCACCAACCAATTAGGGCGTCACAACGGACCCATTGGTGACCTTTTAACGTAACCTAAACTTATGAGAAATTCTAAGCCCATTCAATTTAACAAAGTAAAAATGTTTCATATTCTCTTTCATGTTTATAAAATCCAAACTATATGGGTTTCGTATGAAATAAAATCTTAAACACCTTTCAGAAAATTTTCGAAATGCAATGTGAAATTTAAGATATTTATAACTCGAACTTCGTTAGAATAAAATTGGACCTGAAACCTGTCTACTCAAAAAATGGTGAAAACTTTAAATAAAAAATTCGAAATTTTCGAGTTTTTTAAACTATTATCGAAATTTTCAATTTTTCCGAAAACGTTTTTGGGATGAGGACTTGCATTGTTTTAGTTAAAGAATTTATTGAAGTTTTTCCTTAAATAAAAAATAAGTGGTAAAATTTGTTAATAGTTTTTACTGCTATTTTCATGTTCGCAACGTTATGTACATTAGACCGTATCAAAGAAGTATTTCCAAATATTGAAGTAAACGAACTATAAGTGTAGTACTGGATTTCGATTCCGGCTAAATTTATCGTTATGAAAAATTTTTCCTCTGAGCAGTGGGAATCAAAAGTAATATAAGTAGACAACATTTGGTTAATTCGTTGTAGTTCTATAAATAGAACAAAAACAACAACAAATACCAAGTTTCTCTGAAAACCGCCTTACAAACTTGCATAACTTCAACACATAACTACATACGAAGATGTGGAAGATAATATATGCGAATGAAGGCAATTGGGAAAAGCTTTACAACAACTAAGGCATGACGTAGCTATCGCAGGAGTGCGGGTTCGACTCCCACTCCCGGGAGAAAAGGCTTTGAAGAGATTTACAAGGTATAATCGAAACAGCTGTCGCCTTGTCCGTCCTGATGTCACGTTGTTTAAATTGTTCCCAAATTATTAAATAAATTATAAAATTTAAAATTGCTTGAAATAAATGTTTTCATACATTTAAAGCGATACGGGCAATCCCCGGTTAACTCATATAAGTAGACAACATTTGGTTAATTCGTTGTAGTTCTATAAATAGAACAAAAACAACAACAAATACCAAGTTTCTCTGAAAACCGCCTTACAAACTTGCATAACTTCAACGCATAACTACATACGAATTATGTGATGTGTGGAAGATAATATATGCGAATGAAGGCAATTGGGAAAAACTTTACAACAACTAAGGCATGACGTAGCTGAATGCGTTTATAACCATTTCAACTATCGTAGGAGTGCGGGTTCGACTCCCACTCCCGGGAGAAAAGGCTTTGAAGAGATTTACAAGGTATAATCGAAACAGCTGTCGCCTTGTCCGTCCTGATGTCACGTTGTTTAAAATTTTTCCCAAATTATTAAATAAATTACAAAAGTAACACTGTTTTGGAAAGATGCATAATTGACGTTTGGCTTGTGCGAGTCAACATTTAATCCCCGTAACCGAAAGAGTACTTAATGGTTTATCCTCCATAGCATTATTATAAAGCCGTCAAAATCTGCAACCTATGCCTGTTACTTCTCTGTGCCGTTGGATACAAGACTGCTTAAAACGCTCCTCTCCCGTTAATTGATTTCTAAAGAGTACGAATCGGTAAAAACTTGAATAAATCGCGACTAGGTCATTAATAGGCGGCCGACGTGGTGTGGTGGTGCGCGCTCCGCCGGTCAAAGCAACATCGAAAAAAATTTTTCAAAGCGGGGTCGTTCCTCGGCAGTGACTTAGCAAACATCCCGAGTGTATTTCTGCCATGAAAAGCTTCTCAGTGAAAATTCATCTGCCGTTCGGAGTCGGCATAAAACATGTAGGTCCCCTCCGCCAATTTGTAGGAAAAATTAAAAGGAGCACGACGCAAATTGGAAGAATAGGTTACCAATTCAGTTGTAATGATTTTCCAAACCGGGAGCCTAATGTATTTGTTGGGTTTTGGCAACCCCATCCAGGGTCCTATCAGCAGCCTTCTTTGTCCCACAGCGCTCCTGCTACTGCAGGGCGCTACAGGTACTACACCGCTCCCAGGATTTATATTCCACGATTCATCGATTCTTAACCGTCCTCAGAAATGATGTTCAGATAAACCCGCCTAAATAATTATTGCTTTATGACTTTGCCACCCGATGAGTAGAGTGCTACTACTCCATATTACTGTCGAATATCCATTACGAAATGTGTACATACTTCGAACTAATCCGATTTACGAACACTACCAGGAAACGACTCGGAATTCAGAACAGGTCAGAATATATCTGTGGCAATTTGAAAAAACAACCTAATTCGAGTTAGGATAATGGCGATACATAGACCTTTATCTGAAAAGCTAGCCACAATTCACCATTGTAACTTCCTATATTTTGTAGCAGCCATTTGGCGCAAGGGCTATGAGTAAGTAACACAGGGAGATCTGTAACGGATTTCTGTTATGAAGCCAGAATATCACTTTTATCCTAACTCAAATTAGGTTGTTTTTTCAAATTGCCACAGATATTTTTTTGCTGTATATTTCTGTGACTTCTCGAGGTATCTTGTCAACCAAAATAGTCTGTTTGATGTCACCCTCATTTGAAAATTCAACAAAATTACGTTCGAGATCGAAATGGGTAAGAGTTTTATTATAAAAATATATTTTCACTTATTATTTTTCGTATTTTATGCTGTGCTCGGTTATTCTTTAGTACGGTCTAATGTACATGCATCTGTAGCAGGTATTATGTGGTAATGTTTGACTTAAACATTTGGTCATACAAGTTCTTTAATATAATAACAAGAATTACTAATCGTAACACATTTTTTTCAGAGTTGCCAACAGAAAATTTCAATCACCTTTATATCTCGTGTTTAGGAATGCTACATAAAGAGTCGGGAGCTAAGTGAGCAAATAGACAATGCTTCAGGTGGTGTAGACTTTAGGATTGACATCTCTTGATAGTGTATGTATGCGGGTCGCTCCCCTATTTTACATCACCCCAACTTTCTATAATTATCTCAATTACCATATTGTAAGAATTTATAGAGATAATCTTTGCTGCGGTTCCTACTTCAACAGAAGCTTCTAGAGGAGAAAGGAAGTTTTATTGGGCTTATGAGGAAGAATTGGACACTGCTTTCCTGCTGAATCGGCGTCCTAACCTAGGGGCCTCGAAATGGAAATGATGGTGAAACAAGCTGAAAGAAAAGAAAGAACCGGCAACTTCAAAGTTAGAGTCAGTTTTATCCAACCTGCCAAAGTAACAAGAAGGTCTATTATCAGTCTTGACGACTATGTTGTATACCACTCAAATCTAAGCACGGAAGTATTTACTTAACTATTTATTCTCAATTTTCTGTAGCCAAACCATATTGTGGACGCCATAAAAAGGGCAATAGCCGGCCACAAAATTCATTTCCCAGCAATTTTGTCAAAAATGTAAAAGAAGTGCAGAACCGCAAAGATTCCGTTAAGTCCATACGCCGTACCCACCAGAGAGCAGTTCCCTTGTTACATCGATGTAGAAGAAGTGGTATCGGAATTATCTTGATAGTTTGTTAGGTTAGTTTGAACTGGCCGGTTAAAAAAGGGTTCATATAACCTGAATGTGTCTATAGTCAACAGAATTACACTGCGACATACGTTGTAAAGTTTTGACCTAAAAGAGCGTCTGTATCGCTACAAGAAAAAGAAGAAAATTAATTTTACTCTAGGCAACTAATTCCGGTGAGTTACCATCGATAGTTGATAAGACTAAAGTACAGTCCTCCAGCGGGTTAGGGGGCTTAGAATATACCCGCGGCAGGCATATCTGTCGTAAGAGGCAATTGATTTAAGGGGTTGCCAGCGCAATATACAGCATCTCAAACCCAATTGTCAACCTCACCTACCCGTGGCGAATACTGTCTCTTTAACAGCCGAGGCTCTGGCGACCCCAAGTTCCTCATGGATCTGGGGGTAGGAGGGCGGTATGGCGGGATGGCGTAGAAGGTTTCATGTGGTCATACCAAATCGTTCTCGAGATGATCGGGCTAGTACCTTAATGGAGCTTGTTACCGAAAAGTACCGGATCTGCATCTGGAAAAGGACCATCAACATCGATAACACTCCCCAAGGCCTTTGGAAAGTGTCCGTATCGCTAAAACAACAACAACTAAAGTACAGTACCTTTGAGGAGTACTGTTGTGATGATATTTGACTGGATATGAAAACGGGTCTCCCCGCTGCGTATACCCTATTCTCGCCGGAGTGTTCCTCTGCCTGCGAAGCAGCTGGAGCACTTACAGAAAAAAGCAGCTGAAAACTGCGCATCTCCTCCTACCCAACCTTACTTCTCTCTTAGGATGATCCTTGCCTCTGTACATTTATTACATACATTTTTTCGTGTTTCAACGGAGCTTCATCCTTCAGCTACCTTTATTTCTTCCTCATCAAATCGACCACTTAGGATGTGAGCCACTTGCTTCTTTCAATGTTGGAATCTCATAATAACAACTAAACCAGTTGGGGAAGCTAAGAGAGCTCAACATAGCCCAGCTCCACTTGGAGGGAGCATACCTATGTATATCAAGTCCATTACTTAAATGGCGCTAACCCGTTTAAACGGTTATGGCCGTCCAACAAGGCGCGTCAATCGCTTCTTCGTTAGGTTAACTGGCGAAAATTGGCCACACCTAGAGAATTTGAATCCTTTTCTACCTGGTCCCTTCAGCGGACTCGTGGCCGCCCTCTTCCTCTGTCTCCAAAATACTTTCTCAGCCGGAGCATTATCGCATAAAATCGCTTAGCCATCATAGCCGCTGCGTTTTAATTCGCTGGCCTATGTTGATCATGTACATCACCTTTGCCAAAGTTCGAATGATGGGAGAATTCATTCGTCGATGAGTTCGCCAGATTAAAAAGTTCTGTCCCCAACCCTATTTTGGCTAGTGAGTCCGCTAACTGGTTGACTTTTACGAGTTCAAGGGCCATACAATAGAATTGAGATCAATGCTGGCCCTCTTTGATTTAATCATACGCTCAATTTCATTCTTTCAAGACCTTGCGATCACTAAAATGGGGTGTGCTTCTTCCCCAAGAGCAGGCAGGCGCTGTCACACAAAGTGCAACAACTACGGGTGCACCTGCATCTATACCATACTTCAGCAGCGGATTTTAACTTTGTAATGCTAGCCTAGATAAAATACGTTGAAGATTTTCTAAATAAATATAGACACTCATAAATATTTGCATTTAACGCCAATTTTATGCCAACTGTTGGCAACTCTAAATTCCCACAAATTGCATGTATCATAGCCAACCCTCACCCATCGGTCAAATGGTGCGAGTACTAAGTGCCCGTATATGCAAATCTTAAGTAATTTTAACTCGGAGCAAATCGAAATGCATACCAACTGGCCAACTTGTATATGTGTACTTAGGTATATCTACAAGTATTATTTGTTTTCACCACCCACACCAATACTCTCACCAATTGCACTCTCTCAATTTCTATACTTTTTTCCCTTGAGCTACCAAAAACCCCACACACTTAAATAATGCCCCCCAACAAAGCTTGGTAATTTTCGCACTCCTCTTTGTGGCATAAAAAATACCACAATTGCTGGCAGACTATTACGAATGCGAGAAGTCAGTCGTGTGCCCACTGAAGGATATTGGTTTGATTTTATTGCGGCCATCAGTTTCATGTTTCAATATATGCACATACACGCATACATTCATATCTAAATACCGTTAGAGCACTAGATACATGTACTTCAATTCACCTCGAGGTACACAGAGGCCAAGTGCAGTTCTCGAACACAGTTGTTGTATTAAGTTGGAGCAGTTGTGGCAGTTGTCATTGTTTTAGTTGTGGTAGTATTATAGTTGATGTTCATTTCGTTGTTGTATGATTGGTGGTGGTGATGGTACAAGACTAGTGCTGGTAGCAAGAGATGCACTGCATTGTAAGTTATTTCTTATGTATCAATGATACATTTTACATATATAATTTTGACAACATGTAGATGCATTTATTTTCCTGCAGCAACAAGGCTTCAGTGTTTTCGGTGCTTTCGCTCTCTTTCTCTTCCTTAGAATATATGTATGTATGTAGTTTGTGGGTTCGTTGGGCGCTTGAATGCATGAAAGCGAGTACACTTGCAAATATGAGCATTTCAATATTTTCCATTCTACATTTAACGCGAAGCTCTTACAATGCTTGGTAATATGTAGCTATTCATTTTCAGTTCCTTTTTTCTTATTGCAAACAAATACGATTTTAATTTGCTTTGTCACCCAGCTTAATGGTTTCCATTTAAATCGTTAAGTATCCTGTGTTAAGAGTTGCACACTCCTCTCTCTCGCTGCCAATGCAATGGATTTGTGTGGATTTTATTCGCAAGGATTTATTTGATTTAGCAACTTACCTCAGCTAAGAAGAATTAATGCATCATAGGGCGTACTCTGAGAATTTGTAACTTAGTATCATGTCTAGCATCAACGCTCAACCGTTAGAGAGGTGAGTGAAAGAGACAGAGGAGAGAGCTGACAATGGTGGCTCAAAAGAAGTGTAATACAACCCTATATGCAACTTACCCTGAGATACAGTAACTGCAAGACTGAAAAGAATTCTTGCGAAACTTTTTTTAGGAAGTTATTTCAAAATTGCTCCTAGAATTTGCGATGTATTACTCATTAAAAGGTACAAATAGAAATATTTCATATAAAATTCTCAGAAAACCCCACCAGCATAATTTTGCCTGTAGGGTTTTTAAAGTATTGAAAATCTGCTAAATTAATTGAATTTAAATTGGCTTATATTTACAGATGAAATTGACAATGTGACCAACAAATTTCACAAGTGGAATCTGAAAGAGTTTGCTTACCGGTATAAAGGAATGTAGACACTACACCATTTCTAGTTGTAAATGAGAAAACGTCATATGGAAATGGAAATAGTTACCTGTAAATGAGAAAGCGTCGGTTGGAAATACGATTTGCAATTGTAAATTAGATAAGGCAATTGTAAATTAGAAAGCGTCAAATGTAGACACGAAAACGTCTTTCAAAATGAGAATAATGAATTTTCAATGAGAAAGTGTCAAATGTAAATGCAACAGCGTCATATGGAAATGAGAATAGTAAGGTGTATATGAGAAAGGATATGAGAACAGTCATTTGTAAATGAGAGAGCGTCAAATGTAGATGCAAAAGCGTCAGTTGTCAGTCAGTTAGTCTGTCAGTTGAAAATGAGAAAGCGCCAGATGTAAATGTGGAAGCATCAAATGGAAATGAGATTAGTCAATTGTAAATGCGAAAGCGTCATTTCGAAATGGGAAAGGTAAATTGTAAATGAGAAAGCGTCAGATGTAAATGCGAAAGGTTCATATGGGAGTGAGAATAGTTAGGTGTAAATGAGGAAGCATAAACTAGATATGCGAAAGCGCCACTTGTAATTGCAAGTGGCTCATATATTCATTTGTTCGACACGATATCAGTGTCTGGAGTGTCATCGATCAACCAACATAGGGTCAGTTTAGATTGAGCGTATGCGCTGCCTCAATAAGGTCAGTTTGTCAACGTTCGGAGGAGTAGGCGAACGATTTAAACGCTTAGTTTTGGTAGACCACGAAAATCTAGTCAGTGTTAGCTGATGCTTAAAATGGTCAGACGGAAGTGCTGCATTTAACACTGAGCTCGACAATACTGATCCCCATCGAGAATCTCTAGGGAAAATTAAAAAACATAGGTGCAGGAACACATTACCATACCACTGACAAACGTATGTTGTATGTAGAGCAACGTCCCGAATATTTATGTAGCAGATTAAACGGCGGATGGAGCGAAGTGATCAGTAACTGCAAGAGACTGCCCGAGAGTATTCAAGCATTCAACATCGTTCCAAAATATGTATGTCAGTCGGAACATTGGTAATTTCCCATCAAGTGTTATTACCCTTAGAGTATATGCCCCTTGCCACATAGATAGCTTATCTTTATTACCGTTTTTATGTTCTTAATTATAAATGACGCTTTCGCATTTCCATTTGATGGTTTCTGATTTATACGTGACTACTCTATTTCCATATGACGTTTTCGCATTTACAATTGACTATTCCCTTTTACAACTGACTATTCTCAATTACAATTGACGCTTTCGAATTTTCAATTAACGCTTTCATAACAAGGGACTGTTCTATAGTTAGAACTATTTTACTTGCTTAATATGGGTAAACTGCTACGAATATCATCTTTATGTGTGCTTTTTTCAAATTACTTTTTATGTATCATACATTTGTTAATTAAATTTTGTTTTAATTTTTTGTACTTTTACAGGTAAAACTGAAAAAATTCAGAAGTGGAATATTTAACTGGTTGTTTAAGGTGCTGTGCATATGTATAAGTATATATGAGCATAGTGAAGCGAATTAAAGTCTAAGGACTGGTAAAAATAGTTCTGCAAGTTGAAAAAATATATAAAGTGCTCGTTGTTCGTTGCTGTCCATTAGACCGAACTTTTCTAAAAAGACTTGACATCAAGTTTTGTACAACGGCTTGTCTACTGTCCGCAACTCAAGCACGTTGGATGGATTTTTTCCCAACAATGTATAATATTATATTGGAACCACTTTTGGTTGCGACGAGCGTAATTTACTAAAGCCAAGTCCTGGCAAAATATAGTTGGACCAGTATGACGACGTAGGTATGCCAGAAAAAATTTTCTGAGACGCTCTTTCACGTAAATTTCTGCATTTACAAATAGCTTGCCAAATTAGAACCTTTGTGGCAAACTTTTTTATTTGGATAGCTTTTTTCCGAATAATGAATGTTCTCTCTAGACTGTAAGTAGTGGAACTTTGTACCTGGAACATTCTCATTTTCACAGAAAATTTTTTCGACGCCATATTCACACAAAAATTTTGTTTGCCTTGAACTTACGTGCAAGGGAAATGCTACTTGACGTCTCTTTTTCCTTTCGTTTTTTCTTTTCGAATGTTTTAATACCATTTCTCTGGTTTATTTGTGTTACTTGCACTGTGTGGTATTAGTTTTTTGGTAACATTTCTTGTTGACATGGATAGGATTTTCTTATTAAGAGATCGGACATTATTCTTCAGATGGGCGTCTGCAAATCTCTTTGGGCGGCATTTTACTAATTTGTCTTTCATTAAGCTACCTTCCTTTACAATGCCGTTCTTAGGGTACATTCATGGCATGATTCTTGAAGCTCGCACAATTTTTCTTACTAATTCCGGGGATATTTGTACAAGCTATTTTTACGCCACTTTTCGCTCGTATTCATTTTCCTCGTTGTTTAAGGCTTGACTTAAGACCCTAATATATTTAAAAAAATTTTGTATCAAACACCTATTCGAGGATAGTTTATTGAAAGCGAACTGTCCTTGACAAAAAAACTTAAGGGAGTTTTAAATTTGCAGAACTTTCTGTACCTGTTTCTACGTAATGGAAATCTATAATTCAAATACTAAACACGTATGTTTTAACGGGACTAGCTTTGCTTTAAAAAAGCAAATATTTTAGCTCAAACCACTACGCTATATTCATTCCCTACTTTGAACGCTACTTATGCATACTTTTGTGAATCACTGTAATCATTGTGTTTACAAGTGGGAGGACAAAACGCTTTTGATATTTATACACACTGCGCGTCAACAGCAATAAAAAAGGCAGCGACGTCAACAGCATAGCATTTATAGTGAGGATGTTATCCTTCTGTTCCGGTGTCGGTTTAATGCCGTTTATGCTTATTACCAACTCAAAGGTACGAGTTGTTGTATTATGCTCCCTTTATTTACACTTTAGATATAAGTATAGTGTATGTAAATGTACATACATACGTTTGTGTTATGTGAGTGAGTAAGTCAAGCATCACAATACACACCAATAAACAGTAACTAACGGCCTTATTCCGAACGTTACCGGTAAATTTGTTACCGGAATATTATGTATCTGAAAAATCGTTCATGTAACCGCGATTATGCCGTACACGGTTATACTGTCAAAAAACAATTCAGAAATGAAAATGTAAACTAAATTTTAAGTTAAAAAGTATTAATAATTTTTGGAAATTTGTGTACACTAATATTCAAACAAATAATCATAAAACATTTGCAATTTTGCGTGGTAACAAGACGTATCATTTATTTTACTGGTAACGTTATTATCCGCAATCAGAATAACAAAAGTTGTTTCTCATTTTCGTTTTTAGTCACCAGTTTAAAATAATGTTGTAACCGTCTATTCTAATATTTCTGCCGGTCACGAAAAGAGACAGCATTTGTACACTCTTTCCTATCTCTGCATGAAAATCTTCGAATTAAATCTTCCCCTGTTGTTGTTGTTGTTGTAGCAATGCTCGCCCCACCTAATAGCCGCGACCGATCACAAATTTTCATCAATATCCTCTAACGGGAGTCCAAGGAAACTTGCCGTTTCAACAGGGGTGGACCATAAGGAAAGGGGTGTTAGAGGCGTTGGTTCCACATTACAATTGAAGAGATGGTTGGTGTCATGTGGCGACACGTTGCAAGCGGGGCATACATTTTGTATGTCGGGGTTGATTCTGGATAGGTAAGAGTTTAACCTGTTACAGTATCCAGAACGAAGTTGAGCAAGAGTGACACGCGTTTCCCTGGGGAGTATGCGTTCCTCTTCCGCTAGTTTTGGATAATTTTCGTTAAGCACTGGATTCACCGGGCAATTCCCGGCATAAAGGTCCGACGCCTGTTTATGGAGTTCACCAAGGACCTGCTTGTGTTTTTTCACTTCATACGGCTGGGTTCTCAGGTGCCGTATTTCCTCAAAATGCTTACGGAGATGACTCCTTAAGCCCCTAGGCGGTGCTGGTTCATCAATCAGATGTCTGTTAGGATGCCCAGGTTTCTGGGTATTCAACAGGAACTGTTTGGTCAGCATCTCATTTCTCTCCCTGATGGGGAGTATTCTCGCCTCATTATGCAGATGGTGTTCTGGGGAATTAAGAAGACAGCCCGTGGCGATTCTGAGAGCAGTATTTTGCAGGCCTGTAGTTTCTTCCAGTGGGTGATTTTTAGGCTTGGCGACCATATGGGTGACGCGTAGCACGTAATCGGCTGGCTAATTGCTTTGTATGTAGTCATGAGCGTTTCTTTATCTTTTCCCCAAGTACTGCCAGCGAAGGATTTGAGGATTTTGTTACGGCTCTGAATTCTCGGAACAATTGCGGCTGCGTGCTCACCAAAATGTAGATCCTGATCAAACGTCACACCCAAGATTTTGGGGTGTAGGACAGTCGGTAGCGTAGTGCCATCGACGTGGATGTTCAAAATGGTCGGCATTTGGGGCGTCCATGTTGTAAATAAGGTCGCAACGTTTTACCGTTGCATATAAATCCAAAAGTAAATTGTTCTAATTGGAGTTTGCTATTAGTTGACATGAATTAAAAAATATTATTAATACTTTTTTTTGCTCAAAATCTTCTAAACGTTAAAATTTTATGAGCTCCTGTTATTTGTTTTATACTGTTTTCCATGTGTCAGAATCGCGGCAATAGGATGCGTTTACAATTTTTGGTAACGTAATTTACCGTTTACAATATTACCGGTAAAAGTTACAATAAGACTGTAAGAAAGAAATTGTGAAGATATGCAACACTTCCTGTTACACACACAAACATTCGCACATACATGCACATTCCCACTCATATAGTTCAATGGTTAGACTGAGCCTGCAACTTCCGCCCTGACAGCACGTCCGTTACTCTTGTGTACTTGCGTGAGACTGCTCGAATGTTAGACTGTTTGGCTAGGCAATGGAGAGACAGTGCAACCGACAGTCAATCAGCCAGCTTGCTAGTCAAATAGTCAAGCAGCATAAATGGTTGTGTGCCTCTTTGAGATTAACTTTACTATACACTCTCGCATCTTTTTGTTAGTTTGTGTCCTGCATCGTCCTGTTTTGCCATCGTCGTATTCGTCGTCATCGTTCAATATGGTTATAAGTGGTTCCTCAAATTGTTCGCTGTTGGTGCGAGTGCGAGTACTAGGTTGCTAAGTTGAGCACATAGACAGTTCAGTTTTGAACTGCGAGCGTGACGGTGGTCTATATAGTGGTGCAGCAAAAAGTCTATGACGCGTCGGGTCGAAACACTGTGTAGTGTTGGTTAGTGTTCAGTTTCATTGCTGGTGTGTGGTGAGAGTTGACTGCGCTAAGTTGGGAGTGTTGAATTGTGTGTTGTGTCAGTGATTGGTGTAGTTGGTATGATGAATATCCGTATCGGGGTCGGTGTTGGTAACGGTAACTGACTGTAACGGGAATGAATTTGGATTTGGAGTTGGTGTCACTCACTTGCTACTGAAATTGTTGCTGTCGTTTTTTTTTTTTCTTCTAATCGTTAGGTGTTATTACTGTTTCTGGATATACCCTTCCCATGTATGACGCAAACATAGCCACACAATTTTATTCCATACATACATATTAACATGTGCACGAATTGCACAGCACCACCATGTAGTATTGGATAGGTTGCTTTCGGTATTAATGGCTGAGAACATTTACGGCTGTCTATAAATGCTCTTACATTTACATATATGTATCTGTTTGTGTATTTTTATGTTTGTTTTGTTGTTTGTTTGTATATGTGCCTTTGTGGTTGGCATATAAAACTCTTAGGGGGGGACGTATGATCTTACATACATATACAAGTGTGCTGCTCCTGCATTGCGCGAATGTTCAGATATTCCAACTTTAGTTCTTTCATATACTTTGACGCGTCTTTGTCATATTCCATAACGGAAGAGTGCACAATTTCATATCGTTCGTTGTACTTTTATATAGATATGTATGTAGTAAGTTGGTTGTGTATTGTGCACGCCTATGAAGTGTACCTACTAGTCACTCATCATTACCTGAGTTTTCAACTCGAAAACTCCGAGCGCTCGAAATACTCAAAAGAACACAACTGGCACCTAAAGAAAAATAAGAAGAAAAACTTGAGTGCTCGTGCACAATCAAAGCCCAAGCAGTAGCAGGGACGACTATGAGGACTTTAGGTATTAAGGCAGTACTAAGTGGGTATTGCTTGGATAAGCAGCAGCAACATTTATGTTGAAACGCGCCAAATAAATAAACGAAAAGCTTAGCAAAAACAAAAAAATATCATACAAATATGTTTGTATGTATGCACACAAAAGCGATTTAGCGGATTAACTTAAAGTAAATGAGTGTGCGAGTGCGGTTTTATTGCCGGCGTTAAGGTTTTTATTTTGTTGTTGGCTGGATGGAGTAACAAAAGTGATTATTACAGCGCTTAGCACAACGAATGCTGTGCGTCGTCGTCCTTTTTCTCCGTAGTCACAAATTTTCGGATTTTTTTTCAGTATGTTTGTGCTTTATTTGTGTATTGATTGTGGCGAAGAATTTGCTAAGGGAAAAATATTTCTTTCTTCGAAAATTTCGATTTGTACGCAAAATCTGCAAGTTTAAAATCTAAATGAAATGATATAATTAAAATGTGTGAAATCGAAAATAAACAGTTATAAGAAGTTCAAAAACTAAAAGAAAGTAGGTATTCAAATTTAAAATGCAAAGAATAAAATAAAAATTAAAAAAAAAAAATTGTTAACAAATCGTCGCAAATTAGTTTGCTTGTTGAATATCCGCTTTATTTTTCTGAAATCTGTTTTAAATAGTAATAAATAAACAAATAAATTGCATGCTTTAGTATGTTCTTGGGGCTGATAGCGTCTTTTAACACTGTTTGAAAATGTTTTGTTTCTAGAAAGACACGTTTGTTCTAATTTTTTTGGCGAATTTCAATTTTGAGTTGGTTGTGGTTCTTGCAACAATGATCCGGCCCCATCCAATAGGTGCGATCACTCACAAACTGTTATCAATATCCTCTAACGGGAGTCCGAGAAAACTTGCAGTCAATAGAGTTGGACCAAAGAGATATGAGTTTTAGAGGCGTTGGTTTCACATTGCAGTTGAAAAGATGTAGATGTCATGGGAGACACCAAACAAGCGGGACATACATTGGGTATGCCGGTGTTGATTTTGGATAAGTAAGAGTTTAACTTATTTGAGTATCCGGATCAAACTTGTGACAGAGTTACGTGCATCTCCCTAGGAAGGTTGCTTTCCCCAACTGCGAGCTAAGGGAGAACGGGCTTCACCGGGCATTTGTTGGCATAGTAACTTGACGACTTTTTGTGGTTGGTTCTGAGGGATCTCTTTGTGCTTCTTCTCTTCATACGGCTTAATTCTTGACTGCCGAATTTCTTCGTGCTTGAACTTCATCTTTTGAGTTGGTAATGCAGTGCACATAGAGCTAGTTTAATTTACAGCAATATTATAATCTGGTCGAAAAATATTTCAAAAATGTTTGATCGCGAACATCGCGGCATCCAAGTATATTCGTCGTCGCTCACACTCTTGATGGACTTCCAAAGACCCTAATCGATCTTCATTACACTTTCACTGTATATGTTGGCAAATAGATTTGGTACCACTTATCAAGGAAAGAGAGTTTTACTTATTTTTTGCTTTACGAGTCCCCTTGGTGCGGATTACATAAAAAAAATTTACCTTAAGGTCGACTTGTAGACTTGGGGTCAAAACTGTTTCCATTTTGTCACATGACTTGACTCAAAGTCGATAAAGCATTACGTGGTCTAAACCTACGCTAAAATATTGTGTTCATTTATTTCACAGCCCATTTCATTATCTGTAGTTGTTTCACACGATTTGGCATTATTTATTGATGTGACGCCTGTTGGCCAACGAAGATAATTTGCCAAAATGTTAGCAATTGAAATTTGAACGTCAAATTGCCAATAGCCGTTTTCACTTATTGGTCAAGTTAATTGTCACTTTGACGTTGTATGACAGGCCATTTTCATTGATATTGCCAAGTTTATGGTCAAATTTGACCCAGTCAAAACCAACCATAGCTCTGAGCTACAAAAAAATAACTTTCCGTTCGTATTAAAAATAAAAATAAAGCATGGTGTCAAAAAACTACAACAAATATTCGTTGATATAATTAAAAGCAAATATATCGAATAATAAACAAAATAACAAATCTACAGAGTACATTATCTGTAATCCGAAAACAAATACAAAACTCCGACGGCGAATTGTTGTTTAATTACTGCATATTAGGGTGGGTCAAATTTATTGTTGAAAAGGCACATCCAGTTTCTGAATATATGGGTCATACTGAGTAATATTGTCCATGGGACCATAGGTCTGAAATGAATTTCGATCCTCCCTAATTTTGTTAGAAAATTTTATATCCCAATCCAGAGCCGCTTCATCTGATGTTGTCATGTTGTTGTTGTTTGTTGTAGCAGTGAATCTTGGTCCATGCTTCTGCACCATATAGCGCGACGGCTACGATAAGTGATTTGTACATAATGATTTTCTTGCCGATAGAGGATTTTACTTTTCAGTTGTCTACCTTGTCCAAAGTAGCATTTATTGGCAAGAATGATTCTTCGCTGGATTTCAAAGCAGGTGTTGTTGCTTGCGTTAATGCAGGTTTCTAAATAAACGAAGGCTTTTACTATCCCTTCGTGGTTGCCAACAGTGACGTGGTTGCCAAAGCACAAATGCGCTGACTCTTTGCTTGATGACAGCAGGTATTTAGTTTTGTCCTCATACACCATCAAACCTATCTTTTCCGCTTCTTTTTCCAGTTTAAAATAAGCAAAACTTGCGGCGCGGGCTTTCAGGCCAATGATATCAATGTCGTCAGCGTGCAGGTCTTACAACCTAAGCCTAATAACGTTACTACCTCAGCGGGTTAGGGGGTCAGAATATACCTGCGGAGGTATGCCTGTCGTAAGAGGCGACTAAAATACCAGATTCAAGGGGCTGTGTAGCGCAAACCTTTCAGGTTGCCAACGCAATATATAGCTTCTCCAAACCCAATTGTCAACCTGAGCTATCCGTGGCGAATCCTGTTTCACTAACAGACGAGGCTCTGGCGACCCCAAGCTACTCATGGAAATTGGGGGTGGGGAGGGAGGGATGGCCTGAAGGTTTAATGCGGCCATATAAATCGTTCCGGAGATGGTCGGGCTAGCACCTTAATGGGCTGTGTTATCGGAGCGTATAGGATCTGTATCCGGCAAAGGACCACCACATCGATAACACCCCCCAAAACCTTCGGGGAGTAACCTTATCGCTACAACAGCAATAACGTTACTCTTATCATTGAAAAGAGAGACTGCAGGCTCATGATGGGTATTTTCACTGGATATTGCCTTCTAGCATCACATGCTTTTGAATTAGGCTTTGTTGTAGCAGATGTAGAAGTGCGGGTTGGAAACAATTGAGCACTTAAGACTTCAGCTATTAGACGTGGTACAGATATCAGATCTAGAAGCAGCAAGTAGCAAGGTCCTAGAACGCTTCCAGTACTTTCTAAACGGCGGGTGTTTTTTATAATATAGGTCTTGGCATATGATAGAGGTAACTTTGGCATCACTGTGGACTCATTTAGTCTATGCGAAACTCTCAGAGACCGTTTGGTTCAACCTCACCTAACCTAGAGCTATTATAAACAAAGACTTGGAACTTTAGGTTTCCTTCAATAGAAATATGTGGGATTTGCAGCGACTTGAAGGCATTATCCTAGAAGATTATCCTTGACTTAACAAGTCGTTCAGCAGCTTTGATGCTACAACCCTTAATGCAGTCATTTTCAAGACACACAATCAACCGTCCGCTGTTAACAGCTGTTTCTCGCAATTTCTTTTTTGAGTCATAAGTCACCTTTTCATAGACCGGGTCACATATATAAAATTCAAATTATCTATGTATGTATGTTTGTATGTATGTATATAGGTATAGATCGAGTTGTGTCCTAAACGGATCGACGGATCACAACCAAATTTGCACAACCTACTAGAAACCTTCCAGGGATGGTCATAAACTAAAAATAATTTCGATATATAAAAGATGCGTGGCACCTGCCATACAAATGGAATCTTTGATACTGCATAACTCTGAAGGTTATTCATGCTAGAATATTGAAATTAAGTCAGGAATTATATGAGGTCAATCCCTAACACCACCAAGAAAATGTGAGGTGAGGGAGACGGGGCGTGGCACCTCCCATACAAATGGAATATATCATGCTGCATTTCTCTGGATGTAGAAATGGTAGAGTAGTGAAAATTGGCAAGGAGCTGACGTTAAGTCCTAACACCTCCAGTAAAATGTGGAATTGAGGAAAGGGGACGTGGCACCTTCCCTACTAATGGGATTTTTCAGAACTATGGCTGCCGTACAAACTTAGATTATTTTAACAGCTAAAGATGGACTACAGAAATGGGATTGGCTGTTATTCCTTTTGGACGTTTAGTAACCTGCCGCCGTTAAAATTTTTTGTCAACTTCAGTCTACATCTTCTATATATATATAAAATTCAAAATTTCGAAAACAACAACAACATTAATACCGACAGATATACCTTTCAATTTTAATAGCTTCCAATTTCCTATTAAGTTGGCTTTCGCAATGTCTATCAATAAAGCTGAAGAACAGTCATTAGCTGTAGTAGGAGTCAATCTTACCAACTCATGCTTCACCCATGGTCAATTATACATAGCCTGCTCCAGAGTTGGCTCATCGAAAAATCTTTTTATTTATCCTCCAAATAATATTACAAAATATATTGTATATCCTATGGTTTTCAGCAATACCTAAATTCGCAAATACACAACGTTAAAATAAGTTTAAAATTTGTGTTATTTATTTTGCATATTTTTATAGAAACGTGGGGTGAAGCCCACGGGCATAAGCTAGTAATAAATAAATTTTACACTAAAAACGTAATACAACTAACGAAAATTTATACCCAAAAATGCATTGTCTCTGATGCAGCAATAAACGCTCACGAAATTATTCTTTTTGCGTGCATGCGTGTGGCTGTGTGAATAGTGACTTCCTCGCTCTCCGATAATTTTAGAACATATCAAACTCGTAATATAACACGGAGAAATGAAATCAGCTTTTAGCGTGTGTACCTCGCAACATCCTTCGTAAGGGGCGCGCGCTGAAAATTGTGTGCCCACTTGCGGCAGATTCACCAAAAATAAGAAATCAAAATAATTTAGGAGAGCATGCAGTACTCAAACGATTTTGTATGGGAGAACGGATCGATTTGTGTAGTTTTTTGTTTGTTTAAATATGTGTGTAGTTTTAGTTTTAACTACAAATGCCAACAACTTTAAGTGCAGTTCAAGAAACAACACCTACAACAACAACAGCAGCAATAACAAAATATTAAACGAAACATGAGTAACAATTACAATTATAACAATAACAACTCTGACAACTACAACAAGAATAATAACAACCACAACAGTGACAGTGTCAGCAGCCAAACGTGAAAAGTGCATGGTATACAAAATTTAGCCCAACAACAAAAAAGGAGCAAAGTTCACGCTCGAGCTCTTTGAGCTAAGCAAAAAAATTAAAAAAAGGAAAAATTATGTAAACATGTACCGCAATCAGTAGGTGACACTCCCATTTCACATCAGGATATGCCATATGCAATATGGTGTATTGAATGTATGTGTGTGTGGTTGAGGAAAATAAAACGGTAAAAATAATAAAAAATAAATAAAAATAAGAGTACTTCTGCATATACTACAGTCACTCAGAGTCAAAGTGGGATAGCTTATTTTATCAGATTTTCACAGTTCCAGGGTTTCTGTATACATATACGCATATTATTTCAAGTTTGTGTATAATACAGTGTTCGCCAAAAATTAAAATGCAAGTGTATTAGTCAGAGCGAGAGTATCAGCAACCCAGCAGGAAACTAAAATTAACATTACAACATGCAGAGGATGCGTTTATACCAAAAATTTTGGAAATTTTAATTTTTGATGCAGAAATACTAGTTTGAAATATTTTCAAGTCCCTCAAATATCGCAAAAAAAAGAGGCGATCTCTCGCTTAAAAAATCATATTTCCGAGACCACTACATTTGTCCCAACCGGGGAAATAAAAAATATGTAGCTGATTTAAGAAACAAAAACATAAAGATACATTCATGTAAATTTTTTTACTATTTTGCTAAGTTTTTTAAATATTGTATCGAATTTTTGGAAATTCCGCTTATTTGAAACCTGCTAACGTATGAATCGCTAAACTGTTGAATAAATCACTCCAATATTCTGTATTGCAAAATTCTTAGACTACTTTGGAAGTAGTACAATTATGTTTCACTTCGCAACTGATAACGTGTTTAAATCAAACTGATTGTTCAGCTTGCGCTGCTTTTATACTCTCCGTTGCTTCGTTCGTATATTTCTCCAAAGGTCTAGATGTTTCACCTTCTAGAACTCTTGTATCTCCTGCTTGGTAAATAATTATATGAGTACATGCATATTTGTAGTTTGTAGCCATATGCGTGTGTATGTGTGATCGGCTGATGACCACATTGTGTGTGTGAGATAGCTCTTCGTACATAAGTACATAAGTGTTGCTAGCTTTAATGTGTACATGTACACATAAGAGTCGCTGCTTCATGTTTTTGTTGTTGTGTGATTATTTACTAACAGCTTAGTGATGCTAATATTCGTCACAATATTTTTTGCAGCGCAGAAGTTCAATTTTTTTTGGCAAGTCTGGGTCAATTGAGCTATGGTGCTCCGACCACTGGTGTACTACTTTCTGGATCTTCGTACAGAAAGCTTGAAGTATTCAGTACATTCATTTTGTTTTGGCTTTCCGCCAGGGTGGATAATTGAACTATGTTGGACCCATTTTCCGTCTTGCCTTGGTAAATTTTGATTCGGGTTGTTTCATCTTCAGTGCCATTTTTCGTTTCGTATATACTAAGGGTCGCATTCTCTATTACGAAACGAGCGTTCTTTTCGCATTAGAGATGAATCGCTAGTGTATTTGGACTATGTTAAACGATGTCAACATATCATTTGACAATTGCTTTCGCCTTCATGTTTGATATAAATTAAAAAACGTGAAGGTCGAACGAAAATGATAGAAAGTACTATTGGTAAACGAAGTCGTTTGAAGGCGAATCGTTCGTCTTAGCTCTCGTTCGCAATACAGAATGAAGCGCTAAGTGTTTTTTAAAAAAAGCGCCCATACTCTGCCATTTATTCATAATTTTGGTACTGGGGCGGATACACTTTTCTGCAATTCATTTCGGAAGGTTTTTCAGTAGATGTTTTCATTATAAAATCCCTTCTGATAGGTAACTCATCAAAACTTGTTAGCATTAGTCGGCTATTAAGACTTTATTGAAAGCCTTAATGTTTCACACAAATACATTAAAATGGTTGATAGAAGCCGAAAACCACGTTTTTCTGCATATCGGCACATTGCCAGCAAATATTACTATGGACTGATCAATTGACAATTTAAATCCCTCTCCCGAAGAAATGTGGTCATCCTTTAGTAATATTTTATCATAACTATTTCATTTGTGTCTCAGACTTGGCGACGATGTCAAACAAGAGGAGTGACTCTTGTAGGGGTTTAGGAAAATGTTTGACAGTCGATCAAACGGTCCTTAGGTGAATTTTTATAACGCTAGTTATGTAGTTCTGCTTAACGGCTTTACCAGCTAGGTAATGTAATGCGCATACATAAAGTCAGCGCCAACACCCAGCACACGAGAAAGAGGAGATTCACACTGGTGTTGGTGATGACTGCTGGATACTAAATTGACTTCCCTTGGTATTTTCAATTGGCTCAGCTACCACTAGAAAGGGGAAGCTGTGGTTGCTTTGCTGCGAAGTCGATTAAGTGCATTTGGTCTGTATATCGGGCTCAAAAAACGCTCTGGGGATTTACAAGAGTCTCATTCCTTAACAACCTCCAAAGTTTTAAGTTCAATACATAACGCACTCTAGCACTTCATCACTCATATCGCTCGAGCGTTGTGTAGTTCGGTTACAGCGCGCATTGGGCTAATAAAAGGCCGGGAAAGAAGATATTGGCTAGAAACGCATGACGGGCGTGCTTACGCGCTTGTGAGTTTCGATTCTACACTTGAAGCGAATAAATCAGCCGCAACCACCTTTCTGGCTCAGACGCTCAACGTCGACTAAAATACCAGCTTTGGTAATTTCTGTGTGAGATTGTATGTGAATAATATACATTTTAGACTGGGTCGATTTAATAACCGATATCTCGCCATCGCTTTTTCGATAGGATTTGGGCTCAGGAAAAAAAGTTCCACTACGCATACCCAAAAAATAATAATTTTCGAGCCTGCGAAATTTAATTTTTTCACTTTTTTCGACATTGACTTTTAAGGTTTTTTTCTTGACCTACTAAACATATTTTCATGACTTACTAAACAATTTCAAAATCGATGGCGCGATATCGGTTAACTTTCGTCCATACAAATCGACCCACCCTAATAAATATAGTTAAAAAAAACTAAAAAAACACGCAAATATGATGTCGTTTTAGTATCTACAATCCACTTAAATATTTGGTGTTGATAGCACCGTAGCACATAGGTTCGTGTCTCCGCTATTAAGCACAACTCGTTTTGTAGCGAGTTATTTAACCACTTCACTAATTGGCGCTGTAAGGTCTAACTCTCCTTTGCGCGGCGAGCCTAGATAGTTACAAACAAGCATACATACAAATGAAGCTAATATAAGCTTGTTAACAAACTCAATAAAGCTCGCACACGCATGTAATGATTTGCTCATCTCTAGTCTAGGTCAAATTTCTTGGCTAGATACTGTCGAAAATAATTTGCCCTGAGAAAGATTTCTTTGTCCCCTCGAACTTTCGGGTCTGTGGTTGTTAGTCGCATCTTAAGTTCCTTAACTCGCTGGGATGCCTAGGCACTGACGATATCAGATAAGGTGAAGGAAAAGTTCTTTTTTGCTTCATCGAAAGCTTTTACAGATCCAGCAGCTTGGCACCTTTAAATGGCTATAGGTTGCGAAACAAAGGAAGATATTGTCCTGAGGCGATGCAGTAACAGTGAGTTTTAAATATACATTTTCCTTGATATAATTTGTATGAAAGAAGTATGTACATGCTA
Organism: Eurosta solidaginis; assembly: GCF_040869045.1. Taxonomy (NCBI): domain Eukaryota; kingdom Metazoa; phylum Arthropoda; class Insecta; order Diptera; family Tephritidae; genus Eurosta; species Eurosta solidaginis. Next base: position 69,437,892 of record NC_090321.1, read on the forward strand.
GAGCTCACACTTACTGAACACAGCCCCTGCTCTAAAATTTGATTGACTACGCTTACCTAAAATAAATACTTAGCACGATATTCATACCTCATAGGAGATTTATGCCGAGCTTTTCTCCCAATTTCCGTCGTGCTACTTTTTAAATATTTCCTACAAATTGGCAGGTTGGGAATTACTACATCTTTTATGCCAACTAGGCAAGGCAGATGCTTTTTTCATTAAGAAACTTTTATGACAGAAATCTTAGTGTTTGCCAAACCACTGCGAAGATCTGACCCCTTTAAAAAAACAACTTTTTTATAGTTTCTTAATATTGCTTTTTCCGGGATTGAACCCAGCACGATCGGTGTGGTATGCCAGCACGTTACCGTCACACCACGTTTATATGAAGTATAAATTTTAGGACCGATTATACCATTTTGACAGTAAATTACTGTGCATATGTGTTTGTGTGTATTGACGTATAAATAGCGACCGCATACAGCGTAGCGGCATGTCGTTATCCTTGCGTTTTATTGCGGTTAAGCGTACGAGTGCTTATACTGATAGCCAACGTCGTTTTCTTCTAACCCTTACCAATCACCCTTTGTTTAGCTGAAGTGTTAACAAAAAGTCTCTACTCCTCTACATTGGCTGCGCGCGACTACTGTGCTCTGTTTGTTGTTGTTTTTACCATTGCTATTAAATGCATCCCTCACCAAAGTTTATATGCGTGTATGCGTGTACGTGTGCGCTTACTACCACCACAATTATTTCCGCTATTGTTTACCTTTTTGTGTGTGTTTTTGTTTTTATTGTTTCCGTGAACAATTCTGTGGTTGCGTGTTTTTGGTGTACCTTTTTTTGCTTTTTTTTATTGCATATGCCCATTGATACTATACCACTATATAAAACTATTAATATGCAATTTAGTGGAGTTCACCCTCTAAACCAACAACAATTACAAACTCTAGCATGCATCTTATTAAATTTTATTAAGCGTGAATAAGTGAATAAAATAAAATTCATCAAAACGACGCAAACCAATAAAGACGTGCGTGCATCTTTCACCAAGGCTAACTAAACTTTAACATTCGTCTTCATCGTATCGAACTAAAAACACCGAAATTGCATAGTGTTGAAAATAAAGTGTTCTCATTTAAATAAAATAACTATAACTCACAAAAATATCATAAAAAATAGTTGTATTTGTTGGTGTAACGTTGCGCTCTTTTAGACGCACGCGCGCGCTCTCCTGCATCATTTATATCTCTTGTACGCGCCTCTCACACATTATAGCGTTCTCATTGTGTGTTGGCAATAACAATAATAATAAATGATGGAATGGCTACCAAGAGGATTGCCCAGCATCCATGCACCGATACCGATTTGTGGTGAGTTATTGGTAAATGTTATCATCAAGATGTTTTTAACTATGCCTATTAGGGTGGCTTGAATTTCTGAAAAGTTTAAAATATTTCTCATGTACATATATCTCTCTGGAAATAGCATTTTATTAAAAAAAAAACATTTTAGACTTCAGCTTATGTTCGAAAAGTGGTGTTTCTATAAACCAGGGATGCACCTTAACGTTAAGCTAATCGTTTATCAAAACATTTCCACCGTTTCAGTTGAAACACTTCGAAATATTATCGATAAAGAAATTGTCAAGATAAAAGCTTTCGTTAACGTTAAAAACGTTAACAAAAACGTGATACTTTGTGTTTGAATTGTGCTGGCAATGCTATAGCCATGGTGGAACCGTATGGTGGTAACAGCGAGCGGACATACACACAAACTCCATGTAATTTGTTTGTGTAATTCGTTGATGGTAATGTCAAAAATACTCTGAGAAATGTTCGTACTGTCAAAATTCATGAGAAAGTTGCAATCAGCTTGGCTAATGCTTTCACCTTTAATGACTCCGCCATCAATCAGGGGGCCTACTCAGTATTGCGATGCGAAAGGCAGTGCGATGCGAAAATAAATTGCGATGCGAAAGGTAATTGGAACTCTGTAGCGCTATCGCATCGCTAACAATGTCGCTTTTTTATTTTTCGCTAATTTTTTGCTTGAGTATGCATCACTGACCAAACTCAAAGAAAGAGAACAAAAGAAACAAGGCGATTACAATTTCGGCAAACGATTAATTTTTGTTGAACAAATTAAAAAAAGGATTCTGTAGCATTATGGAACGATTTAAATGAAAAAGGATTGATTTAAATGAAGAAATCCTCCCAGTTCAGAAATTGAACTGGAAGAAGTGAACGTGATAAATACAGAAAACGTGGAAAATCATAGAATGGGAAATATTGCTAGTTGTATCAGAGAACAAATAAAAAATGACATGATTTGAAATAGAAATGCTTTATAAAAAAGTGGTTTCGATTTAATTGTTATTTATTTATGTATTTTAAGTCCACTAGGATTACAAATTGTTGCTTTTGTGTTTGTTTTGTTTTTTGAGTTGTCCTATATATTTTTAAATGAATATAAAGATATGAATTTATAAAATCATCAATTAATACTTACATATTTTAACAATGCGAATCATCGTAAATTTTACAAAGTAGCGCAACTAACAGCTGATCGGTGAAAATCACGCACAGTTCTCGACTCAATTTCAAAAACAAACTTTAGATTATTTAACTCAATTTTTAAAGTGAGATAATCCTTACGAATTTATGTATATAGAATATATAAGGCCTTTTTGTTGTTATTAAAACAATAGTTTTATTTATATTAAAGCTTTTAACATTTTTTTTTTTTAACTTTGAAAAAATTCCGAACACCTTTCCTTCATTATATGACATTCGACTGCCTAGTCCACTGCCTTCCACTCTATTCGCAACATAACCTCTATTTAAGCTGCCAAACTATATAGTAAACAATGATGCGAATGCCTATTACTTGTAGCAAGAAAAATGCGAAAATGAATGCTGTTTGACATTCGCTTTCGGTTTACAGAGTGCCGGCAATGCGAAAAGGGAGAAAAATTGCGAATGGGCAAAAATGTAAAAAAATAACATTGTTGTTTTTCAATCAGAAATGCTGTTACCAGATTCTTGTATTACACAAATATAATGAAACTGGGTACAGAAATTCAGAAATCCTAGAAAAGTCTTTATCGATATTCTTTGTTGTTGAGTTTAAAAAGTTTTTCACAATAATTTGAAAAACTCTACGTTTTCTATGCTTTTTACACTTAGAGGAGTAACCTTATGTAATAAATTAAATCTTTAATGAAAATCAATAACTCTGAACTGAGCAATTTTCGCCATGATATAAAATTAAAATGCTGTGGAACAGGAGCAACACTTTTGTGACTACGTAAACCCTGTTTCAATCTTTTACGTCCCTGCACAGAACCCTAATGGACCGTTTTCAACCGAAACAACAATGGTAACCCAGATTTTCCCGTTATGCTAACTTAAGCGAGTGCCTGTCAGAAAGAAGTCAACACACTTGTACTTATCCACAATGCTGCACCTTTTCCAGTTTAAGTTCATAAATTTTCATCTCAAGTTCAGAATTTTCATTTAAAGTTCAGAAAATTACAATTCAAGTTCAGAAATTTGAAATTTAAAAGTAGGGTGTAATTTTTCAAAAGTTATTCCAATTCTTACTACATAATGTAATACTTATATATATGAAGTGTTGATGCTTCATTGACAATGGTGGTTTGGATATAATGTACCCCAAGCTTTCTCCAAGGCGTGTACTTCCCGAGCTTAGAAATCCAACGGAGGACAACTCTTTGCAACAAGTGCATGAGGACGCTCTGGCGATGAAAGTACTTCAGTCGACACCACAGTTTGGGAGCAGTTGAAGGGGGAGAACTCCACAGAGTTGCGAGATGCAGGTGGAGGAAGACTTGATCTGTGCACACAGTACTTATACGTTACTTGCGGGATTGTGGACGCTCCGTTGACTGTGTAAGTGGTCATATCCTCGTCGTCACTGCTGTCATACTCAATGCAGATCAATGCTTGTGACACTAAGAATATAGCTGGATGCCCTTGTAATTGACCTCTTATGAGAGGAGGATAGAGAGGAAAGGGGTTTTCTTCCCTATCTCATTCATGTTAGCAAAATTTATTTAAGTGAGTTAAGAAGTCCAATGCTTCCCTAACAGAGAGCAGGCCCTCATATCCATGTATCAAATTATTAGCGCTAACATTTACCATCTTACATACTTTTATTTCCATTGCATGAAAGACAAAATTCCTGACCAACTTTCTGAACTTGAAATGTAATTTTCGGAACTTGAATCGTAATTTTCTGAACTTGAATTGGAATTTTCTGAACTTAAATTCTAATTTTCTGAACTCTAAATATAATTTTCTGAACTTAAACTGAAAAAGGCGTAGTAAAAGTGGTTTATATATATCAACTGCTGAGTGGAATATCCCCCTATCTCGGCTGCCGATTCGAAAACGCCCTAGGTATATCATAAAACTTTTGAAATAGAACCTATTTCAGATTTTATTTAAAGAACTTACTTTTTCAGACTTTTATTAAAATAATCCTAGCACCATAAATCTTTATTAGAAGTAAGATTATGGGCGATTATGACGAAAATTGCGGCCGCAAGCTCCGCCTATCACACCAAAGATCCTGGGTTCACGCAACATCAACATTTTAGAAACAAGTTTTTTCAATTAGAATAATATTTTTCTAAGCGTGGTCGCCACTCGTCAGTGTTTGGCAAACACTCCGAGTGTACTTCTGCCATGAAAAGCTGTCAGTGAAAACTCATCTGCCTTACAGGTTCGGCATAAAACAAGTAGGTCCCGTCCCGCAAATTTGTAGGATAATAATCTCTTCGAAGGTACTCTCGCCTTAAATTTTATTTTATTTTTTTTTTGAAACAAATTCGTAAGTGTGGGCGTATTTGAAAGGAATCTTCAGATAGGGCGTTTTTGAACTTGAAGGCGACATGGAGTAATATTCCACTTGGCGTCGATATGGAAATTCATTACTTACGTACTACCTTAATTGGCGCTTAACCGTTTCAATGGTTATGGCCGTCCAACAAGACGCACCAGTCGCTTCTTCACACTGGCGCCAGTTGGTCACACCATGGGCATTCAATTTCATCTGAGTACTACTTGATTCGGCATGATGATTTACATATGTGAAAGAGTATTTGAACGTAATCGCTGAATCGACTATTTTTTTGACAACCAATTCAACGTTTTTATATCCATCATGGTTTAAAAATATGTTCCAACATACTTTTGCTCCTAAAAGAGTAATTTATTCAAAATATATCGAGATTTGTTTGCTATCGTATATTATAATCCCATTTAACTTATACGACTGACGTATAACGTAACTTTCTTTCGTTTCGTATTCGATCCGTGATCTTTGTTTTTGCCATTCGACAGCAGAATTTGTTTATTTAGTGAGTTTTATTGGAACAGCCAAATTGCTAGGAGTAATCTAAGCTCAACTGCAGCTTTACTTATACCCAACAACTGGGCATTGGGGGAGAGGGTGTGACTGCAAAAAGGTAAATTATAAATAGTTTAGCCCAACTTCGAATAAATAGCAATATTATAAAAGACGGTAAGCATATATGTGCGGCCACCGTGGTGTGATGGTAGCGTGCTCCGCCTATCACACCGTATGCCCTGGGTTCAACTCCCGGGCAAAGCAACATCAAAATTTTAGAAATAAGATTTTTCAATCAGAAGAAAATTTTTCTAAGCGGGGTTGCCCCTCGGCAGTGTCTGGCAAGCGCTCCGATTGTATTTCTGCCATGAAAATCTCTCAGTGAAAACTCATCTGCCTTGCAGATGCCGTTCGGAGTCGGCATAAAACATGTAGGTCCCGTCCGGCCAATTTGTAGGGAAAAATCAAGAGGAGCACGACGCAAATTGGAAGAGAAGCTCGGCCTTAGATCTCTTCGGAGTTTATCGCGCCTTACATTTATTTTTTTTTTTAAGCATATATGTGACCCGGTCTATGAAAAGGTGGCTTATGACTAAAAAACAGCTGTTTACAGCTGTTTCTCGCAAAAAACAAAAAACAGCTGTTAACAGCTGTTTCTCGCAATTTCTTTTTTGAGTCATAGGCCACCTTTTCATAGTCTGGGTCACATATGTTTTGGGAAATGTAGCTGTGAAGCACTATGCGATGAAAAGTGGTTTCATTTGAAATGAAAAAAGTGCATTTGATTAGAAAAAAGCTTGATTTGATTTGAAAAAAAAGTTTCATTTGACTTGAAAAAAATTCAATTTGACCTGAAAGCGCTATAATCCCAAATATAGGTGTCCACTAAATACGTCTTTTATGACTTTGCAAACTAAGTCAAAGCTTCAAGAGAAGGTTCTCTTTCTTATTCGGTTCCCACGCAGTGCTTTCAACTAATACTTTTAACATTGTTATGTCCTTCGCAGTGACTTGCTGCCCTTTGCAGATCTCTGCAATGGAGGTAACTTGAGAATGCGAAACTGAGGCGTTTGCGCGCCTTTCTCCCACATTCGCTGCAGGGTAGATTGATTATAGGCTTTTAATCCGTATATGTCAATTCGTTATTCAGTCATTGATTGGCGCTTAAGAGGCTAAGCGGTTTTGGCCGTTTGCTAACAAGTCACGCCAGCTATCCCTGAATCGCGACAACTGATGTTAACTGACTAACTTGCCCCTGCGAACTCAGTGGAGGTCTTTCCCTTCTCCTGCCGAACTGCGGTGTCGACTGAAATACTTTGTTGGTTGGAGTGTCTTCGTCAATTCGCATAACTTGGCCCAACCAGCGAAGCCTTTGAGTTTTTATTCGATGCCCTCGTATCTATCTGCGTAAAGCTCATACAGCTCATCATTATACCTCCTTCGATACTCGTCGTCGGCATCACGGACCAACCATAAACCTTTATCTCGAACTCTCCAAAAGCCATCTCATATTCTCCCGACACCGTCCAAGATTTCGGGCCATACATAAGGACAGTTCTGATGAGCGACTTGTAGAGTGCGATTTTTGATCGTCGAGAGAGGACTTTACATTTTAATTGCCTACTCAGTCCAAAGTAGCACTTGTTCGCAAGAGTTGTTATCCGTTTGATTTCTAAGCTGACATTAGCCGTGATTTTTTGCGGGTAAAAAAAGGCTTCTGCTGCTAGAAATATATTCTTTACATTAGGTTAAAGAAATTACATGAAAGGGAGTCGTCTCGTCTGAAGTTTCGTTTGCTTTCGAATGGCTGGGAGAGCTCCTTCCCAATCCTTATGTGGCTGATGGGATTGCTTAACGTCATTTGGCAGAGTCTTATTAACTAATCAGCATACAAGCAGCTTCTGTTCGTGCTGTCAAAGGCTGCTTTGAAGTCGACAAAAAATGGATGTTGAGTGTCGATTGTCTTATCGTGAGTCCTCTACAGGATCTGGCGCATCGTGAAGATCTGGTCGATAAAACTTTTACCAGGTCTAGAGCCGCACTGATAAGGTCCAATCAGTTCATTGACTATAAGCTTCAGTCTTTCGGACAGTACGCTTGATAGAACCTTATTAGCGATATTAAGCAGGCCGATTCCGCCGTAGTCGGCGCAGCTTGTGGGATAGCCTCTATTGAGGATGGGGATGAGCACACTTAAATTCCAATCTGAAGCCATGCGCTCATTCGACCATGTTGATGCATGTTCTTTACTAACTTTTCGTCGTCGTGTTTGAACAGCTCGGCGGTTAGCTCCTTATTACCAATCGCCTTGTGATCTCTTGGCTGAGATATTACCATTCTTACTTCGTCATAGTCGGGTGCAGGAACGTGTTTTCCATCATGGGCGATTAAGGTATCAGATTCGTCTTCTAAATCGCTAGCTAGCAATGAGGAGAAGTGTTTCCTCCACAACTTTTTTTGTTTGGCTTTTTCAATTCTAAATAAGCGTGTCTCTTTGCTTCTTCGCCCAACGATAGCGCTCCAATATACGCGCCCTGCCGCCTCCCTACGCAGCGTGGCCCCATAGGCACACAATTGTATGTATCTATATATTAATACGCTAACAAAATTTCCATACAAACAATTGACAGGCGGTTTCGCATAGTTAGCATACGTAAAATCATATAGAGGTGATATTAATCGATTCGTATAGATCAGCCGCAGTGCATAGGCCTATTTTTGTTAACAAATATTACTCTATTTGTCTATAATTAGTAGAAAAAGTTTTTTGTAAATCCAACAATCTCTCCAAATTTGGATATTTACTTTCTTGCACAAAAGCGCGCCATCTTTGGACAAATTATGTAAGTGCTCTAAGCCACAAACCTACAGAAGCGTGAAAGATTAAAACATGGTTTCCCATTGTTGCAACTTACCTATAATAGCCTCTACCAAAATCCTAAATAATTGTTCCAAAATAATTTGTACCGTACCAAAAAATCTTAAATAGAATTAATTTCTGACCTGCCCATTTTTTGTGGCAAATTTCACTTACACGTAAATACATAAGTCTTTATTTAACAGATTCTTTGTTTTTTTATTTTAGTTGTTTACAAAAAAAAACATGAAATCGGAAATAATGAGTTAACTTTTGTTGAAACTAACTAATTTATTTATAACAATTAATGGCAAATTTGCCCCAAAATGTTTTTGCATTTGCAGATTTAATCCTCATTTTAGATAAAGTACGTATTATACTGAACAAAAAAAAAGTTACAAAAATATAACATTAAATTTTTTATATTGTTTTTTATGCTAATTTATTTAATTTCTTATTTTATTTTATTATATATTCTTTTATTTCAACTTAGGTTATTATTATTTAAATGCAACTTGACTGAGTCGGAAAATTTCAGGTTGTATATTAAACGAAACAAAAAAAGGTCCCAAAAACATTTTTGATTTTAGGTCAAAACGGCAACCGGCATCATAGCGGCCGTATTGCATAGGCAGTATATTACCCACTATCTATATATTAATACGCTAACAAAATTTCCATACAAACAATTGGCAGGCGGTTTCGCATAGTTAGCATACGTAAAATCATATAAAAGTGATATCAATCGATTCGTATAGATCAGCCGCAGTGTATAGGCCTATTTTTGTTAACAAATATTACTCTATTTGTTTATAATTAATAGAAAAAGTTTTTTGTAAATCCAACAATCTCTCCAAATATGGATATTGACTTTCTTGCACAAAAGCGCGCCATCTTTGGACAAATTATGTAATTGCTCTATCCGAAGATTAGAATCTTCATATTTCCACAATGATCACATTAAAACCCGGAAAAAAGTCTAAGTGCACTTATTGCGTTTTTATATGGAACTGTTTGTTCACTTCACTTAATTTCAAGTAATTTCACCATAATTCTATGTCAATTTCATTTGACTTTACATAATTTTTATATTTTTGTTTAAGGAGCTCCATACCAAAACGTTATAATTACATATGAAATGTTTGTAGAAAATTTAAGAAAATACAATCAAAAAGTACAAAGTCTTAGATAAAATTCAAAATTTTATAGAAAAAGTTAAGTAAGTTAGACCAGTCTGCTATATTTCCAACACTTGATGCATAGACTGAGTTGAAAAACTACACGTTGGTCGAATTTCGACCACAGGCGATACTAGTTTACATTTATATCTAACTGGTAACCTTTCAAAACCTCTACCGCCCTAAAGCTTTAACTTATGTATACTTTGTCTAGTTATGTCTGTATGCACAACTTTTTGTTGAAATTCAATCAAAATCAAAATTTCATAGTACATATTTCATTTTGTGTTTGTGCATTTTAGTTGGCCTAGTCTTTCATTTTTATATGTACATATGTAAGTCATATTTGAGTTAGACCTTTAGAGAGCATACTCGTATGTATGTACATTAACCTGGGTCGATATGTATGGACGAAAGTTAACCGTTATCGCGCCATCGATTTTGCTATAGGATTTGGGCTCAGGAAAAAAAGTTCCACTACGCATACCCAAAAAAATAATTTTCGAGCCTGCGAAAAAAATGCGAAAGGGTAAATTTTTCGACCAAAACACTACCCAAAACCCAAAAAATATTTTTTTTTTCAAAAACTTTTGTAAAAACGTTGGCGATAACAGTTTTTTGAAAAAAAATATTTTTTGGGTTTTGGGAGTGTTTTGGTCGAAAAATTGACCCTTTCGCAATTTTTTTTCGCAGGCTCGAAAATGATTTTTTTGGGTATGCGTAGTGGAACTTTTTATACTCAGCGTGCTTTGCACACAGAGTATATTAACTTTGATTGGATAACGGTTGGTTGTACAGGTATAAAGGAATCGAGATAGATATAGACTTCCATATATAAAAATCATCAGTGTCGAAAAAAAATTTGATTGAGCCATGTCCGTCCTTCCGTCCGTCCGTCTGTCCGTTAACACGATAACTTGAGTAAATATTGACATATCTTCACCAGATTTGGTACACAAGCTTATCTGGACCCAGAATAGATTGGTATTGAAATCGGATGATAACCACGCCCACTTTTTATATATATAACATTTTGAAAAACACAAAAAACCTGATTATTTAGTAAATAATACACCTAGAATATTGAAATTTGACATGTGGACTGATATTGAGACGCTTGATAAAAATTTGAAAACAATTTTTAAAATGGGCGCGGCACCGCCCACTTATGATAAAATCAATTTTACATATATTATTAATAATAAATCAAAAATCGTTATACCTATCATAACTTAATTCGGCAGAGAGCTTGCCTTTACTATAAGGAAAGCTTTGAAGAACAATTAACGAAATCGGTTAAGTGTGGCACCGCCCCATGACTAAGCAATTTTCTATGTTTCGGGAGCCATAACTCGAAGAAAAATTAACCGATCGTAATACAATTGAGTACACAAATTTTCACTATAGTAGAAAATATTTCTGGTAAAAATGGACGGGATCGGTTAAAGACCACGTCAACTTAGATATAAAACAAGTTTTAAAGGTCGTAGACTAGAATAATAAGCTATAACTTAGCAAAAAATAGTTTTGATCAATGATATTTCACTTATCAACTTTTATTGTAAGAGGAAATGGGGAGACATTTTTTTCAAACGGGCGGTGCCACGTGTTATGTAGAAAAGTAATTTATCTGAAATGAAATGTGCAATTGAAGCTCACGCTGAGTATATAATGTTCGATAACACCCGAATTTAGACACCTTTACTTGTTTTTCCTGCGCCCAAATCCTACCGAAACATCGATGGCGCGATATCGGTTAATAAATCGACCCAGTCTAATGTACATACATATGTTTATTTTGTATTGTTTACAGTGTAAATGCAATGTTTGTACAAAAGTAAATTGTTCAATTATTCTAAAATTGTCGAATTGACTTGGTCTAATATATTATGTAAAGTTAATTGAATACGCAACTTATTTATTTAGATTATAATCAAATATTAAAGGTTTTGTTCTGATATCAAACTTAAATAAAGGAAATGCTTAACAATTTTTTATTTCCTTTCATTTTCTACTTTTTAGTTGTAGGTGGAAAGGAGTAGTGCCTTATTTATTACAAGGTGAAAAACCTTTATTAATTGAGAATGCATACAATACTTGTTTGTATACAATGTAGTACATATCACAAAAATACTCAATGCATGAGTTTTTAAGCTACTTGAAAATTGTTCATATATGCCAAGCTTGAATTGCTTCAAGTGTGTGTGTAGATGAAGTTCCAAGATTGTAGCTCAATGGGGAAGTTTCTTGAAAATTAATCGCAAGATTCACCCCGTTCCGTACGATTATTCTTAATATCCCAATTTGTGTGCCCCCTATCGAAACTTTTTGTATTATGTTTTATACTGTCATCATCCTCTGAATTAAGTTTGAAATTTCAAGTCTCTAGCTCATCTAATTACTTCGATGCGTGCGCCACCTAACGGATTTTTTTCTTTTTGTTCCTTTGTCACGGTGTCTTAACCTATATGTGAAGTTTCACGTTTGTAGCTCAAGGAGAAGTTACTTAAAAATCTATATCAAAGTTCAAAATTGTTCAAATTCTCATCTAATTATTTCGATCCGTGCGCCACCTAACGGATTTTTTGTTCCTGTGTCACGGTGCCTAAACCTATACATATGTGAAGTTTCACGTTTGTAGCTCAATGGGATATTACTTAAAAATCGATCGCCCCCTAGCGAAACTTTTTATTATGCGTTTTAAACTGTCATCGGCCTCTGAATCAAGTTTGAAATTTCAAGTTTCTAGTTCATATAGATGCGTTTAATTTATGCATTATGACTATATTGCACGTATTTTTATGGAGAACGGTAGAATGAGCGACACTGGCGCCATCTGATTTGAAAAGTAGCCAACTCCCAAATTTTGTTGCAAGCAAATCATAAGAAGAATATGACATTTGCTTTGGTTAAGGGTGTTGGCACACTTTGCAAGTGAAATCATTTTTGCCTTTGGTTGGTAAATTTTCTAACATTTTTCGCAATTAAAAACTGCAATATAACAATCGAATACGACACAAAATATGTTAGCAGTAGTTTTGTTGTATAGGGAGAATGTTTATAACATTGTTTCGCGAAACTTTGTATGTGAATGGGCAAGGCGTAATAAACTTCAATTGCCAAGTCTGAAGTTCCTTCATAATTACAAACGCAACATCTTGTTTGATTGTGGCGATGTTATTGGAATGCATAAGCTTGTGTTAAACGCATCTATATGAAAAATGTCATTGTGCCGCGGCCTTTAATGAGAAGTTACTTTAAAATCGATTACAAGATTTGTCTTGGAAATGCTTAAAAACATTCAACCGACTTAATGTAAAAGAAATAAAAAAGAAAATACCTTTATATAAATAGGCCAAAAAGCCGCACCAATTTTCATATGATGAAATTTTATATTTAAGTTGAATGGTAATTAAATTAAAAAAAAAAAAAAACTTTCAAAATCCTAAATATAAAATTAAATTAAATATGAATGAAGCATTGTTTTCTTCAGCACAATATGTTTATTACACTCCGATTTTGCATCATATCTTTATATTTTTGATGCTGAATGCTAAAAACCTTCGAATAGGTCTCAGAAGTTATTTCCCAAAGTTTCTCTCGAAAATTTACCCGATGCGAGTGTCCGTTTTTATGAATTTTGGCCACTCCATTTTAGAGCTTCCTTGCAGAGAAGGCGAGGATAGTTGATAATAAAAAATTGATCCTATAATAGCCTAACTATATGTTTTCAAGGTCGCTGAACGCGGGTGCCGGTATTAGTTTTTCTTGCAACCAATTGACAAAAAAGGTACAAAAAGTAGGAAATTATCACTTTGAATGCTAAAATAAAACTGTTTAAAATTTGTTTCCCCAACATGTAATACTGCATAATGTAGGAAATTTGAAGGGCTTTGGGATGCAAAAAAGCCGGCACAATTTGAATCAAATCGCAGTAATATTAGGTGTAGTCGGGTCAATGACTTTGGGAATGGACTCTTGGGGTTAAATCTAAGTTTTTAAACTTTTAATTCGTTACCAATTCCGATATTTTTTTAACTTTTGAAAATTAAATGTACAATATTCATCAAAGTTTCCATTTAAAAAAAATCGAAAATTTCTCCATCCGCACTAACTAGTTAAAATCGGTCAAGTTTAGTACAAGTAAAGAAATTCCAAAAGTCATCACTTAAATTTTTTCAGAGTTTCAACCATTTTTCCCTTTTTGCAACTGGGAAACACTTCTATTGAAATCAACGGTTGTAATGAGATTATAATATCCTTCTTCGGTTGCTGTAAGCGTCCCGTTCAGATTCTCTGACAGATTTACAAAACGTTCTGCCACATCATTTGTCACTCTGAAATTTTTAACTTTTGCCTCCTCTCTAGCAATGGGCACTGCGACCGCCATGTGAGGTGTCTAGGGAAACCTGACTCAAATCAATCGGATACGGGATCTCTCTTCTTATATATTCACTGTACTAAATGGGAAATTTCCGATGGGAGAACATTGTGAAGACATACAAATCCCTCATAATCACCTTTGAGAAAGAAATATGATGTGGCGCACACTTATTTTGCAGACTCCCTAATGTGGCCAATAAAACATGGCTCTGCTAAACCCGATTACCTTCTAGGAGCGCTGGGGGGAGGGAGATCATATCCGAAGTATTACAATAGGCCAACTGGCCTATTGTTCCTCTTTGCTGTGCTGCGAGGAAGACGATTATGTCACTTTTTCTACAAGGTGATAAGATGTTTAATCCCTCCACGCTATAGGAATCGGGACTAAGTTTCACTGTCTAAAGAAGCGATTGCCTTAAATTTGTCTTGCCACCTAAGTTATGAAGTGATGGTTTCAATTGAGTAACTGCATTGCAGGCTTTTTCTGATCACGCCCAGAATAATATCGATTGGAATATGATGGGAAACTGTACGGTGGTATAATATATTCCAGACTGTTGCGGGATTCAACGGATGTTTTTCTAGTGAGTGCGAATCGATTCGCCTCAAAGCAGTTATGGGCTCGGGTTTTGAAATTCTAACAATATATCAATTTCCAATTTCTTCGAAATACACCATTCGGCTATCGTAAGAGGATTGCTTGATGGCATCCTACGTTGCTTTGCCTCTAAATCCTGTTTAAATATATCGGCTAAAATTAAGTGATCAGGTCTCTTAGTATGATTTTTGGCTTTGACTATATTCCTGACTCTGCAAAAGAGTATCCTGAAGGTGCTTTATACCACCTCCACGTTAACGGTATATTAATCCTAGATTTTTAAAATTATATTTACTATGTTTCTTTAAAACCTATCGGACATCAAATGTAGATAAATACATCTTCTAACCACGCCTTTTTTTTTTTGTATTTCCAGTACCCCAAAAGAGCGGCCAAAAACGCCCGGCATCTAGTCCGGCACCTCCTATACCATCGCCACATCACATTCAGTCTCCATCGGCAACTCCCGGTGCATGCAATAACGGTGGTAGTTCTTCGTCAGTCCAAATGACGTCCAATCCGACGTTAATGAATCACCATATGACGCCCGGCCAGCTGAGTGGTTTACAAGCTGCGCAATTGCAACAACAACAACAGCAACATCAAGCACATCAACAGGCAGTGGCTGCTGCAGCAGCAGCCGCACAGGCTCAACAACAAATGGTAGGCGTACCGAACGCTTTAAATACAGCACAATCAAGTGGACGTGGCCCCTTCGCATCGGCATTACGTAATTTAGCAAAACAAGCCGACATTAAAGAGGAAGACGATATCAATGTTCGCAGTGAACGTACGGAACGTACTGGACAGTTAGGAAGTGGTGGTGGTGGGGGCGTACCAGGCGGCAATAGTGCCGGTGGCGGTAGTGGTGTGCCAACCTCCGTGAGCGTCGCCAACACAAGCATCAATGCATCGAACTCGACGCGTTCCTCTATGGCAAATGATCGACTACCGCCGACTGGTGGCGGTGGACCCATCAGCAGTGTAGATGAACGTTTAATGGCTAAAAAGCGTGCGGCTTCATCGCCAATACCAGCTGAGAAGATAGCTCGTATGAGCTCGCAACAATCGGTGCAAATGCAACCAGAACTGTTAGCACGCAGTGGTTTTCAGCCGTATCGGTCAGATGAGCGTCTCATACATCCGGCAGGCGCTTTTCCCTTGGATGCGTATGCCACTTTTGCTGCGCTGCCGACGATGCCGCCAGGTAAGAGTTGTGTAGCTATGCTAATATATATTTGACTTATTTTAATTGAGATTATGTTATTATTTCTAGGACCATTTCTGAGCCCGCCTGGCCTGCCTTACTCCGATCAATTATATTTAGATCAACGCTTTCAAATGTTACGTGCTGCTGGTTCTCATCATACACATCCACATGCACTCTATTCGCCTATGGCTTCACCCTATGCCTCTCATTTGTATTCGATGATACCGGGCGCTGCACTCGGTTTGGGCTCCGCGTTGCATGAACGCATGAAACTGGAAGAAGAACATCGTGCTCGTATTGCCAGAGAGGAAGAGCGTGAGCGAGAAATGCAGCGAGAAAAGGAGCAGAGGGAACGCGAACGTGAACAGAGAGAAAGGGAGCAAAGAGAAAAAGAGCAAAGAGAACGCGAGCTGCGAGAGAAGGAACAACGTGAAAAAGAACAAAAGGAGAAGGAAGCACGAGAACGTGAACTACGTGAGAAAGAACGCGAAACAAGAGAGCGTGAACGTCAAATACTTTCCGCTTCGCATCACTACACAAGTCAGTTATATCCATTGGGACGCAATTTACTTGGACCAATGATGCCACATTTGGGTTTAGGATTGCGCGCACCACCAGGTGGCCTACATAGTTTGCCACCAATGTCAGCTTATCATGCAGCAGCAAGTCAACGTCAAAGTCCACACGCTGCGATGGGCCTTAATCTTGGTCTGCCAGGGCTAGGTAGCGTGCATGGTCCTGGTAGTTTGCCACATCAGTTACAACCTGGCGCATTGGGTTTACCACATCCAGGTGCTGCCGGTTTGACGCATCCAGGTTTTCCTAGCGCCGCTGCGCTGGGACTCTCCCATCATGGCCTGAATCTAACACACCCACATATCTCACCACACCATCCGGCAATGGTGCCTACGCATCAAATTTCACCACACTCACACCCTTCCTCGTTAACACCAACATCTACCACCAATAAATCGCCACATAATTTAAATTTGAGTATGCAAAATAATGCATCTGGTGGCGTCGGAATGAAAGTATCCACATCAAACAGTGTTGCTGGACAGTCGTCCGTATCAGGCTTACAATCATCTGTGGGTAGCATGACTCAACCCACATCAACACTGTCTTCACACATTCCGCAGATGAGCAATGCACTTTACCACACACATCACTCTAGTCAGCAGCTAAGCAACGCTGGACTCGCGCCTACATCTGCACATCAGCAGCCGCCAACTTCAATGCCCTTATCCCTCACCTCTAACTCAGGACGTAGTCACTCGGCATCGCCAATTACAATGAAAGCAACACCGCAGTCCTCAAATAATAATTCGGTGGGTTTGCATAATCAAAATGGTGGACGTGCTGCCAGTAGTCCACATCCATCACGTCAACTTGGTAGCATCAGCGTGGTGCAACATCACCAACAACAATCAACTGCTATGCATGACAAACCGAATACGTTGACATTATCCAGTAATCTGGAACCGGCGACACTGGATCTGACCGGCTCGAACTCGAATTCGAGTGTGCAGGTATCCTCTGTTGCCAGCAGTGGCGGCGGACACAACACACATACCAATGAAATAAATGGCAGTGGCACTGACCAAACCAGTGCCGCTGTATTAGATAGGGAACGCAAAGATATTGCCGCAGTGGGTGCTACGAAAAAGGTGTCACTTAACGTAAGCACAACCGATAAGCGGAGTCCATCAATATCACCGCCTGTAGCTGCCAAAGAAAATACCACCGTATACAATATAATCGTTGAGGAATCAACGCGCCAATGTAGTCCCAATAGCGCAAATGCGGAACCGCATACATCATCCATAACACCACCTGCAAAACCATCCATTGGTAGCGGAGAACAACAGTCATCATTGGTTGGAGGTACAACTGTAGCAACAGGTACAGGTAATAATTACAGCAAAAATCCTAAAGTCATAGCCGTACCACCAGACAACATTGTCAAGTCTACAACAATTGACCCCAACACCAAACACTTTACGCCAAACTCACAAAGTATGCTTGTTACGCATGATATTGCAGCAGCAGCGGTGGTGATAAGTGGTGAAAAAGATGCGCAGCCATCACAGAGCACCCTTACTGCCAACGCCGCCGCCAATACTACCAATAATGCCTTGCCTTCGACGACAACACCCGATGCGACTGCTTCTCTCTCTGGTGGTGTGACTTCCACCACAAGCGGCAGCACATCGCCACCAGTTGTGAGCAGCAGCACAAATATTGTGAATCATGAGTCACAAAAGTCGGGCAATTGCCTGGATGATACCGTGTCCAGTGCAACACCAAGCACGACCACATCTGCCGCCGAAGTGGATGATAGTGCTGGCGGTCGGTGATGCTCTGTTGCTGCATGTTTGCGGGCGTTCATCAAACCACTGCATGGGTCCCATGCATTTCTTATTTTCTTATATAAATATATAAATAATTGTAATTTACTTAGTAATTGTGTGTAAGAATAAGCCAAGCTTTATGCCATGTACGTACCCTCTGATTGACGGAGGGCGATGCAGAGTGAGAAATGTAGGTGGTTTTTCCATTTTAATCAAATATCTCGATAACGTCTAAGAAAACATCGTGTATGAATGGAGCATTTCATGTTGAATTGACAAGTAGTTGGAATCAATAATTTTTGACAGGGATACGCATTGGTCAATCAGCCATATTTCATCACTGAAAGATTATTATTATTTTTATTATCGAAATGTAAAAGGGTTTTTTTAGCTATATTTTACAAGCAAAACTCAGCCAAAATATGTCTTATATATTTTCGCTAATCGTAATTTAAATGATTACTAAAATTGTAAATGTCACTAAAAATTAAAATATTTAAAAAGAACTCGACCACAAAACTTGAAAACTAAAAAAGCAAAACTTTAAGTTTTTTCGGAAAGCTTTCGCAATTATTTAAATTTTGATTCTCGCAAAAATATTTTTGTGTTTTAATCTTAATTGAGTGCTATATTTTTATTTGAAGACATACATTTTATAATTCGGAAAAAATTTGGAACTTCAAAAAAAAAATCGACTTTCGAACAAAAAAATGTTAATTTAGAAAAAGTAGATTTCTTATTTTACTATTAAACGAATGCAGATATTGAAATTTCGAAAAAAAAAAATTTATTTCGCACAAGAAATATTGTTTGTTTCGGAAATCTAAAACTCTTTAAATAGATTTGCCAAAAAGTAAAAAGATACAGTTTTCAAAAATGTTATTCTGTTTTAGGCGTTGAAAATTAATATATTCTAAAATAATAGCTAACGTTGACAGCGAGAACAGGGGCCTTGTTTTGAAACTCGATCCGAATGGAAAAGCGATTCGAAAGCTTCAAATTACATACATTTTTTTCAAATGCGAAAGAAAGTCTTAATTAGGCTCCAACTAAGGAAACTTTATAGTTTTTTTTTCTCAAAATTACGTCATAGTTTAAATATTTGAAACGAAAGTTTGTACTTTTCTGTTTTTTTTTTTTTTTTTGAAACATGAGTCTATAAAAAGCTTGAATTTCGAAAATAGTTTGATTATAACATAAATTCGAACGCTTACTATCAACCCAAAAAAAAAAAAACAAAATTAAAAATTTATAAAAAAATTGTGAGTTTCGAACAAATTACGTTTTCTGTCGAAATCAAATAAATAGGTTTGTCGTAGTTTTCAATGTCCTCTGAGATATATAATTCGGTTCATGGCATTTAGAATTATTTTCTAAAAAAAAAAAAATGCCCCACATAGACAGCGCGGCAACAAAAATTTTTCGCAGTGGTCGAAATCATGCGTAATAAAGTTTTTTTTTTTTTTTAATGTTTGGATAGTCTAGAGCACAGGGCTGTTCAAACATTTTTATATTGAAGTCCAAATCACAATACATATACAAGATTATATGTACACAAAAAAAATTATTTTAAATGTTTAAAGAATTTTGATGTTCCCCTTAATGAATAAAGTTAGGGTGAACTGGCCGGTCCATAATGAATAAATTTTGAATTAAAAATTTTCTCAGTGCTGCAGTATTTTTGAAAATTTGTTTGTTGTCAATTTATTAGTGTAACTTGAATATCATATTGAAATGCCTTTGTACATGTATACGAAATTCATTCATATGAATCGAATTTATATGTGAGGGCATATGGGAGTGCTATGAAAATTTATTTTATACTCAAAGTGTAAGTTTGTATCTGTGCCTATTCTTCAGGGAAAACAAAAACAAAAGTGCTATAAGTGTATAGGAATTGAGCAGCTTTGGTCTAGTACTTTTATTTTAAAAACTAAAATTTTTGCTCTTCGAAAAAAAAAAATGTATTATAAATTTATATATATATATATATATATATATATATATATATGTATATAAATTTCGATAAAATGTTTCGATTGGTCTTCGAAAAAAGCTTAAATTTCGAAAAAAATGTCGACTATAAATTATGAGTCATTTAAAAAAACTAAAAGTAATATACATTCAGATATAATTTATAATCGAAATATTTTTACAAAATTTAAGATTTTTCGAACACCAAAACGTTCAGGTTTTTAAAATGAGAAATATTTTATAGTATTATGTATTATACTATTTTCCAGAAGACTATCTAAAAATTTGAAAAAAAAAACTTTATTACGCATATATATGTATATTTTAGTAATTTATAACCGAAATATTATTTCGAAATTAACACTTTTTCGAAGATAAAAAATTATATAATTTTATTATTTATTAATTATATAAATAAATTCGAAACGCTTCGAAATTTAAGCTTTTTTTCGAAAAACCAAAATTTTAGTTTTTTAAAACGACTATTAATTTATAATCTAAATATTAATACATCTAAAATTTTAGTTTATTATAAATTAAAACTCGAATGTATACTAATACATTTTTTTTACATTAGCTTGTCTATGAAAATAATACATAACAGCACCAATCAGAAGATTATCTTCAGTTTTACCATTTTAAAGATTTCGAAATTCTGCAAAGTTTTAATTATTTTAAATTTGTTTACAAAATATATTATTGCATGCTTTACACAGATATCCTAATCCAATTAATATATTTTTGTTAGAATGAATATGATTTACGAGAGATTTTTTGCTAAACACTAAATTTAAAATTTTTTTATATATTAAATAGCTTTTACAAGACAATCTTATTTCAGCACTTGCAAATCTATACATTAAACATTTTTTTTTTAGAATTATTTGCACAAATTCTGTTCGAAAATACATTTGAATTTCGAAATTTCGCTATATTGTACTTTTTCTACAAAGTGTAAAGGAGACTACGATTGTATTGTTTTATATATTTTTTAGCTTTTGTTTTTGGAAAAGTTTGTGAATATTAAAAATTCTATTTAAATAGTTTTAAACGATATCCTTTAAATTATAGTTAAAGCATTTTCTAAAAATTTTAAAATATTAAAAATTATTTCAATCTCTAGATTTTTGAGTATACTCATTTTAAATTTTGAAACTTTCATAAGCTTTTTGAAATAATTTCATCTTTTGGCCAATTTTGTACCAATCCAAGACGAATTTATACAAGGTGGTGGCAAAGCGAATTCAACCAATTTTTCGATAAAATTAGACATTTAGGCGGCTATGAAATTGCGAAATTTTTGCACGCTCTTTAAAAAATTTCAAAATTTTGATATTTTCTTTAATTCGTAGACGTTTTTTAAATGTGCTATATATCTATAGCCTGCAAATTTTTGATCTAGCTTTCTAATCGCTGTCGTGATATGTGACTTTATAAGAAATTACCGAGATATTTGATTTTATCATAAATTACCACGAAATTAACCCATTGTGTGCCGCCGATTCGTTTTACGCAATCTTCGCAATTATTTTTTTTTTTTAATTATTGCATTGTAGCTTTGTTTTATCTGTGTCGGTTTTGCTCAATTGTCAATTTTACTTTTAAGCAGCAACTTATTAACGGCGGGACTCTGAGTTTATAAATAATATATATACAGTTATTTGTTTATTTGAATTTAGTTTTAGTATAATTTTCGATTCAATTTTAATTATTATTGTTTGATTTTTTGTCATTTTAATTGCAGCTTTAGTTTTATTAGTTTATAATGAATTAAGAATTGTCTACATTGGATTTTAATTAAGAATTATTAGTTAATAGAAAAAATTATTTTGCTAACACAATAATACAAAAAATAAATTTATAATTACATACCTACATATGCAAAATACGCAGTTAAAAAATTTATTAACTTTTGTTTCTGAGTTTATAAATAAACATTAATGTAAATTTTAATAATGCGTTTTTTATTATTTGTTTATGTTTTAATGATTTTAATAATTATTTTTTATTTACAGCGGACTTTTTTTAAGTTTCCGGTAGAAAGTAGAATATTCCACTGAGATCTGCAGTCACATACGCATACCCAAAAAAATAATTTTCGAGCCTGCGAAATTTAATTTTTTTTGATTTTGTTTCGACTTTGAATTTATGGTTTTTTCATGACCTACTAAAAAAATTTTCATATGTATACCCTGTGCGACCCAAAAATGTCCGCTAAAAACGTTGTCGATAATATTTTTTTTTTGTTTTTCACAAAACTGTTATCGCCAACGTTTTTAGCGGACATTTTTGGGTCGGACAGGGTATACATGAAGATTTTACAATCAAATAAAAATTGTTTTAGTAGGTCATGAAAAAAACCTTAAAAATCAAAGTCGAAAAAAAGTAAAAAAAAAAAAAAATGAAATTTCGCAGGCTCGAAAATTATTTTTTTTGGGTATGTGTAGGGGAACTTTTTTCCTGAGCCCTAATAAAAAAAAATAAATAAATGTAAGGCGCCATAACCTCCGAAGAGATTTTAGGCCGAGCTTCTCTTCCAATTTGCGTCGTGCTCTTCTTGATTTTCCCTACAAATTGGCCGGACGGGACCTACATATTTTATGCCGACTCCGAACGGCATCTGCAAGGCAAATGAGTTTTCATTGGGAGCTTTTCATGGCAGAAATACACTCGGAGCGCTTGCCAAACACTGCCCAGGGGCGACCACGTTTAGAAAAATTGTCTTCTAATTGAAAAACCTTAGTTCTAAAATGTTGATGTTGCTTTGCGCGGGGTGTGAACCCAGGGCATACGGTGTGGTAGGCGGAGCACGCTACCATCACACCACGGTGGCCGCAAAGCCCTAATCCTGTCGAAAAATCGATGGCGCGATATCGGTTAATAAATCGACCCAGTCTAATGTATATACCCAAACTCTGTGATTACTAAAAAATTATCCTTGTAGAAAAACCATGTTTTTCCTAAAATATGTTTTAAGGAACGCGGTGATTTAGAAATCGGTCTAATCTCAGAATTGCTTCTTGGCTCAAACTAATTCCAAGATCAGTTGTTTTCAACCAGATTTTTGTAAAGACGGCTTTCAGCTTATCCGAGTTTTAAAATTAGTTGTTTTTATAATATTCTGAGATGGGTCGTTTTTCCTATAAGCCAATCAATTTAAAAGAAAAAATTAAAAGGAGCACGAACCAAATTAAAAGAGAAGCTCGGCCCTTAAACTAATCGGAGGTTATCACGCCTTGCACTTTTAAAATATGATTCAAAAAAATAAATTAGATCTCAAAACACAAACAGATTTGGGTGTTTACTTTACTACCTAGTATATATTGCTTCCAGAGTTAGAGAATTTTGACTCTACTCGGATAGCCAAGGGGCAATTAAAGCACTTAGCTCAACAATGTCACGATCGAAGGCAGTATGAGGGTGCCTACCATTGCTTACGATTGTATGTACGCCCGGTCAACCGTTTCGAGGATTCCTTGGCGAGTGTTATCGATGTTGATGGTCCTTTGCTGGATGCAGATCCGGTACGTTCCGGTAACAAGCACCATTAAGGTACTAGCCCGACCATCTCGGAAACGAATTAGTATGGCCACATGGAACCTTCAAGGCCATCCCGCCTTCCCCTCCCCTACATCCATTAGAAACTTGGATTCGTCTGAGGCTGGGCTGTTAAAGAAAGAGGATTTGCCACGGCCTACCCCTTGGTTGAGGTTGACAATTGGGTTGGAGAAGCTATATATTGCGCTGTAACCCCTCTAAATGGTTGCGCTACATATCCCCTTGAATCAATTTGGTATTTTCCGCGAATATATTATATATTATACCTTCTTCTTTTTGCCGAAAGTGGATGGCAGGCGGCCCTCCTGTGTAATAAGGTTCAAAATCAACGGTATTGTACCGACGGATCTATTGAGAATTCATACGGTTTGTCTTAATTAACTTGAAACCCATTCCTGCTGCAGCTATGTATGTGGGGATGATAAGATGGACTTAACGATTCATTTTATGATTTGCAGTTTTTACCAGAAGTAGGCAAAGCAATGGTTTTATTCGAAGGTGAATCGTTGCGTATCTCGTGGTAGGTTCCTTCCCAAACCCATTCCTGCTGCAGCTATGTATGTGGGGATGATAAGATGGACTTAACGATTCATTTTATGATTTGCAGTTTTTACCAGAAGTAGGCAAAGCAATGGTTTTATTCGAAGGTGAATCGTTGCGTATCTCGTGGTAGGTTCCTTCCCAAAGACTCCATGCAAGGCGAGTCTTTCTTCGTGGAAACGGGGGCAGTGGAACATGACGTGTTCTGCGTTTTCTAACTCCGTGGTACACATTGAACAATGAGGATCTTCCTCTATCCTACGCTTCCATAAATACTCTTTGAAACCGCCATGTCCACTCATTATCTGCGTGAGATGGTAGTTCAGTTCGCCGTGCTTCCGCACATTCCATTCAGCTACGTTCAAAACTAGCGTGAAAGTCCAACGCCCTTTACTCGAGGCCTCCCACCGTTCTTGCCACTTATGTAGCTATTGTTTGTGTCCTTGTTCTTTTCTTGTCTTCTTCAGATGGTCGCTCGATATTAGTGTTATACAGATCGGCCATTTCGCTTGCCAGTAAGTCCACTGGGATTTTACGGGTTAGAACCAGGATCGCGTCGTCGGACACCGTCCGATAAGCAATTGCTATTCTTAAAGAAGCAAGTCGGTACGCTGCTAATATATATTTTTGATGGGTCTGTTTAGATCCATACCACACTGGTGCTGCGTATAGTATTATTGAGCTGGTTACTGTGGGCAATAGCTGACGTGTAGCTTCGCTCGGACCACCAATGTTAGGCATTATTCGCGTAAGTGATCCACTAACTTTGGTAATTTTCTCCCCCACCGCTCTGAAGTGCTCTTTGAAAGTTAACTTAGAGTCAATGTGCACTCCCTAAGTATTTAAGGAATCCTTTGAAGTGATTTGATGATCCCCGACAGTTAAGACTAACTCGTTCGCCGACCGTTTGGAGCTTACTAATACCACTTTCGTCTTTTGGCTAGCCAACAGTCCCATATTGGTCAGCCATTCCTTTATTCTTGCTACTGCGTCATTACATAATGCTTGAAGCAGGTCCAGTTTCTTGGCCGCTACTACCACTGCACTATCGTCAGCATATCCCACAATTTGCGTGTTTTCTGGTAGATCAATCTTTAGCACCCCGTCATACATTACATTCCAAAGCGTTGGACCGAGAACAGATCCCTGTGGGACGCCTCCTGTGATTTTGTACTCTTTTGCTCCTTGATCCGTGCCAAAAAGAAGTACTCTGCCTTTAAGATAGCTACCTATTATTCTGCGTAAGTAAGCTGGAGTGCCGAAGCTTTGCAGCGCTGCCATTATCTGCATCCAGTTCGCAGTGATCTTGATGTCCAACATAATCAGTGCACAGAACTTCCTTTTATTTTGGCCTCCAGAGATAGCTTCTCTAGCTATATTGACGACTGTTTGTATTGCATCTACGGTGGATCTTGATTTGCGAAATCCATATTGACCATTCGATAAGCCACCTGTTCTTTCTAGAGTCAGCTGTAGGCGCTCACTAATTATACGCTCAAAAATCTTCCCTAGGGAATCCAGCATACAAAGTGGCCTATATGAGGATGGTTGGTCCGGCTGTTTACCACGTTTCAGCAATAGGACAAGTCTTTGTCGTTTCCACGGGCGAGGGAACACGCCTTCTTGCATACAGGCATTAAAAAGATCAGTAAATAATGTAGCCCTAGTTGTGATCTCGGCTTTAAGGGCTATGTTTGGTACTTCGTCGGGTCCTGGGGATTTGTTATCAGCAACTCTTTTTGCAGCGTCCAGCACCTCTTGCTCTGTAATTTGCGGAATTTCGGTACTTTCTAGATCCTCGCTTGGATAAGTCCAGCGATCTTGCGCCGGGAAAAGTGTTTCAACAATAATATTCATCTTGTTTGGTTGATTTTCCGACAAGGTGGATAAATGATGTATATTGGAACGATTTTCCGTCATCCCTTGTCAAATTAATATTCATAATATTCATCAGTATCGGGCACGTGGGTTGCTGTGATATCGGTCCTTTAACTTTGGCCATCACAGTTCTGTAGGCTGATCCCCAAGGATCTAGGTCGACATTATCCAGCAGTTCCCTAAAGCATAACTTCTTGCTCTTGGCATTTTTAAGTGCCTTTCTTTGTGCG
The DNA here is from genome assembly GCF_040869045.1 of Eurosta solidaginis. NCBI lineage: Eukaryota > Metazoa > Arthropoda > Insecta > Diptera > Tephritidae > Eurosta > Eurosta solidaginis. Next base: position 69,464,025 of record NC_090321.1, read on the forward strand.
ACATAGGTGCTGTGTAACTCCGCATATCGTGGTGATAACGTGCCCTCTACGCTATTCTTCGTGCTTTGTGACATTTTCTACGCTCTTCCGCAATTTCGTCATTCCACCAATATACCGGAGTGCGCTGTGCTTTTCCGCGACTTCTGGGCATGGCAGCATCACATGTCATACATAGCAACTTAGTGATTTGAACCGACTGGTCTTCCGCATGCGATTCTCGTACTATGGCGTCCTTCCAGATAATGTCAAATATTTGTGGGTCGAAAAGGTGCTGTTTCCATTTCCTACTTTGTCGATGTCTTGCTGCTACCGTTCGTGGAGTTTCGAGCAGATCTACGCTAATAGCTTTATGGTCGATGTGTGTGTAGACGTTGCTTATGGACAATTTTGCTAGTCTTGCTATTTCGCTGTTAGCGAAGGTGAGATCTATAATGGATCGTCTATACCTGTATCGAAAGTATATATCCCTGGTTCATTTAGGAGTTCTAGCCTCTAAGGCTTTCGAGAAGAACTCTCCCTCTTTCGTTGGTTCGTCTACTTCCCCACACAGATGACCATGCATTGAAGTCTCCACACACTAAAAGCGGGTGTTTACCCCGTACTTCAATGGTGATCCCGTATATCATGTCTTCGAACTCTGCGATGGTCATGCTCAGAGGGGCATAGCAACTGAAGACGTTATACCGTTGATTTTTGCTCACGTGAATGCTGCTACCGTTGGCGTCATATTTTCCTGTGGGTGAAATTTCCCTGGGGCCCAAATTGAGGCTTTCCCTGCCGAATCTGAGTGCCAACCCTGCTCCTGGCGATTTTTGTATTGTTCAGAAAGTACCACTATGTCATATCCTCCTTCATAGACTGTTTGGGATAATAGCTCTTGGACTGCCTCGCAATGGTTTAAATTGAGTCATTTTGCTGCCCTATCGTTGTGGGCATTTAAAACTGCCTGCTGAATGTTGTCCCCCACATAGCGCGCATTTCGGTGCGTTTTCGCAACTTGCAGCCTCATGACTTTCCTGGCCGCATTTCCTGCATAGGCTAGACCTATCTACAGTCTCCTTACATTTCTGAGTTATATTCCCGTAGCCGCAGCACCTATAACAGCGTTTCTCTTGCTTGAGCTCTCTAATTCGGCAGGAAACCCATCCTACCCGGATTCTTTGCGTATTAAGAACCGCCTTGGCATCATCCGCTGTAAGGCTTATAAGTGCCGACTTCGTGCCACTGTATGCTTTTTATGGCAGTCACATCTGGAAGTTTGATGTGTCATTGCTGGTGGAGGGCGTTGCAAATCTCCTCGGGCGTAGTAATCTCATCGAGATCTCTGCACTGTAGTGTGACCATTTGGGACTTTGTTATAACTTTAGCCGAGTCCTTTAGTACCGCTTCAATTTCTGCTTGGTACGCGCTTGTTTTCCCATCTTGCGATTTTTTCAGCTCTAGTAACAGCTCTCCTTTCGCCGTTCTTCTAATCGTTTTGACGTCATCACCCAGGGATTTTAATTCATCGCATCCCCCGCCTTGGAAATGATGATTGCATCCGGTCTAGCTTTCAGTGCCTTTTTCTTGCTCTTCTTTTTAGCTAACTGCCACTCTCCCGTCTTTTGGGCCGCAGTTTCCTCTTTCCGCTCCGTCTTCTCTTGCGTTTCTTGCCGTCGTTTGTGACCACCCACGTGCCCTGGCAAGACGTCTTTTAGTGTAGTAGTGGGTTTTACCACGTTGTTCTCCTTGGTCGAGTACGAATTATTCCTCGGTCGCTTTCCTGGGGGTGATGGACTTCTCTCCTTGGCACATTCGCTTGCACGCAATTTATGTTCTAAATTCTTTACCTCTAGGGCCGACTCGATGTACAGCACTTTTATTACGGAGGCCAAGCGCTTGATTTCCGCGTGTATATTATTACGCCCTATGAAGAACTGCATCAAGTCTTCAATCGCCTTGCCTAGCTTGGTCATCTTTTTTTCTCCAGGGGGTTTTGCTGATTTAACGCAGCTGACGCCTGCTTAATTAGCTCACTTAATTTTGGTGTGCCCGTTTGAGCCTTGCTGTCGGAGCTCTTTTCGCAAAGCTTCGGTGTAGCACCCGGCGACAACGCTCCTTGCTTGCTTTCGGCCTCCGCTCCTTTGGGTTTCGTTACCACTTGCGACGAATTGTTAAGGCCCCCAGCCGATGGGCCACGCCCTTCTGGAGAGCGAGCTAGCTTCCTTCCTACAAATGGATTGAACGCCATTTCATTCTCCTGTGTTTGGTTTTTTATTTTAGTATTGTTGTTGCTCATCATTTATTTAATTGGGTCCACACTTGAGGCCGCTATCTTGGTCCGAGTGTGCAGTTACCTATATAGATCCCGTGGTTGTCTATGCGAAGGCAGGGAGGCCACGTGAAGGTTGACGCAGTCCCTCATAAAGACTGCGTTCAGAGCCAGATCAGTATTAATCGGGAGGATCTGAACCAAACCTGCACCACCAACTTAATTATGACGGACTTTGAACGTACCCCAAAGCCTGCCAAGGTTTTAACGGGACGGAGACGAATGGGACATTAACCGGAAAGTCATTTCGACGGTGTATCAAGCCGTGTACTGAGATTTCCGAATGCCACATTCGCCATCCCTTAACAAACATATCCAAGTCGTTGATTCCAGTATACCTTAATTAAGACCTTACTGGGCTCAGTCTTAATATGACAATCACCTTAAATTTACAAATAATTTACCTATTTAACTTCCTGAGTGTGTATTCCACGTCGTATAGTTGCCTCCCTATCTTGGGTAGGTATTCCCTCGAAGCAACCCCGTACTAGGCTGTGGATACTTAATTCAGGGCGGCATCTGCTCGCCCTGCCACTGGAGGTTCTCAGGGTGCTTTAGGACTTTAAAGCCAAACCCTCCTCACAATCCGCTCTTGGTCGAAGGCTGCTTATTTGATATTCGCAGCTAACCTAATTAATAGGCCGTTCACTGTCCGCCAGTGTGACCCCCTTGGCCTGAGCTCAGCCTGTAGCGGCCCTCTATACTGAGTTCAAACTACATCACCGAAAGAAAGTGTACCTCAAAACGTGTTACAGTCTAATCGGTTCCACAAAGTCCCTTTTAATATGTCCATCTCCAATAATGTCTTTTCCATAGTAGGATGTGGGGTTTCAAATTGCCCGTTCTGGAAATATACACGAAGTGCAAAAGGCCATCTTCTAACACAGCTCCTCCTTTCCTGCAATACATCGTCATTAATTGTTGTTTATATCGTCGCATCGAATCCTTTCGCGCCCGCCCTTATAGCAGTTGAGTCACCACCTTCTGCCTCAGTGAAGTAAACTCCTTTCCCTTAATTAGTTATATGGTATGGTTAACTTAACGTCCAGGACAGGGTTTACGAAAACCATGCGATGAGCTGAGAAAATTCGGCGCTGTCGTTACAACCGCAATATACTCCCCGAAGGTTTATAATAGTCTTGCGGATATAGATAGTCCTTTGCAGGGATTAGTCTGGAACAGTCCAGTTCTAGATCTGGAAAAAGTTTTTGTCTCGACTCATCTCCTTTATCTGTACTGCGAACGATGTAGCCGTGCCACCTAGCGCCAACGAAAGCAGGAAATTGGTTGCGGAAGGGGAAAGGCTTCATATACATAAGTCAACCGTTGAGTTTTACCCTCAGTTTTGGACATGTTCTATTGCTTGCTGATCGGTGGTGCGTTCTAAGAAGATGAAGATAATAGCTCCACCGTTCTTTGACCTTGGTATAATTTATGGTACATATAGAGTTGATTGCGGGTTTGACAATCCCTGCGCTGATATCAATTTCATAGGCTCAGGTACCTAGACTCGACTGTCAATTGCGTCAATTGCGTGTTTTGTCTCATTTATCTCCTGATTACCAATGTCGTGTCGAGTCTATGTAAGTTGTTTGAAGCAAGCTTTCTTTACTTTTCCTGTCCATTAACACCGTTAGTGGTGGATGAATGATCAGTACTTCCTGCAAATTTCTCAAACTAATCGCAATATTTTTAATAGGAATTTGGTAAAAGATTATCGAGAGAAAGAAAAAGAGCGGAAATATAATAAACCAGTAAGCGTAAAGAAGGTCGGCATTATGACTCCATGAAATAAATTAATATTTGTTTGGTGGTTGGGAGGAGTTGAAAGACCTAGTCGTAAAAACAAGTGAGAACAGTGTGCAGTTTGCATTCGTTAAACAGCAATCTAAATAGATAAGAAAAAAAGGGTATACGAGAAGAGCTTTTTTTTACCTCACACAGAATAATTGCACAAATTGGCTCACATTATCAAGGCGGGGTACAACTTATAACTCATTCCAACATGTTCGAGAAATTTTCTCGCTCTCTCTGCCCCTCAAATTTCCATATGAACTACAATTATTTCCTCATTATCTCATAATCATTTACATATAGCACCTTACTGAAGCACTAACATTCTAGATGTGGTACAAACATCCACCGCGCATCCGTTGAGTGGACTCGTCAGCGGCAACAATCGAAGTACACCCGAAGAGCCCAATGCATCGGCGACATCGTGACATCAATTCTTCAATGCCAACAATAAGTAACTGGTGAAAAATAAGAATGAATATGGAATGTATCTGCTGCCTGAGCATGTGGCGGCATATAATGAGAAGAAACGGTATAATGATAATTTCATGATAAAGTAGGCGTAGCGCGCAGAATGGACGATGCATAGGGAATGTTGCGGGTTTATGGTCGAGTACGTAGTGTGATTGTTCGAAAATCGTTAAAAAATTTTCGGGAGTGTTGCTATGACAAAAACAGTTGCAGCAAGAAAAATTCGTTGTCGAGAGAGATAACGAGAAAGGAGAAATAGAGAGAGAGATAGACAACACATTCAAGGTCGAAAGCAAATGTACATTTTTAAATTTAGCTGCATAACTAATGTAAGTAAATAAATTAATAAATATCAAATTTAATTGTTTATATGATTTAAGATTGAAGGAGCGTTGAAAATTATGGGTCATTCCATGTTAAATCGGTATATGGTGAAAATCGGCTTCATTCGATTGTATGTCAATTTGGTTAAACATTTTCGCTTACCATTTTAAGTAGGTCTACATACGCACTGCTTAAATGGGACTGCTTAAATCCATGATTCGTTTTAAACAGAATACTGTATATATGTGATCTGGAATCATGAAACGACCCTATTGCGCGAAAATACCGTTCTTCACTTTTTGAGTGATTCTTATAGGAAATTTAACGCTCTTTCCAATGGAAGAAACCGCAGTTTTCTATCATTCTTAGTTTTTTCATAAATCGCATTTGCAGCCAAATCGGACCACAAATGTGGTTTTTTGAAATATTTCGATCCATGCGCCACCTATCAGAGCTTTTTTCCTATTATTGCATTGTCATCGGCTTTTGAACTATATTCCAAGTTTCAAACTTGTAACTTATCGGGAAGTTAATTAAATTTTAATTACAAAATTCGTTCACAACGGCCAGCCGCTACACAGTCAAGCTAAACAAAAACTTTAAACGCGTTTTTCTCGAAAACTTGTTTTCGCATGATAGGGTCGTTTCATGATTCCAGGTCACATATAGAGACCGTCTTATAGTGGCTCGAAATGTCACAAGTAAGTCATGTAAAAATATATATTTGCTCTGGGTTTTTTCCAAATACTTCACTAAATGCGAATGGCTATTCCAATTCGCAGAAGCATTTAAGCCTCACTGTGCTTTCTTGGATGGCCGATGTGCTTGGTTCTTTTTGAAGCCGGTTACTAAGCTCAAAAATAATTGTCCAAAGTGCATTTTATAACTAATTTTCACTAAAAAGTAAAACTTGATATAATCCTTGTTTGTTGCTTTTTAAACCGACTTTGCCTGTTTGAAATTGTGTGAATTAGGCGAGCGAATCTGGGTACAGACATAAGGGAAGAAAGCGTTCCAGTTGATTTGGGCCTGTTCAGTGCAAATAGACCATGCACACGTGGGTTTACGCGTGCTTTTGGAAATCAGGTCGTTGAATAACTTTTCAACCAAATTGATACCGATATTCAACATCCTGTAGATTTCGTCCCTCTAGACTATTTCAATCAGTGTGCAGCCAAGATCTACAGCTCATTAGAATGTGGGAGCGAACGCGGCGCTTATGTGTCCATTGTCAGCCCAGTAGTGCCAATAGATTCCAAGATAGTCCCAATTTTTCGAAGAAATTAGATGAGATTTTGGATATGTTAGAGAATAGCAGCAGGGGGCTAAGGATTGCGCTGATCCACAGGTACCACTAGTTGCGGCAGCTCGTGCTCCGACGGCAGCGGTAAACAGGATGGCTACCGATACCAGCAACGACCAACTGAGCCATTAATGGCGTTGATGGCCCAGCAAGGTGATTTAATAGGTTAGTGTAGTCAATCACATTAGCCGAGTAGCTTAAATTGAAACCTCTGCAGCTCATGCATTTGGTCACCGCTCCCCTCCGAGCAATAGGGGTAAAACAAATTGAAAAGGAAAATGGATAAAAAACAACAGTGAGGGACGACGACCAGACGGGGGAGGTTAATTCATGTAGGAGCCACATGGTTGGAAGAAAATGGATCTTGGGAAATGGCATAGGAAGTATGGAAGAAGGGAATACTGGATGAGAGTTTTTTTCTTCAATTCGGGTATACTGAGCTGAAAGCAGAACTGCTTGCTCATTTCAAAACCGTCGTTCGTACATTAGGGATTTGACGACTTTTATGGAGAAGTCTACAATTTCACATCAAGGCTTCAAAACTGTATACCCCTCACGTATCCTTCCGTAAATTGTATTCTATTTCTCAATTTTCCACACACATGCAGGTATGAACACCCATTATGTTCATGTGTCTATGAAGGAGAACGGTGACGAAATACCCCGCACACGAGGAAGAGCTAGCCTGTGATAAAAGCATGCCTGCTTGCCGCTGATCTTCACTTCCCAAACCGTTAGCCACGTAACAAACATGCAAAAGCAACGGCTTGTCCCGCTGGGTTGACTAGATCGCTAGCACTACCCCAAAATTAGAAAGGCAACACCAACTAATTGAACTGTTTACGATATCTTAGTTGGCTGCCATGAGTGCGCAATGAAGCGGAATAATATCACACACTTGTCTTTGCCATAGTTATTTGGAGGATTAAGCGAGGAGCTCAGGAGTCTTAACTTATCACTAGATATATTGCAAGCGTTTGAGTCTAAAACTACAAACCATATTAGAGCAAAGTCAGTGCTCGCTGAAAGACGGGGAAACTTCAGCAGGAGACCCTTTAACAAGCTAAGTTGCTCTGAATATCGACAAATCTGAAATATGGAAGTTAAGGGCTATTATAAGCTTGCGAGATTTGGGTCAATATTTTCGGCCCATTGGGTTCCCATAGGTACCTACTTGAGAGATGTTGCAGGGAACAGTATTGAGGAGTCCAACACAGTTTTTGTAGGAATCCACTTTACGACGGAAAGGAAGGCTTATACACTTGCCTGCAAAAAGTAATCCTTAGAGTTTTTGGCATCACTGGTATGACCTAGTAACTCCGCCGTAAGGGTCTCCTAACAAAGTTTGACTATTGCTGTTCTGTTTGAAAATCTGAAAATTAGAGTAGTGCTGTGAGTTCCCGAAACTAAGGCAGACAACCATATACATTACAAGATAATTGGATATAAGAGATAAGATCAGAGGTATTTTGGACAAATCAGTACCTCCTTTCCTTTTTTTAACATGGAGGCAGCTATTATCAGCACCACAGTATGAGTATTGTAAGGCAGTCCTTACTCGAATGCGAAGCGATGTTTACCCAGGAGAGATAATAAGATAACTCTAATCCATGGGTCTCCAAAAATTTAAAGTGTCTGCCCTTTCGCATGCGAAATGGGAGCACCATTGTGTTATGAAATGAAAATGAGTTAGAGGCTCTAAACGCTGTCATTCACTCTCATTCAAACCGGTCCGAGCGCCAATGGTGCAGTGTCTGTTGTTAATAGCAACTAGGGTGAAGTAATGCTAAACCAGAGGCAAGAGGCTATGCAGATGATATTGTCGTAGTAGCAGTAGTCAAGAAACTTGATCTGCTCCAAGCATTATGTAATGGCGCCGTGGGAAGAATATAGGAATAGCTGGAGATGGCTAGCAATAAGACAGAAGTGGTTTTGGTGAGCTCAAAGCGGACTGTGGAGGAGTTAATCCTAACCATAGGAAATTATCAAATAAATTCAAAGCCTTCCTTGAAATATCTAGGAGAAATCATTGACTCAAAATTAACTTTTAAGGAGCACTTCAGAGCGGTGGGGGAGAAAGTTTCCAGAGTTAGTGGAGCCCTAACGCGAATAATGCCCAACATCGGCGGCCCAGCCGAAGCTACCCGTCAGCCATTATCCAACGTAACCTGCTCTATACTATTATATGCAGCGCCAGTATGGCCAGATCTAAAATGGTTTAGCAAGAAGATATACTAACTAGCACCCTACCGCATTACTGCTATACGAATAGCATGTGCTTATCGGACGGTGTCCGACGACGCGATCCATGTTTTATCCAGGAAAATCCCAGTCGATCTGTATGGCATTGGAATCAGCCGACCATCTGAAAATGCTAAGAAAAGCGCAAGGTCACGAACAATAGTTAGGAGGCAATAACGGTGGGAAGAATCGAGAAAAGGGCGCTGGACCTTCATGCTAGTTCGGAATATAGCGAAATGGTACGAGTGAAAACACTCCGAACTAAATTACCACCTCACACAGATATTGAGCGGGCACGGCGACTTCAAGGAATATCTACATAAGCGTGGGATAAAGAAGGATCCTTTCTGTCCACGCTGTCCCTCCGAATTGGAAAGCGCAGAACATGTAATAGTTCAATGCCCTCGTTTTCACGGCGAAAGGCCCGCTGTACATAGAGTTTTTGGGGAGGAGCCTTCCATTAGGAATTTCGTTCCGCGAATTTGCGGACAAATAGATTGTTGGACTGCTATAAGCAAGATGGGCTTTTTAGTAATGACGAAATTGATGCATGCTGAAAGGAAGCGCAGAGAAATGCGCATACGAAGTAGTGGCGACTAAATAGCCTTTCCCCCGTGACGTTATGCCTAACGGCGGTCCCACGGGGTGCGGACACATGAACAGGATTAGCCTGGTTTCATTGGGCCACTTGAGGGTAGTACCCTACCCCAATAAAAATAAAAAAGAGGTAAGAGATACCGCCATTGATAAGACCCAGGGGAGCAAGAGCCGACTCCGACGCCAAATGCCTAGCTAGATCTGATCACCTCATTTTTTGTTGAATGCTACGATATCCCAGCACTCAAATTAAAGAAACACCGAATCGGTTGGCTCATGGCCCACTCGCTAGAATCCATTGTCAAACTTTACCTTATAGTTTCCACGAAGATAGCAACCCTCTTAGCATCCCTAATTGTAGTGATGTCTGTAGCTAAAAATCGAATTATCGAGCATCATCTGCGAGTAATCTCTCCGAGCAAGAAAGAGATCCGTATAGTTTTTAATCTTTTAGTACTTTCAGTACTTTCCAGCACGAAACTATACTACGGACTTTTACTTTATTGAAAGCATTGTCTTTGCCTCCCAGAGCTAGTGTGTCTAAAACTACCCAATAAAGTGTAATTTTGGTGACCTAAGCAATGCGAAGCCCTTCATATGAAGCTTTAAAGGAGTTTCTCTCCGAGGTTAAATATTAGGCAATTCTACTTTGATATAAAAGAAGGGTGACCATCCCTGGGAAGTAGACGTATGATTTTCTGTGTCGCCTTGAGCTTCCGCAGACCTTAATTCGAAGCTCTCGAAGCGAAACTTTAAAAAAGCTGCCCTCCGAGAAACATCGTCAAGTTTACGGACTAGGCAATTCTACTTTGACATGCAGCAGGTTGACCATCTCTGGGAAGTTGACGTATGATTTTCTGTCTCGACCTAAGCTTCCGCAGATATCATATGGCTGAGTGTATAAAAGCATCTGCCTTTACACTAGTATAAAGTATGAATGTTGTAACCATCGCCGTTTGTACACTTTGTAAATCATGTAAATTAAGCGGGCGCGTGTCAAACTATTATCCGCTTTAATATGGAATTACCCAAAAAAAATAAAAATAAACACTATAAGTATAAAAATTAAAAAATATAGGCAAATGGTTAAAAAATGCTTTTAGATATTCACAAAAAATGTTAAGAATAAAAGTTAAAAAAAAATCTTTTAAAAAATATTGTGATTTTGAAGAGTAAGAATTGGTTAATAACAGAACTGAAATATTTAGGCAAATCGAATAAGTCTGGAAACGAGATAAAAACACACATAATTAATAAACAAACAAAGCGCAATATGAATATTTTTCGAAATTAAAATTTTATGTATATGGTTAGTTAAAAACGTAACGAAAACAGCAAAAAAAAAAATTAAATAAAAAGTTTAAAAAAAAATTAGCTTTTATGTAGACACTTACATTGAAGTTTATTGATAATGAATGAAAATGAAGAAAACAAATATAGAATTGAAAAACCTTAATAATTAAAAAGTAAAAAATAAAAAAAATTTAAATAATTAAAAAAAAACAACAACAAATAGAAAGCATACATGTATTATATGTATTTATTGTATTAATTGTACGAATAAAACGCGTCTTAGAGAGAGAGCTCAGCCTAGCCAAGCCAAGCGTAGCTTCACATACGACTCACTATTAAACTATTTACTAAATAATAAATAAGCATAAGTGAGCGAAATTTTATTGTAATTATTTATTATATTAATTAATTATTAGATATAAACTATGTAAATGTATGTGTGTGCTTGTATAAATAACCCTTTACGATTACTGTAATATATTAAATATAATAAATTAAATATAAATAATATTGTATAATTATTAGATTTTTTTCGTCTAATGCAATGTGAATTACACTGTGTGCGAAAAAAATGTGACGAACAAAAAACGGAAAAGATGTGAGTGCGGTTTGGTTAATATGAATGTAAAATTGCCTTAAAATAAGGGAAAAAATATTTTAACATATGCGGTTTTTTTTAAACCGTATTGTAACGAATCTAGGAAATTTCTGATATTTATGCACTCTCTGCCAAAGTTCGAATCACTAAACTCTTGAATAAATCACTCCAATATTCAGTATTGCAAACTGGTCTTTATTAAATTACTATGGGAATAGTACTTCACGACTATACGTCACAGCCAATAGCGTGTTTAAATCAAAACTGATTCCTTATTACATAGCTTGCGCTGATTTTATACTCTCAGTTTCCTCGTTCACCCATTTCTCCTAGGGCCTAGTAGTTTCGCGAACAGTTGTAGTTCATGCGTGGTTAGTTACCAGGTATATACATGTATATCTGTAATCCACGCCTCTCCCATAGCCATATGCGTGTGTAGGTGTGAGTAACTACTTCGGCTGATGACGATAAGAATACTCTTTTGGCCGAACCATTATCTTCCATACGAATACCATGACCTAGCCAGTGTAGCCGCTGTGTTTTAATTCGCTAGACTATGTTGATGTTTGCATAAAGCTTGTACAGCTCAAAATTAAACAATTGGGAATCGCCGTCGTCGATGCGTAGATGCCCATTTATTTTGCAAAGAACTCTTCTCTCGTACACTCCCCGAGTCGCCTCATTTGATGTAGTCAGTTTCACTATCACGGCTTCTGTATCATATAGGACGGGTACGATAAGTGACTTGATCGTCGTATGCCGAGAGGGGACTTTACTTTTCAATAAACTTTTTAGTCCAAAGTAGCATTTGTTGTCAAGAGTAATTCTCTGCAGGATTTCTAGACTGGTGTTGTTGTTTGTGTTAATGCTGTGTATTTTACTATTTTGAAAGATAGGATGCCAACAGTAGCGTGGTTGCCAAGGCGCTAAAGTTCTGACTCTTTGCTTGATATCAGCAGATACTTTGTTTTATCAACACTCACCATCAAATCCATCTTTGCCGCTTCCTTTTCCATTTTCGAGTAAGCAGAACTTACGGGCGCGGCTGTTCAGGCCGATGATGTCAATGTCGTCAGCATGTGCTAGTAATTGCAGATCATTTAAGTTCTGCAGCTTGTATTATTTTCTCCAGCAGAAATCGCACGATAGGGGGTAACCTCGGAGAGGTCCTTCCCAATTCTGACTAAACTGATGGTGTTACTCAATGTCATTTTGCACAGTCGTATTTGTTTTGCGGGGAAACCAATTTCAGACATACATCTCGGCATATAGGCAGCTCTTTTTCATGCTGTCGAAGGCGACTATAGAATTGACGAATAGAAGATGTGTGCCAACTCTTTTTTGTCAAGATTTCGTGCGTAGTGAAAATCTGGTCGATGCTAGATTTACCGCTAGATACTCCTTTTAGAACACTTAGAATCCAATCGTCGGCGAGACGTTCGTCCATGGGCGTGAACGTTAGTATTTGGCGACAAAGTCTGTCTCCCACCACGAATCGAACCCGAAACTGTGTATTTGCATGTAAATTTCCGAAAATTTCACTTTTGCTGGTGCTTTTCTTGCCGTATTTTGTCAATTGAATTTATTGGATGGCGATGATGCCAGCTTTTGTCTTCACGAGGAAATCAACCAGCGGTCAATCCCGTTAAGGGAACGCACATTTCAGATGCATGCCGTCAAATTATAGTCATTTAAACTTTTGCACTGGTCATCATCAGTAAAAGGTTGTCTTTTTGTTCGAGGCTTGTCGTGTGCTATAGTTGGAGTGCGGTTTAATGTGGTGGGTCTCAATTTTTATACTCAGCGTGCTTTGCACACAGAGTATATTAACTTTGATAAAATAACGGTTGGTTGTACAGGTACAAAGGATTCGAGATGGATATAGACTTCTATATATCAAAATCATCAGTATAAACAAAAATTTGATTTAGCCATGTCCGTCCGTTCGTCTGTCCCTCCATTTACACGATAGCTTGAGCAAATTTTATACGAGCGTATCTGGACCCAGAAGAGATGGGTATTGAAAAATTGGGGAAATCGGATGATAACCAAGCCCACTTTTTATATAAATAACATTTTGGAAAACAAAAAAAACATGATTATTTAGTAAATAATACATCAAGAATGTTGAAATTTTATGTATGGGCTGATACTAAGACTCTTGATAAAAATTTTAAAAACTTTTTGAAAATGGGCGTGGCACCGCCCACTTGTGATAAGATCTATGTTGCAAATATTATCAATCATAAACCAAAAACCGTTAAACCTATCATAACAAAATTCGACCGAGAGCTTGCCTTTATTATAAGGAATGCTTCAAAAAAAAATATTACGAAATCGGTTAAAGACCACGGCCATTTTTATATAAAAGATGTTTAAAAGGATGGTAGACTAGAATAATAAGGTATATCTTAGCGAAAAATAGTTTTGTATCGATGATATTTCACTTACCAAGTTTTATTGTAAGTGGAAATTGGGAGCCTTTTTTTTAAATGAGCGGTGCCACGTGTTATGTAGAAAAGTAATTTATCTGAAATGAGCTGTAAAATTGAAGCTCACGCTGAGTATATAATGTTCGGTTACACCCGAGCTTAGATGCCCTTACTTGTTAGCACTATTTTACTTTTATAATAACCGAACATCCTTTTCGCACAGTGTTATTATTGACTAAAGGCTTGGCTTTCTCCTAAAGTTGTGTCGCTATGTTACGACCGCTAAAGAGCTGCGGGTATGCTCACCGTTTTCAGCGGCACCGCTTTGTTGGAAACTACGAACAGTTACGCAGACGATTCGCAAAGTTTAATTTTGCATTTTTGCGTGTTTTTTATAGTTTTTGTTTTATTATTTTCTTTAAATAAACGTACAAGACATGGCTCAACTATATGGTTGGCTTATCTCATCAGCTGATTTCTTGTTTTTTTTTTTTTTTCATTTCACTGTGGTAGGCAGGCATGCTTAACCAACGAAACGATATCATTTCGTTACGATAATCAACGTTAATAAACGAAACGAAGTCATTTCGTTTCGTTTATTAACGTTAAGATCGTCAAATTAACGAAATGATTTCGTTTCGTTTTCTGCCATATCAAAACGAAATCAAATCGTTTATGTTGATTATTAATTTCAAACTATGCTGGCAAAGCTGATTGATGGCGGAGTCATTAAAGGTGAAAGCATTATCCAAGCTGATTGCAACTTTTCTCATGAATTTTGACAGTACGAACATTTCTCAGAGTATTTTTGACATTACCACCAACGAATTACACAAACAAATTACATAGAGTTTGTGTGTGTATGTGCGCTCGTTGTTGCCACCTTACGGCTTCACCATGGCTATAGCATTGCCAGCACAATTCAAACATAAAGTATCACGTTTCTGTTAACGTTTTTAACGCTAACGAAAGCTTTTCGTTTCGGTTAAAAACGAGATACAATTTATCTTGATAATTTCTTTATCGATAATATTTCGAAGTGTTTCAACGGAAACGGTGGAAATATTTTGATAAACGATTAGCTTAACGTTAAGGTGCATCCCTGGTGGTAGGGATGGTCAAAAAGAGATGGCTAACTCAAAATGAACCAACACATTGACAACGTTTTCTTTCAACACACAAAAACTGCTAAGTTTTATGTTTTCATTCCATTCCATTCACCTAGCACCATCACGCAGATTTTGACAAGCCGAACAAAGGTATAGTAACGAATTTTGGGTAATCCTGCTTATTTCAAACTTTCTGCTAACATTTGAATCGCTAAACCGTTGAATAAGTCATCCAATATTCAGTATTGCAAACTGGACTTTATTTAGATTACTTTGGGATTAGTACAATTATATTTCAATATCTCGTACTTCACAATAGCGTGTGTTAATCAAACTGATTCGTTATTACTCAGCTTTCGCTGCTTTTATACTCTCGGTTTTCTCGTTCTCCTAAGGTCTAGTGATTTCGCGCGAAAATGTGTTCCAGAACAATCGTATCTCCTGCTTGGTTAACAGCTATATACATTAGGGCGGGTCGATTTAAAAATCGCTCATTGCTCTGTGAAAATCGTATTCTAGTGATCAAAATAAGAAATTTTGCCGAAGGAACCATACCTCTAAAACGAATTCTGGTGTCCCCCAATTTGCGTCGAACTTTTGGGTAGGGGCAAATTTTGAAAAATCCCACTTTGACCCATTTAGAGTGCTCCAATCGAGTCCAAATGTATGACCGACCCCCACTAACTTTGGAGGCCCGACCCACCGATGCCAGTGGCACACCCCCTGGAAGCCCCCTGGGGGTTCCCCATACAAACATTTCAAAAAATTGCCGGTTTTGCACTTTACATGAAAAAATCAGCTAAATGGCTATGTTTTTTCTTTATTTTTATTTATTATTTTTGTTGTTTACGGCTTTTGAATTATAACTTTTTAAATATAAACGAGCTCTATGCCAAATATTTGTATATTCTTAATAAAACACAATACGTGAATTTTTGATATACAATTATATTATTTAATTTGTCGATATTTCAACTTCAGTCTGAAGTCATCATCAGGACTAGGTACGAAAAGAACAAACATACATATTAAAATCATAAAAATACACATTTGCACAAGTACAGAACTTACATTTTTGAATGCAATATGTCGACTAGTGTAACAAAAATATAAGTTTACGAACAGTGCAAAGCAAATAACAATAAAATGTAAATAACACACAGCCGTTATCATAAACAAAAAATGAACATAAGCAGAAAGTTATCTAAATGAGTAGTGAGCGCCGCTCAAGTGATATCAGCTGCAGCCTGCTGGTGAACTCTTTGGTAAACAGTGGGAGATGCTCTTATCTATTATTGGTTGTTGATCAGCTGCCTAAAGGCAGAGGCAATACCAATTGTATCAGATTTGAAGTTCATGCGTTTGTCGCTGGGTGTATTTATTATGTGCAGCATCTCTAATATGTAGCGTTTGTTGTAATTCCTCTCTTGCTGTAGAATTTCTACATTTTATAAATTGGGAGAGTGTCCAGTTTCTCTGCAATGCTGTGTTAGCGCCGTTTTGCCATCATTAGGGTTGTTGCGATTTTTAATATTCGTTTTATGCCCGGAAATCCTCGTTTTTAGTTTCGATTTAGTAGTCCCCACATATACTTTGTCGCATACGTGGGACCCGTCACCATTACATAGAATTTTATATATCAAGTCCGATTTCTCATATTTATCTATTCTACTCTTGGTATTACTGAAAATTTGTCGCAACGTATTATTGTAGGTAAAGGCTAAATTACATTTCTCTTTGTCATAAATATTTGAATATTTTATTCTGTTAGACAGGCCTGACACATATGTAGTCGATTTATATATTTTATTATTTTCGGCATTTTTCCTCGCAGTGGGTTTCTTATAATAATCTCTTATAAAGTTTTTTATTATGCGTGTAGGAAATTCATTATTTTCTCGAACATTTATTATTATTTTAATGCTTTCTTTATGATAAACTTCATCGCTGATCGAGAGAACTCTGTTGATAAAATTTCTGGCCGTATTGACTATTGTAGATTTGTCATGTTTAGAATTAAAGTTAATTAATCTACCTGACGCGGTAGGTTTTTTATACCAATCAAAAAATAATTGGTTATTCTTATATAGTGGCAGCGCTTTCGAGGAAACCAAGCCTTATGTAATCAACTTTTAAAAGAAGTAAAAAAAAAAAAAAAAAAAAAAAAAATTTTAAATTAATAATTATTGATGTTAGAATTTCTTAATTGTACACCGTTTCGATAAGCTACTGTGAATTACAAAACAAACCAAAAATAAAAGATGAAAATATTTAAAATACTAGAACAGAAAAAAATTATAAACTGTCATTAGAGATATTGAATTATTGCATAAACGAAAAAATATTTCAAAAACACTAACAAAAAATTGTCTAAAACCATATTTATTTTATATATTATAACCTTTTCGTTAAAGCTATATCGATCTTTTTTTAATTTATACACTTATTTTAACGAGTTCGACAGTATGCGTCAGATATATGTAGAAAGTTGTAATTTTTTTTAATGTTGACTTCACCCGCAATTCTCAACAAGTTTATCAAAAAAATTATTTATATATAACTGGTCTGTAAAATCCTACCACATGTGCTTAAGCCAAGGGAACCTGAGCAACTGCCCTCTTCGACCAATTAGCCTCAGTTCGTTTCTCCTAAAGTGTATGGAAAAAATTTAGCATTATCACATTAGGGAGGTCAACTTAAAAAAACTCCCTGTGTAGGAATCACTTTGCCGGTCAGTCAGGGTATTTCTTGTGGAAAAATTGAAAAGACTTTGGAGTCTAAACATATAGCCCTCTGCACTTTTTTTGATATTTCTATTCTATTCTCGTTTATTGACTTTCGATAACACGACACACCAAGCTTTCGAACAAGCTATGATTGGCAAGGACATAAGCGCAATGATTAACCGCTGGGTGCTATACATGCTAAAGATAAGAAAAATCAGTCTGGAGCTGGGAGTGTACACTCTCCTCACTTGTGATAGATGGCCCCACTCAGCTACTGAAATCCAATGGATTTGACTCACGAGAATATGCAGATGTCATAGTAATCTGCATCACAACGATGCATGAGGAAACAATATCAAATCGTATGCAACAAGCCCTGTTCATCATAGAAAGGTGGTGTAATGCCAAAAATATGTCTAAAAATCCTATTCAAAATAACCAAGTGCCTTTTACCCGGATAAGAAACCATTCCTGCATGGCACCAAAATCTGGTTTTCAATGGAAGCAAAATAACTAAGGATTACAGTGCACAGAACCCTCACGTGGAATTATCATCTCGTTCCCTGCTGATGCACTTAGTGGGCATGCCTCCCTTCCATATTTTAATAGAAAAAAAGAAAAAACTTGCTGCGCTAAACCTTCGAAATATTTTTGAGCTAAAGATCGAAAGCATGACAAAGCAAATGAAGGTTATAAGAAAATTCAAAGGAAATCCCATATTGCAACTACGTCATGCACTGGCCCTATCGCTCAAAATCTCACGTAATTTTGAGGTGTCTAATGAAAACAGAACTCTTTGGGAAACAGGAAATTCATATACTGACCCTGATTCAAAGATCTGATTTACGGATGCATCGAAATTTGATGACGAAAAAACGGGTGCTGGTATTTATTTGCCGAGCTTCAAGAAATCAATACAACTTACTTACTAACTTACTTACTTAATTGGCGCTTAACCGTCTAAACGGTTATGGCCGTCCAACAAGGCACGGCAGTCGCTCCTTCGCTCCGCCAACCGGCACCAATTGGTCAAACCAAGGGAGTTTAAATCGTTTTCCACCTGGTCCTTCCAACGGAGTGGGGGCCGCCCTCTACCTCTGCTTCCATAGGCGGGTTCCGATAGAAACACTTTCTTGGCCGGAGCATCATCATTCATTCGCATAACATGGCCTAGCCAGCGCAGCCGCTGCGTTTTAATTCGCTGGACTATGTTGATGTCTGCGTATAGCTCGTACAGCTCATCATTAAATCTTCTTCGGTACTCGCCATCGCAAGTCGAACACTCCCAAAGCCGCTTCATCTGCTGTTGTCATGGTCCATGCTTCTGCCACATATAGCAGGACGGGTACGATAAGTGACTTGTAGAGTATGATTTTCGTTCGCCGAGAGAGGACTTTACTTACTTTACTTTACCTAATCCAAAGTAGCATTTATTGGCAAGATTGATTCTTCGCTGGATTTCAGTGCTGATGTTGTTGCTAGTGTTGATGCTGGTTCCCAAATAAACGAAGTCTTTTACTATTTCGAAATTATGGCTGCCAACAGTAGTGTGGTTGCCAAGGCGCGTATGCGCTGACTCTTTTCTGGATGACAGCAGGTACTCCGTTTTGTCCTCATTCACCATCAAACCCACCTTTACCTCTTCTTTTTCCAGTTTGGAGTAAGCAGAACTAACAGCGCGGGTGTTTAGGTCGATGATATCAATGTCATCATATGCCAGTAATTGCACGCTTTTATAGTATATTGTTCCAGTGCGGTTAAGTTCTGCAGCTAGTATAATTTTCTCCAGCATCAAATTAAAGAAATCGCACGATAGGGGGTCACCCTGTCTGAAACCTCGTTTAGTTTCGAACGGCTCGGAGAGGTCCTTCCCAATTCTGACTGAGCTCATGGTGTTGCTCAACGTCATTTTGCACAGCCGTATAAGTTTTGCGGGGAAACCAAATTCCGACATAGCGGCATATAGGCAGCTCCTTTTCGTGCTGTCGAAGGCGGCTTTAAAGTCGACGAAGAGGTGATGTGTGTCGATTCTCTTTTCACGGTTTTTTCCAAGATTTGGCGCATTGTGAAAATCTGGTCGATGGTAGATTTACCAGGTCTGAAGCCGCACTGATAGGGTCCAATCAGCCGGTTCACGGTGGGCTTCAATCTTTCGCACAATACACTTGAAAGGACCTTATATGCGATATTAAGAAGGCTGATTCCACGATAGTTGGTGCATTTTGCAGTATCCCCCTTCTTGTGGACTGGGCAAAGAACAGTTAGATTCCAACCGTTGGGCATGCACTCGTCCGCCCATATTTTGCTAAGAAGTTGCTGCATGCGCCTTGCCAACTCCTCGCCGCCGTACTTGAATAGCTCCGCAGGCAATCCATCAGCGCCCACGGCCTTGTTGTTTTTCAATCTGGTTATTGCTATTCTAACTTCGTCATAATCGGGCGGGGGGACATATATTCCATCACCATCGATTGCGGGATCGGGTTCTTCATCTCTGCGCGGTGAATTGCCATTTAGGAGAGCAGAGAAGTATTCCCTCCATAATCTAAGCACTCTCTGGACATCAGTTACAAGGTCGCCGTTTTCGTTCCTACAGGAGTTGGCCCCGGTCTTAAAACCTTCCGTCTGTCGCCGTATTTTTTGGTAAAATTTTCGGGCGTTATTCCTGGTGGCTATCAGCTCAAGCTCCTCGCACTCACGCCTTTCTGCTTCTGCTTTTTTCTTCCTGAAAAGGCGTCTCGCTTCCCTTTTCAACTCACGATAGCGTTCACACACTCCTCTTGTCGCGCTCGCTTTTAACGTAGCCCTGTAGGCAGCGTCTTTTCTTTCGGTTGCAACGCGGAATTCTTCATCGTACCAGTTGTTTTTTCGTGGCCGCCGGTAACCAATTTTTTCCTCGGCGGCAGTACGAAGTGCTTTGGAGACATGCTCCCACTGGTCCTGTATTCCTTCAGGATGAGTTGTGCTCTCAGAGAGCAAGTGTGAGAGTCGAGTTGCGAAATCATTGGCAGTCTGTTGTGATTGAAGCTTTCCGACGTCTAGCTTTCCTTGTGTTTTTTGTTCCTTGGTTTTAGCCGCGTTGAGGCGGGTGCGTATTTTGGCTGCAACGAGATAATGGTCCGAGTCGATGTTAGGTCCTCGGATCGTGCGCACATCTAAAACACTGGAGGCATGCCGTCCGTCTATCACAACGTCATCAATCTGATTGCGAGTATTTCGATCAGGAGACAGCCATGTGCTTGATGTATCGTTTTATGCATGAACCTCGTGCTGGATATGACCATGTTTCGAGCACCGGCAAAGTCAATCAGCCTCAGTGTGTTAGGAGAAGTTTCATTGTGTAGGCTGAACTTTCCGACTGTAGGGCCAAAAACACCTTCTTTGCCTACCCTGGCGTTAAAGTCGCCAATCACGACTTTTATATCATGACGGGGGCAGCGCTCGTATGTGCGTTCTAATTGTTCATAAAAAGTGTCTTTCACCTCATCGTCTTTCTCCTCTGTCGGCGCATGGGCGCAGATGAATGATATATTAAAAAATTTTGCTTTTATTCGGATAGCGGAGAGACGCTCGTCCACAGGCGTGAACGCCAGCACTTGGCGACAAAGTCTCTCTCACCACGAACCCGACGGCCACTCCAATAGATGTCACAATTTTTGATCTTCTTTCTTCCTTGCTTCGTCCAACGCATTTCTTGGATGGCGGTGATGTCAGATTTTGCTTTGACGAGGACATCAACCAGCCGGGCATCTGCACCAATCCCATTCAGAGAGCGGACGTTCAAAGGGGCATGCCCTCAATTCATTGTCCTTCAAACGTTTGCCATGGTCGTCGTCAATAGAGAGTGTATTTATCCGAGGCTTGTTGTTATATTTCATTGGAGTATGTATTTTACGTGGCGGGTCCCAAGCCCAGCGCACAACCCGCTCAGCGGGGGTGAAAATGCAAATAGGATGCAGAAATCCATGCAACAGAAGTTTATGGTACAAAATGTCTACGAAGAGGTTTATCCTCGAGGAGTATCCTCATTACGTCAAATAGCCAGGCAGCTTTGTCTGCCGTGCAATCCTATACAGTTACTTCTAAGCTAGTGTATGATGAATGCATTCGACTATGTAATGGTTTTGGAGCCAAAATCAAGGTTTTATAAGGATCGGGAAACCAGGAATATGATGATACTGAACACGCAAGCTACCTAGACAAACATGGTCTTAAAGCAGCATTCTATGGTTCTTTGTGGACTTACAAGGCACACACTAGGAAAACCATAAGTAAATATGAAAGCAGTTCATACAACACTGGATTGAATGCCCAAGGCAAATAATGGCCATATTGTTTATACTCCCAGCAACGAGAGTATCAGCCAAACTCATAAAATCAAGCAGAGAGTAGTCCACGATAACATCTAAGTAAGAGCTGGAGGATGAAACGCCGGGTCACATTCTTTCTTTATTTTCTTTTTTAAATCCAAGGAGAATAGCATTTCTAAAATTTACGTTTAGAACAAAAAATTAAATTATTTAATTTAATCATTTTTTTGGAAATTTTATCTAAATAAATTAATAAAGGAAATTGTCCAAGTCTAAAAATTTTTCACTAAATAAAAATATACCGACATCTTTAGAAATTTGCTGGGAGAAAGAATTTGTAAGGAACTTCGCAATTTTTTTCCAATTTTAATTGCATCGTCGAACTCGAATAGTTTAAGAAGTTTTCTTTTATTGAGGTAAACGCAATTTTGAAAAAGTTTTCATATTTTTCAAAATGCTCTCGTCCTGGTACATTATTAAATTTATGTTCTAAAAAAAATGAAATTCGATAAATCTAGAGCAAACTGTGATATGTGGAAAAATTAAACAAAAAAGTAAAAAAAAAAATTTTACGTAACAATGTTTCGGAAAATTATAAAAAAATTATTACTTTTTGTATAAAAATATTTTTTACAAATATTGATTTTTTTTAAATTATTTTATGTGTACGCATATATCAATTATAAATAAGTATTTAGTTTGCTAACAGGTATCGGATAATTTATTTTAAGCATTGTAAATTATAGTTTTTTCAAGATTTACTATTGCCAAAAAAAATAATAAATAATGAAAAATAAAAGAAGAAATATGAATTATTTGCGTACAAATGCCGTTTTGCAAAGGTAGCATTATAGAAGTAAAAAAATTTGAAAATAGGGCCGCATGCAGTGAGATATTACCTTTCTTTGCAATCCATTTCAAAAACGCCCCAGCTGAGCATAAACTCAACACATTCTGACAAATGATTGGGCATTTTTAAAAACATGCAGGGGCGTGATGATATTCCACTCAGTAGTCGCAATGCTCGGACCCGATTTTTAGGTAAAATATTTCTTGTTTGTGTTCCATAAGCTATAATAATAATAATAATAATTGGACGTTGTGGCAGCGCACTGCCCTCAAGGGTCCCAATGACACCAGGCTAATTCTGTTCAATATATTTTTTTATTATTATTATTATTTTTTTTTTTTTTTGATTTATTAATTTTATAACATTTTTTTTTTTGTTGGGCCGGGTCATTGATGGGCAGTGGTTTGACAAGCGTCGAGATCTAAAACTGCTCAGCTACAGAAGAAATATCATCAGCTGAAGGTAAAACTTAAATTAATAGAATGTAGAAACAAACATATACAGCATTAACGGTTAAGAGAGATACGGACAGTCTTTTTTATATAAAAAAGGGAGTCCGACATATCAAATGTGTTTGAGTGAGAGTTATAATCTTGGCACAAACACCGGAAAGGTTCGTTAAGTTTGAAATTCGTTCTACATTGCTTTAAAAGAAGGGGTTTAAACTGTCTCGTAGTGCGACAGGGAACACTAAAGTTCACTTCGTTCAGAAGAAATGGGCTTGAAATCGATCCATTCAGTAGTTTTGTCATAAATATTACGGCAAGCATTTCTCTACGACTAGCAAGAGTTGGAAGATTGATAAGTTTTAATCGATTAGTATAAGGTGGAAGATTAAATGAAGAGTCCCATTGAAAATTCCTTAAGGCAAATAGTAAAAACTGTTTTTGTATTGATTCGAGCCTGTCAGTATGGACTTGAAAACGCGGATTCCAGATTATTGAGCCATACTCTAAAATCGGTCTAACCAATGTTGTGAAGGGGGTTTTCGTAACGTAGGGGTCGCTGAACTCTTTTGACCACCTTTTCACAAATGCTAAGACACCTTTAGCTCTATTGACAGTGACACTTATATGAGTGTTGCAGCTAAGTTTGCAGTTCATTGTAACTCCCAAGTCTACAAAAACATTAACACTTTCAAGGTTTTGGTTGTTAATTGTGTAAGAAGCTGGTTATAAACTCCTGCGCGAAAAACACATAAATTTACATTTCTGAAGATTAAGCGGCATGTGATTTACATTGCACCAAGCAGCTAAGCAATTTAAATCCGTCTGAAGTAAAGAGCGTTCTTCAATCGACGCGTAAGTCTTAAAAAGTTTTACATCATCAGCATACATCAAGATTTTAGAATATTTTATAGTTGTCGAGATATCGTTTATAAATAGCAAAAACAGAATCGGGCCAAGATGGCTGCCCTGAGGAACACCAGAGGTAACACTAATGATATTCGAAAACATATTTTTGAAGATTACTCTTTGTGTTCTGCCACAGAGATAGGAGGAAATCCAACGAGTGAGATTAGGTTGAAACCCAAGTTTATATATAAGTAATGAGTGGCATACTTTATCGCATGCTTTACTAAAATCGGTGTATATAACGTCGGTGTGAAGATTTTCTCTGAACCCGTTCGAAATATGAGTTGTGAACTCAAGTAAATTAGTTATGGTTGATTTGCCCTTACAAAACCCATGCTGAGAACTTGCAATTAATGTTGAAATCGAAAATGTTAGGTGATTTGTAACGATTGCTTCAAACAACTTTGGAATAGGGGACAGTCTAGCTATGCCACGATAGTTTTCAATGGACGACTTAATGCCACATTTATGGAGAGGGATGAGAAAGGATTCCTTCCATGCCGTCGGGAAATTTCCATACTTCAAAGATAGATTAAACAGATCAGTAAGAGGTTTGTAGATGAATTCTGCACATTTTTTAAGAAAGCATGTGGGAATTAAATCAGGGCCGTATGTAAAAGATTCTTATAGGGTCTTTAGGTACAATAAAACATCATCAGGTAATAAGAGTGGAGCAGGGATTGAATCACTTGAATGCAGTTCATAAGGTTATTTCCCAGGTGGCAAAGTAATATTGCCGGAATAATTAGATTTGAAAAATTGAGCGAAGAAATTCGCAATCTCTTGATTGTCGCTAGAAATGTTACCATTAAACTTCATAGCGGAAGGAAACCCCTTTACCCCACGTTCCAAATTTACGAAACCATAAAACAACCGCGGGTTGCTTATAATTTTCTTCTTAATTTTACAATCGTAAGCTTTATAGCACTTTTTATTAGGTTCAAAATACTTATGATGCAGAACAGTATAACGAACGTAATCGGAATGTAACCCAGTCTTCTTATATAACTTGAAGTAACGTGACTTTTTGTTTTTCAAAGATCTAAGTTCTTTAGTGATCCAGGGTTGCATTGGTTCATCATATGAACAAATACGTTTAAGCACATACTTTTCAAACAAGTTATAAATTATACTATTAAAATAAAAAACCATCTGATCTACGTCCGCATTATGTTGAGGCCAAGTTATTTTAGAAAGCTCTTCATTTAGTTTTTTGAAATTGGCTCTTGAAAATTCAAAACGACTGGTATAAACACCTGGTTTATTTATGCAACCATAAGCGTTGCCCATGGTTTCGTAAATTATCTCGAGGGAAGGATGGTAAACATCTTCAGGTAACACTAGGGGCTCACATCGGTTCACAGAGAATTTAGATAAAGATACTCGTACTCGTAAAGATACTCGTACATACTACAATTATGGATTGAAGAAAAAACCACCACTACAAGGAAAACTTCAACAATGCCTCGGATAATGAGCTTTTGCTTAATGATGACCAGTGAAAACATTTAAAGGCCTACAATATGCGACGGGAAAGAAAAGTAGAGGAAATTGGATGGAAGTCGGAAAAGTAAAACAGAACAAGAGAAAGATGGAGAATGAGAGTAAAAGAATAAAGGTTATGGTTCGAGACAAAGTAATAAAATAGGTTGACAGGAAGATTCAGAATAAGTATAAGATTAAGGGTGAAGGTGAGAGATAGACTTGGATAAGAGCACAAGCGGGAAGATTTACGGAAGAATGAAAGGGATAGGAAAATTGAAAATTGGCTTATTCATTAGGTAAACTAGAAAATACAGAGGGGATAGGAAGAGGGTTAGACAGAGGAGAGGCAAGTGGATGGATAGAGAAATTCAGAACAATGGCTGTTCAGTTTGATAATACGCCTGGGAAAATTCATGTTTGTTAAATGTATGAATAAATGTTTTCAGGGTTCTTTAAAATAAAATTCTGCTAAGCCGATTTTTTGTGTTTTGTTTTTGCCATCAGGTAAGTTTATAAGCTCTAATTTGTTAAATCATCGTTGCTGTAAAACCTCTGCGCTTTATATTTTTACACCAACTACCTCTTTCTGGTCAATGAGCCTACTTGAACGCCTGGTTTACAAAATGTTGGGTCTTGGGACCGTATACTGTAAATTCAGAGCTTTCGTATAACAAGCCTTCCAGATACTCATCCGCAACTTCCCGATTGTCAATCATCTCATTGACGTCAGCATTATATTTCCATATTCCTTAGCTGTGGATAATTTCGTAGTCTGCAGTCAATAAGTTCCGTTAACTAAAACTGTTCTATTTCCGCATGAAAAGGAAATAAACTCTCCCACAATAGGAAATGCAGACCGCAGGCGTTATTGTCCTGCAAGTAACTTCACATATCAGACAGCCATTAATGTAGTGAATGTAGTATTTTTTTATGGTACTGAAAAAATCAATGCTGCAGATAAGTCAAGAAGCAACATTTAAATTTATGAGAACGAGTATTGTCAAATGCAATTCAATTTGGTAATATTGACTTCACCTGCCTGGTTTTATTGCGTCATGATCCATATATTTTAAAGTTTGTTTGATTAGATTTCAAGCGAAGCGAGTACGTATTTGGAAATTATTTCCATTGATTCGTTATTTTCTGCTAACAATTGCTTACATAGACCGTTTTCGAATTGGCAGTTAAGATAGGGCTGCATACTCAACTACAGCCTTCGATTTGGTATAAAAGTGTAGGATTCTGTATTTTTAGTATACATAACAGTAATATTTGAACATAATTATTTTTTGCGTTATAATTTTAGTTTTTGCCAAAATTACATGGATTTTAGTAAAATAAAAGTTTATTTTTAAAAATGCATGTAAGGCCATGGCATATAATCACATAATCACTTTTTGGTATATGTACATATATTTCAGCTAACTACACACATACCCAAGGTAGGTAGGTTGAACTGGCCGGTCCATGAGGACCTCACATAGACTGATTGAGTCCGTAGTGTTACCAGAAGTTTGTTTTAACGACCAAACTGAAAAACCCTATCAAAAACCAGGACCTATGTTGCAAAATAGCTCCGTCCTCTTGGCAAATACTAGAAGCTTCCTAGGACTTAAGCCACTTGCTGCTTCTAGATCTGACAGCTGTATCACTCCTAATAGCTGGAGTCTTAGCCTGGCAAGTGCAGGGCACGAGCACAGAACGTGCTCGATCGTTTCCTCCTCCAACCCGCACTTCCTACATCTGCTATCACTGACCAAGGCTAATTTAAAGGCATGTGACGCCAGAAGGCAGTGCCCAGTCAGAATACCCGTCATGAGTCTACAGTCCTCTCTTTTTAATGATAGAGGCAACTGTGTTAGTCTAAGGTTGTAAGACCTACACATAATCTTGGACACTTTACAGCCCCGCGCTTGAACCCACGCCTTTCCCGCTTGGTCGGCCATGTGCACCTCTCGCCTTCGCTTAATCTCGCCCAATCTAATTCGGACGTCTACGGAGCAAGTTTCAAGGGATGCGCCCTTTTTAGGTAGTTCGTCCGCTTTTTCTTTCCCATCTATTCCCATATGCCCTGGGACCCAATATAGATGTATGCTTCTCCCTGTCCCGATTCTCTCCAGAGACTGCTTACATTCTAACACGCATTTAGATGCTGTGCTATGCGAGATTATTGCCTTAATTGCTGCTTGACTGTCAATATAAAAGTTAACACGGTTGCAGCTTAAGCTATTCTCTTCCAGGGTTTCTACTGCTTTGGTTACGGCTAATATTTCCGCTTGGAAAACGCTACAGTAATCCGACAGCCTGTAGGATCTGCTTATTTCCGGATCAGCGCAGTATACCGCAGACACATACCCAAAGTATTATAAAAAAGTATGGAAGAATTAATGATGACCTGTCGAAGTGTTTGTATGTTTGTTGTTGTTGTAGCGATTAGGTTACTTCCCGAAGGCTTTGGGGAGTGTTATCGATGTGATGGTCCTTTGTCGGATACAGATCCGATACGCTCCGGTAATACAGCACCATTAAGGTGCTGGCCCGACCATCTCGGGAACGATTTATATGTCCACATTAAACCTTCAGGCCGTCCCTCCCACCCCACCCCAAAGTTACATGTATGTTTGTGATCTATACCAGCATATTTAGGATTTGCTTCAAAAAGCCCAATTTTTGCTTTAACTGCAATTAAAAAAGAACTCAAAAGATCTCGACTATAAGTTTGTTCAAATGTTTAAACTAATTGCACTGTGTTATATACAATAATATTTAATATGTTTCGTAAACTCTTCATAGCGCATACAATCGCTTTTCATTTAACGTGCTAAGCGGACTCCTGAGCTTGCCTATATTCAAAGACACTACCACGTTCAGTTAAATGATGTTTTTCAGCTTGCGATTTCACTTTTTCACTAGCAGCATCTTCATTGGGTATACCATAACCGCCGCCGCCGGGTGTTTTCAATACGAATAGATCCTGCATAAGATATAAGATGTATGTATGTTTCAAAATTTGTTTATAAATATTATTTGCACGTAACAACTTACTCCTGTCTCCACATCGATACAAGTCTTGCCACCCAGTGAAATAACACGCCCATCAAGTTTGCGTAACAAATTCAAACCACGTTTACCTGGCCCACCGCCGGCCAAACCATACGGTTGCAATGTGCGACGCTCGGTTAAAATCGAAAGCGTTACCGGTTTGCGGAAAAGCAATTCGCGTTCAACACCCTCGCCACCATGAAATTGTCCTAAACCACCCGATTGATCAGTGCGCAAGCAAAAACGTTTCAATATAATCGGATAACGCAATTCCAATATTTCTGGATCGGTTATGCGCGTATTAGTCATATGCGTGTGAACACCATCTGCGCCATGCCATGCGGGTCCAGCGCCTGCGCCACCTGCTACCGTTTCATAATAACCCCATTCTTCATCGCCAATCGTTATGTTATTCATGCAACCACAAGAAGCAGCACAAACATTAAAAGTTTTTAAAACTGTATCAACAACACGTTGCGACGTCAAAACATTGCCACCGACTACAGCTGCGCCTTCTGAGGGATCCAAAATGGAGTTCTTCGGCACCAGTACTTTGATAGGCGCTAAGCAACCTTGATTAAGCGGCACATCATGCCCAACCATACAACGTAAACAGTAAATGAGTGCGGAGAGTGTAATGGCACGTGGTGCATTACAATTACCCCACACCTCAGGGCCTGAACCAGTGAAATCGCATAACGCATTGCCTTGTACGGGATCGATTTCTACATGCAATTTAATTGGTGATCCATCATCCATAAATTCAACTGCTTCAAGTGTTGTGGTGCCATTACGCTTTAGCATATTTTGTGCTATCTCCTTGAGCATATCACGCACAGCCACCTCAGCATTTTGTTGTATATAATTCATGTAGGCCTGCACAACATCCAAACCATAGCAGTCAATGAGCTCCGAAACAAGTTGTATGCCTTTATGATTGGCGGCGATTTGTGCTTTAAGATCGGAAATATTATCAGGTAAATTGCGTGTGCCGGTAGCACCTTTGGCGGCAGTCGGCGTTGTAAGACGCTCAACGATATTCTTCTCTTGGAAAACGCCCGCTTCGACAATCAAAAACGATTTAAATGCGGCACCCTCTTGTGCAAGCGAAGTGGAATGTGGTGGCATAGAGCCGGGTGTAATGCCGCCAATGTCCGCATGATGGCCTCGTGAGGCGACAAAGAAGACTGGTTTCGGTTGATCACTTAAAGGTAAATTAAAATTTGTTTTATCAAAATAATGAAAGAAATAAACTTGGTTTTCACCTACCGATAAAATACGGGTGTAATCACCGTTAAATCTGGTAAATGCGAACCACCTGCTTGTGGATGATTGGAAAGTATAACATCGCCATTTTTCAAGCTATCACCACGCACCTTCAACTGATATTGCACAGTTTCTTGCATTGCGCCTAAATGGACGGGTATATGTGGTGCATTGCTCACAAGACCGCCATCGGGACCGAATAGCGCACAGGAAAAATCTAGACGCTCCTTGATGTTTGTGGAAATTGAAGTGCGTTGCAGTACCCTTTGAAATAAATGAGCATTTTTTACAACGTTTCGTCAAAAACAAGCATGTGTACTGCATATATGAAGTAAAACTTCAGACAAAAAAGCAAAAGCTGTTTAACAGAACTAGACGCACTGGCCAGTAGAAAGTGTGCACGGCACATATAACTGCATCCAACAAAGATATTATAAGATAAAGATGGAAATCTGTACAGTCATCATAGTATATCATCAACATCGCAGGCATTTGCGTTGGTCCTATGTGTAGGATATATTTAAAATAAACGTTCCTAGGCAGCTGATTTGTTGCCTACGTAGTTTGAGAATTTGAAAAACTGTGCTCGTGTGCCAAGATTATCTTTGTTCATTTTAAGATCGCGGGTTCGAGCTCAGGGCCTAACAATAACTTTTTTTTTGATGGCCTTAACATGCTCCAGTTTATCAAACGGCTGAGTCCTTAAGTGCCGGATTTTGTTTGTGCGGTATTTCATCTCTCTCCTTTATGGGGAGTATTCTCACCTCACTGTGTGGGTGATGTTTTGGGGATATAAGTAGAAATCCCGCGCCAGTTCAGTCTAATGCTTGCCCTCATTCCAATGATATGGGGATGAGCTAAAGTGGGTTTAATACAAAAGCCAAACAAACACTGAAGTTAGATACAGATTAGAGGAAGATTGGAAAATTACTCCTTTTCTCGAATCCTAATGTTAGAGGACGACTCAAGAAACATACCGTTCTCAAACGAAATGAGACCTAATTATCGAATTATAGTTCTCCAATCGAACTCTAATGTATTTGTAAATGGGATTGTAATGAGAATTGAATTTGCAATAGTTCTCTAATCATTCTCGAACGATTACTGGTTGTCTTTGTTGTTGTTGTAGCGATAAGGACACTCCTCGAAATCCTTGGGGAGTGTTATCGATGTTGATGGTTTTTTGCCGAGTGCAGATCCGGTATGTTCCGTAACAATCACCATTAAGGCATTAGCCTGACCATCTCGGGAACGATTTAGTATGACCACATGAAACCTTCAAAGCCATCCTGTCCTCCCATCCCCTAGATCCATGAGGAATTTGGGGTCCCAAGAACCTCGGCTGTTAAAGTAACAGGATTATTCGCCACGGGTAAGTGAGGTTGAAAATTGGGTTGGAGAAGCTATATTTTGCGCTGGCAACCACTTGAATCAATTTGGTATTTTATTCGCCTCTTACGACAGATATGCCTGCCGCGGCTATATTCTAAGCCCCCTAACCCGCTGGCTGGTACTAGTTTAGTCGAGTCGAGATTTTCTTACGTGCGTACACAAAAATTCTCCAACGTTAGAGACTGTGCTTGTTCCAAATTTGCAGTTAGGGCTCTTGGGCTACAATGGCTTATTCGGATAATTTACTAGTCGATTAGTAGCAATTTTTGCATTAATTAAAATTTAAAAATTTTAACTTCAGATAAAAATAAATTTTTAAATTTAAGAATTTTCACTCAAAATAAATGTAAGCCAAAGAAAACTTTTTCTGACTTTTTTTAGGAATAAGACCTAAAAAATCCTTTTCGTCCAATATATATATTTTTAAATATTTTACTTCAAATCAACTTTTTTTGATTTAAGTAGTTTTACTTCAAATAAAACATGGCGGAACGATACAAGGTGGCAGCATGGCGACTTACCTACAAACATAAATAAAAGTTTGATGTACTTTGTTTTTGTAAATTCGATGGACAAATGTCAAAATCGTACTGCGTCGGAAGTTGATGTATAAATTCAAATAAAAAAGTTTATAATCAGCTGTCCCATGCTGCCACCTTGTATCGTTGCGCCATGAAATAAAAGTAAAAATTCTCCACAAAAACATTTTACATTTTAATTAATTTTTTATTTAAGAAGTCGAACTTCAAATTTTTGGTTTAAGCACCTGGCAAAAAAAGAATCAACTTCGAAGAAAACCTGTTTTACTCCGGAATAAGAAGAAGAGTACAAATGGAAATCAAACCAAAAAAAAAAAACAAAAATAATCAGGAAATTACACAACAACAATTTCCGGAATTCCTATTCATCGCCCAAGCCATTTTTAAATTTAAAACAATTTTAAAGCGTTTGTACATATTTTTTTATTTACCTGCCCATTTGTTCCGCAATGCTCATAAAACGATGACTGAAAATGCTCAGCTGTATAGTATCGAGTTTGCAGTCAACTACAGTACGATTGCTGGAGCTTACATTTATAACGAGATCACCATAAGAAGTCACCTCTGCCACACATTCTGGCTCCACCAATATCGTAGATAGCTGATCAATCAAAATCGCTGGACCTACAATTTTGCTACCAGCTAACAAATTTTTAGTCAAGTAAATGGGCGACTCATATGCACCCTGCTCAAAAAATATGCTTGTGGAACCTTCTGCATTCGGTGTAGCAGCAGCAGCATTTGCAATTTCCACCTCAGGCGGTGTAATATTTTTACCCAAACCGCGAACACGTATATCATCTACAACGATAGCACGATTTTGTAAAACAAAACCAAATTCAGTACGATAACGCTGTAGAAATGTTGCAATGAAGTCGCCATAGCATGCAAGTAAGGCATCATCTTTACTAGCTGTGTTTGACGGTGAGCACATTAAGGCACAATCAGTACCATCATATCTTAAATGCAAAAACGGTTCCAACTCAATTTTACTATATCCTTGAGCTTTCAAGCTTGTTGAGCATTGTGCGGCTAACGCGTCGAGACGCGTCTTGAAAAATGTAGCATTTTCGGAAGAAAATTCTAAACCACAAGGTTCTTGCGTTTCTTGTACAACATCAGCGAGTGCCATCCCGTAAGCCGAGAGTACGCCAGCGTATTTATGGACAAGCACCTGTGAATTGAAAAGGATTTTCCGTAAATAATAAACTCAGCATACGCTCAATTATAGCTTTCTTTACCTTGCTTATACCCAACTCACGCGCTATTGAGCAGGCATGTTGGCCACCCGCACCACCAAAGCATGCCAACACATGCTGCGATGTATCCAAACCACGCGCTTGCGTCAGTGCTCTTATAGGACGACACATAGCTTCATTTGCGACGCGTATAAAACCTAAGGCTATATCTTCAATGGACAATTTTTTCATATCACCACCACCTCCACCGTTATTCAGGTACTCATTAATCACTTTACGTAGTTCTTCAAATTTTTCTTTGGTTACTGCAAACTCTAGTGCTTCATTTTCGTTGGAACCAAATATTTTTGGAAAGTATTCAGGTAGTAAACGACCTAAAATTAAATTAGCATCTGTTACAGTGAGTGGTCCACCTTTTTTGTAGCATGAGGGTCCAGGATGTGCACCAGCTGACTCAGGACCGACCACAAATAGTCCAGAACGGAAGAAAAGCATAGAACCGCCACCAGCTGCTACTGTGTTTATGTCCAGTTGAGGTGCTTGTATTGTTACCCCAGCAGTAGTACTTTCAGTTACATGTTCGTAGACACCAGCATAGCGCGAGACATCAGTGGATGTGCCACCCATATCGAAACCAATGAGTGGAGCATTCGTCTCACGTGCACCAGTCATGGCATAGCCCACTACACCACCTGCTGGACCGGAGAGAATGGCACGTGCTCCACGGAAATTTTCCATGCGCACCAAACCGCCATCGGATTGCATGAAGAGAACATCGACACCAGCCAGTTCTTTGTCAAAGCCTGATTTGAAGCTGAAATTTATTGATAGTAAGATTGGATATGCAATAATTAGATGATTGCTGTTGTTGTTGTTGTAGCAGTGCTTCGCCCCGTCCAATAGGTGCGACTGATCACAAATTGTCATCAATATCCTCTAACGGGAGTCCAAGGAAATTTGTTGTTTCAACAGGGGTGGCCCATAATGAGAGGGGCGTTAGAGGCGTCGGTTCCACAATACAGTTAAAGAGATGGTTGGTGTCATGTGGGGACACGTTACAAGCAGGACATATGTTTAGCATGTTGTTGTTGTTGTTGTTTTTGTTGTTGTTGTAGCAGTGCTATCGGGGTTGATTCTGGATAGGTAAGAGTTTAGCCTGTTACAGTATCCAGATCGAAGTTGAGCTATAGTGACTCGCGTTTCCCTAGGGAGTGTGCGTTCGTCTTCTGCAAGTTTTGGTATTGTTCTTTGTGTACAGGTATCACCGGGCAATTCCTGGCATAGAGTTCCGACGCCTGTTTGTGGAGTTCACTGAGGACCTGCGTATGTTTTTTTGCTTCATACGGCTGTGTTCTCAGCTGCCGTATTTCCTCATAATGCTTACGGAGATGACTCCTTAAGCCCCTGGGCGATGTTGGATCATCAATCACATGTCTGTTGGGATGCCCAGGTCTCTGCGTATTCAACAGGAACTGTTTGGTTAGCATTTCATTTCTGTCCCTAAAGGGGAGTATTCTCGCCTCATTATGTAGATCGTACCGCAATATTTGTTAGAAATTTTAAGGAAATACTTAAGAGACAGGTATCTAATATATGAAACCACTCACGATCAAAAAAAGGTAAAAAATAACAGGCGGAGCAGCCTAGGGTTCGGTACTAGGTCCCGATCTCTGGAATATAACTTACGACAGTTTTCTTCGATTAGACATGCCAGAAATCACCTTCCTCGTTGCTTTTGCAGACGACGTGGCAGCTGCGATAACAGCACCAAGCTGCGAGCTGACACAGCTAAAATTAAACCAGGTCATGCGTCAAGTAAATAGGTGGATGGCTGAGCACGGTCTCCAGTTAGCAACAGCAAAAACGGAGATCGTCGTCCTCACAAAGAGACGTATTCCCACTACCAGGAACATGATGGTTGAGGACCAGCCAATAGAAACACTCGCTTCAACGAAATATCTGAGAGTGAGGTTAGACAGCAAACTTAACTTCTCGGATCACATAAGAGGAGCCTGCGAAAGAGCTGCGCGCACAATAGCGAATTTGAGTAGATTAATGGCAAACACAGGTGGCCCAAAGCCATGCACAAGGAAGTTGCTTGCATCAGCCTCGGATTCTATACTCTTATATGGTACAGAAATCTGGGCGAACGCAATGAAATACCGGAAGAACCGAGTCGCCCTCACCTCGGTCCAACGCAGAGGGGCGCTGCGAATATCTTCGGCTTACCGCACAGTATCGGCTGAAGCTGTCCTGGTCGTTGCGGGAAACATACCGATATATCTTATCGCTGAAGAAAGAAAAGCAATATACAGCGGATCGCAAGCAAGTAGAGCTGCTGTTGCCATGCAGGCGCGAGAAGAATCGATCCGACGCTGGCAAGATCAGTGGAGCAACAGCATCGTAGGAAAGTGGACTAGGGAACTAATCCCTGAACTGAATCCATGGTTGAAGCAACCACACAGAGAGGTAGACTTTTACCTGACCAAGTTTCTACCGGGACACGGTTACTTCCGCAAATACCTACACAAAATGGGCAAGGTTGATAACCCTAGCTGCCTGTACTGTGGGAAAATAGACGATGTACACCACACCTTCTTCGAATGCAGGCACTTCTCCGATCAGTGAAGGAGGGTAGAAGAGGTACTTGGCGACCTATCCCCGGGCAGTGTCAACAATAACATGACCTGTCGAAGAGACAGATGGGATACGGTCAGCACATACATATGTGCAGCATATACTTATCAGTAAACAAGAAGACGAATGCCTAGCCCATTAGCGTGAGAGTAGCCATAGAGCTTGCATAGCGCGCACCCGTACCCGAAGTAATGCTAAACGCGGTCCTAGGTACGGGGATTTGCGCGGGCCGTGGGAGGTTAGGTTTTAGTGGGTAGGCCTTCACGGAAGAAGGGAGTCCTACACTCGGAGTCTCGCAGTCTCCTTCCACGAAACACAAAAAACAAAAAAAAACAACATCCGCATCGCTGCGATTTAAGAGACTAAACGCACAGCAAGATCTGCTCTGCAGACCTGTTCTGGGTATAATGTCCACAGAAAAGATCGCGAGAGCGGAAAAATAGGCGGTCGCGCGTTTATCATACACCACTCAGTGCAATATCATATATTTGATCCCGACATCGGCCGCAGGGACAGGGTCTTAGAACGTCACGGCTTATCTGTCCGGTCAGGCGATGTAAACCTAGAAATCATCAACATCTACATCCGTCCTGCCACCTGTTGCCCCAGTGGATATCGCCCTAATATCAGAGCCCTACTCACTGGCGATAATCGCATTATCTTAGGCGATTTCAATGCCCATCACGATCTTATGCCATTCAAACCTGAAGGCAGACAGCAGGGGTGACATGTTGGCGGATCAAATAGAAAAAACGACGTTCTGCACAATAAACCGAAACACCCCCACTCGTACGGTAGGAAGCTGTCACAGTTCCCCAGATATATCAATCGTGAGTGCAGGACTCGTAAACTGCGTCAACTGGCAGCCGATGGTAACATTGGCATCCGATCACCTGCCAATACTTATTTCGCTCGAGCGTACCGCCGACTTCATCGTCTCCGAAAAACGCACTTTCATAAACTTTAAAAGAGAAAGTGGGATGAGTACAAATCCTTTACAGACAGCCGCTTTGCTGCCCTCCCTATCCCGACTGATGCTCGCCAAGGGGAACGTACTTTCCGCAAGGTCAGTGAATCCGCCTCGGCTCGCTTTATTCCCGCCAGAAGAATTCCCGAAATTCGGCCTCATTTTCAGGCGGAGGCCGCAAATTTAGCGAGAGAACGTGACCTTATAAGACAGCTCGATTACGGCGACCCCCAAATAAAGGATATAAACCAACGCATCAGATTGCTTGTGGATGAAACAAGCGGGCGAAATGGGAGGAGCATCTAAGTAGTTGTAACCTCTCTGCCGGTGTGGGTAAGCTTTGGTCCACCGTAAGGTCCCTATCGAGTCCGTCCAAGCACAATGACAAAATTTCCAACGCCTTTGGCGATAAAGTGCTGTCGGATGCGAAAAAATGCGCGAGCGCTTTTTGCCGACAATATATAATGCATTCTACGGTTGACAAGGTTAAACGGCGGGCCAACAGATACGCACATAAACATAAATTCAGAGCGTCCCCACTTACCAACACCGCCAAAGAGATTGAGGATGCCATCGGTCAAGCTGCACCATCCAAAGCAGCATAGCCATGCCGATGCTTAAAAACCTAGGAAAAGATAGTTTCAAATATTTAGCACATGTCTTCAATCTGTCCCTTTCCACCTTTGTCATTCCCGAAAAATGGAAAATGGCCAAAGTGATCCCGCTATTAAAGCCTGGAAAACCAGCTAACATAGGAGAGTCATATCGCCCGATATCTCTCCTATCGCCAGTAGCCAAGACGCTTGAAGCCATTTTGCTCCCCTGTTTCAAAGCAAATTTGCAACTAACCTGTCATCAGCATGGCTTTAGAAAAGTTCATAGCACAACCACCACGCTAAATGCCATTAGCACCCAGATAAATTGCGGTTTAAATCAAAACCCCCACCATAGAAGAGTACTCGTTACGCTAGATCTATCAAAAGCTTTTGATACGGTCAACCATGGCACGTTACTGCAAGACCTGGAAGGGCCCAAATATTAAAAGGTGGACCGCAAATTATCTGGGTGGTCGGCAAGCATCGGTTCAATTTAGAAACGCAAGATCAAAACCAAGAAAAATTAACAAGGGGTGCCACAGGGTGGTGTCCTATCCCCACTTTTGCTTAACTTCTACATATCACAGCTACCTTCGCCACCAGAAGGAGTTGCTATCGTTTCCTACGCCGATGACTGCACAATAATGGCCACAGGCCCAGGCCCACAGATCGATGAGCTTTGCAACAAAATAAACGGCTACCTCTCTGATCTCTCCAGTTTTTTCGCCTTGCGAAACCTGACATTATCAACGACTAAATTGGCGGCCACCGTGGTGTGATGGTAGCGTGCTCCGCCTACCACACCGTATGCCCTGGGTTCACACCCCGGACAAAGCAGCATCAAATTTTAGAAATAAGGGTTTTCAACAAGAAGAAAATTTTTCTAAACGGGGTCGCCCCTCGGCAGTGTTTGGCAAGCGCTCCGTGTTTAAGCGACTTAAACTATGACTTTTTTCTTTCATTTGTTTCATTAGCCATTGAGTGTGCTTGTAATTCTCAACTTGTTAGTGAAATATTCTAAAGATATAGTTTTAGGTTTTAATTTAAAATTGAGGTTCTTCGAGTAGAAGATGTGGTGCCAATGCCTCAGAGCCCAGTGCTCGCCTCCATATCACATTTTTTAAGGGTTCTTCAAATAGAAGATGAGGTGGCTCATTAGAGCGAAACCTCAGAGCCCCCAGTGCTCTCCCCCAATGAATAAATACAAGAGGTTCTTCGAGTAGAAGATGGGGTGTCAATACCTCAGAGCCCAGTGCTCGCCTCCATATCACATTTTTAAGGGTTCTTCAAATAGAAGATGAGGTGGCTCATTAGAGCGAAACCTCAGAGCCCCAGTGCTCGCCCCCAATGAATAATTACAAGAGGTTCTTCAAATAGAAGATGAGGTGGCTCATTAGAGCGAAACCTCAGAGCCCACAGTGCTCGCCTCCATATCACATTTTTTAAGGGTTCTTCAATAGAAGATGAGGTGGCTCATTAGAGCGAAACCTCAGAGCCCCCAGTGCTCGCCCACAATGAATAAATACAAGAGGTTCTTCAAATAGAAGATGAGGTGGCTCATTAGAGCGAAACCTCAGAGCCCCCAGTGCTCGCCCCCAATGAATAAATTCAAGAGGTTCTTCAAATAGAAGATGAGGTGGCTCATTAGAGCGAAACCTCAGAGCTCCCAGTGCACGCCCTCAATGAATAAATACAACCAAAAGGTGTAATAGGGGTGTTTCAAAGCAAAACAAGATGGCTCATCCCGCAGCCAATATCTTGGAGCCCCCAGTGCTCGCCCCCAATGAATAAATACAAGGTTTAACAGTTACATAGTGACCTCTCTAAGTAAAATAACATACAGTCCATTAAAATAATAATTTATAAAATAAAAAAAGATAATAAATTTAAAAAATGCTTGCTTGCAGTGGGCTTTGAACCCGCAGCCCCAAACGTGGGAGTCGGGTACGTCATCCACTGTGCCACGACTGATACGCCTACAAGCGCATAAATTACTCCCTTATAACTCATATTAAACTGCTCGCCCTCAACTGCCCCACGCTTAGCTATGGTCCTTCGAGCCGGATGACCGGCTAATATGGAATTACAACTAGACGACTAAGCCGTCTAGGGGGGGAGCATGTTTAAGCGACTTAAACTATGACCTCTTTTCTTTCGTTTGTTTCATTAGCCATTGAGTGTCCTTGTAATTCTCAACTTGTTAGTGAAATATTCTAAAGATATAGTTTTAGTTTTTAATTTAAAATTGAGGTTCTTCGAGTAGAAGATGGGGTGCCAATACCTCAGAGCCCAGTGCTCGCCTCCATATCACATTTTTTAAGGGTTCTTCAAATAGAAGATGAGGTGGCTCATTAGAGCGAAACCTCAGAGCCCCCAGTGCTCGCCCCAATGAATAAATACAAGAGGTTCTTCGAGTAGAAGATGGGGTGCCAATACCACAGAGCCCAGTGCTCGCCTCCATATCACATTTTTAAGGGTTCTTCAAATAGAAGATGAGGTGGCTCATTAGAGCGAAACCTCAGAGCCCCCAGTGCTCGCCCCAATGAATATATACAAGAGGTTCTTCGAGTAGAAGATGGGGTGCCAATACCTCAGAGCCCAGTGCTCGCCTCCATATCACATTTTTAAGGGTTCTTCAATAGAAGATGAGGTGGCTCATTAGAGCGAAACCTCAGAGCCCCCAGTGCTCGCCCACAATGAATAAATACAAGAGGTTCTTCAAATAGAAGATGAGGTGGCTCATTAGAGCGAAACCTCAGAGCCCCCAGTGCACGCCTCCAATGAATAAATACAACCAAAAGGTGTAATAGGGGTTTTTCAAAGCAAAACAAGGTGGCTCATCCCGCAGCCAATACCTTGGAGCCCCCAGTTCTCGCCCCCAATGAATAAATACAAGGTTTAACAGGTACATAGTGACCTCTCTCTAAGTAAAATAACATACTGTCCATTAAAATAATAATTTATAAAATAAAAAAAGATAATAAATTTAAAAAATGCTTGCTTGCAGTGGGCTTTGAACCCGCAACCCCAAACGTGTGAATCGGGTACGTCATCCACTGTGCCACGACTCATACACCTACAAGCGCATCAAATGACTCCCTTATAACTCATATTAGACTGCTCGCCCTCAACTGCCCCACGCTTAGCTACTCCGGGTGTATTTCTGCCATGAAAAGCTCTCAGTGAAAACTCATCTGCCTTGCAG
This sequence comes from Eurosta solidaginis, assembly GCF_040869045.1. Lineage (NCBI taxonomy): Eukaryota > Metazoa > Arthropoda > Insecta > Diptera > Tephritidae > Eurosta > Eurosta solidaginis. Next base: position 69,504,064 of record NC_090321.1, read on the forward strand.
ATGCCGTTCCGAGTCGGCATAAAACATGTAGGTCCCGCCCGGCCAATTTGTAGGGAAAATCAAGAGGAGCACGACGCAGATTGGAAGAGAAGCTCGGCCTTAGATCTCTTCGGAGGTTATCACGTCTTACATTTTATTTTTTATTTTTATTTTAAATCATCGGCGACCTTATTTACAACATGGACTTCCCAAATGTCGACCATTTTGAACATTAGATGATTGTACTAGAGTTCTTTGAATATTTGGTGCAATCGTCTAATTCACACTATCTAAACTAAATTGACGAAGTGTGGTTGTTATTTTAATGCAAAAAACTGATGCAGAACAGTTTTTTCGGATGCCATCGCAGTTGTACTTAGTGACCAATGGATCGTTTCGGCGCCCAGACCAGAATGTCTGCGGAACTTTTTCAAGAGTTCTCTTTCAACATTTTTGAAGTCTCTGGAATCTAATAATGCTTCTGCGCCCGTACATGCCTTTCAGGGGAATAGATAGGCCTTACTTTTAACTTTAAGGCGAAACATTTTCTGGTGAAGGCAATAAAAGCCATATTTTGAGGGCTGATAAAAATATACACTTATAAAACTATCTCTTCGTCAGCAAAATTCAATTCAATTTTATTTCTAAAATATTTGTACAGTAAGATTTACATTTACAAAATTTTTACCCATGATATTTTCTAAACTATAGAGTTGAGTCTATTGCAATATTCATCGCAAAATTTGGCCATGCAGTGTGGGACTGAGCAGTATTGCGTTCTTTTTTCTTCCTGTGGCGATAAGATCACTCCCTGTAAGTTTTGGGAGCTTTAATCAATGTTGATGATCCCATCAAGGTTCTAGCCTGGCGAAATCGGGAACGATCTGATGTGACCAGGTTGAACCTTGTACGTCATCCAAGCTCCTCCTTCCGAGTGGAAATTGGGGTCGCCAGAGCTTCGCCTGTTAGGTAAACAGGGCAATTTATAATGCTCTGTAAACGCCTTCAAATGGTTACACTGCCCAACCCCTTGAATCCCAAAGTGACACCTCTTGGCATCACTTTCAAATGCCATAAAATCTTCATGTATATAGCCTAGATAGGCTGCAGCAGACAGTATAATTTGAGATTATTTGAATAGTTACTGAGCCCTTCACCCCTACTACATGGCTTCGCGCTCTCATCTTAAAAGTCTACAAAATATCGCTGCAATAGCACTTATTTTGCATCTTTTAAACTTTTGTTATCAAATTATAGCATGCCGTATCAACCTATCTATTTATCTACTTTAATATGCATGATCAAAATAAAAATAATCTTAATTACCTGTTGAGATAACGTTCTACGTGTGGCGTTAGATATGCCTCGGCGCAGGCAGTATAACCTCTTGCTACTAAACGTCGCATAGGCATGGCCTGATGCGATAGGGTGATATGCGTAAAACCCAATTCTTGTGCAATAGCTCCAACTTGTAATTCGTGAGTTGGACAAGCAAAACTATGCGCCAACACTACAGCTACGCTTTTTATACCTTGATGGCGCACTTCTTGCAATGATGTGCGTACAGCTGCCACGTCGACAGGTTGCATTTCCAAATAGCGAGCACCTGAGGTGCCTTCAAGTACTTTCCATGTATGTTCTGCAAGAATTATGGAAAATGATTAAGGATGGAGGTGTCGTTGATAGTGCAAAATGCCTCTTACCTAACTTACAACGCTCCGCTTGTTCTGGTACAACACGACACCCAATCTCTGTAACTGTTTTATATAAATTCGATGGTTTACGTATATTCAATTCAAAAATTCTCGGACGCGCTTGATTGCCAATATAAAGCAAATCGCGAAAACCTTCATTTACCACCAATGCCACGGGATCACCTTTGCGTTCGAGCAGCGCATTCGTGGCTACAGTTGTGCCCATGCGTATCCAACCAATTTGAATGGTGTCCACAAGTCCTTCCGCAGTAACATCGGTTCCAGTTTCCTCGAGGAGTAAAAGTCAGAAGAGTATTTAATACATTTTCACATTCAATTTCGTATACATATTAAATTGCTTACTCACCTCTTTTAATATACGTCGTATGCCTTCTCTTGGCGCATCACTATAACGAGCAGGATCCTCAGACAATAATTTTAATGTACGCACTTTACCATTAGGGCGTATGCAAATTATGTCGGTGAAAGTGCCACCACGATCAATCGCAAAACAATATTTTCCAATTGATTCTGCTGGAGCCATTCTCTCGTGTACTATTTCAAATTTACAATTAATTTATAATATTTAGCTTGTTTATTTTAGTAGGTTTGCAGTTGCTTTTGGATTTGCGCTGAGTAAAATGTGTCCGTTCTACTTTGATGCCCAATGAATTCTGTGTATTTAACTGTTTTCGGTAGTAGTGCAGTTTACGGTACCCACCCTAAAGTTGGGCTAAGATTTTCGAGTGAGGTATCAAAAGACGCGTATTAATCGAGAACAATAATCCGAAGGCGGAAAAGAAAAATGTTATCTCTGTCCGGAGATATTTGCAGTTGAAGTTGGCGATTTTCATGTGGTTGTTGTTGTGTTGTACCCACAAAAAAAATTGTGCATCACCGTGGCGGCAGCCACGGTTATACCACACACCCGAACTTGGCATGGCGTAGCCCAGGGTTATTTTTTATCAGCGCGGCCGAAGGCCGCCAACGCAGAAAGGTCTTCTGCGCAAAAATACTATGGATCCCACCCCCGGTTTCGGAGGGACCACGGGTCTTTTTTCGGTTTTTCGTTAATATCTTTTGAACGGGTAAAAAGAGTTAACTTCCGCTTTCGGATTCTTGATCTAGACGTGAATTCGCGTCTTTTGATACCTCACTCGAAAATTTTGGTAATAGTCTAGTTGAGGGGTCGACTGCTAATACGCTACCAAAAATATCGAGAGAGGTGTCAAACGACGCGTCTTGAAATCAGTATTAATAATCCGAAGGCGGAAAATAAAAATTTTAACGCGTTCAAAAGATATTAACGAAAAACCCGCGGGTACCTCCGAAACCGGGGGTCGGATCCATAGTATTTTTGCGCAGAACACCTTTCTGCGTTGGCGGCCTTCGGCCGCGATTATAAAAAATAACCCTGGGCTACGCCATGCCAAGTCCGGGTGTGTGGTATAACCGTGGCTACCGCCACGGTGATGCACAATTTTTTTTGGGGGTACAAACACAACAACAACCACATGGAAATCGCCAACTTCAAATGCAAATATCTCCGGACAGAGATAAAATTTTTCTTTTCCGCCATCGGATTATTGTTCTCGAGATTAATACGCGTCGTTTGACACCTCTCTCGATATTTTAGGTAGCGTATTAGCAGTCGACCCCTCAACTAGACTATTACCAAAATTTTGACCCAAATTTCGGTGGGTACCGTAAACTGCACTATTACCAAAGCAATCAAACAAATTTTAGAGAAATACAAGATTAGAAAAAGTTAATTCATAGCTCTCAAAACAAATACAATTTAGTAAAGTAATCAGCTGATATTGATAGTGGGCAGTGGTGCCAGATATGCGTTGTAGGGAGAAGAGATACAAGTGTCGATATATTTTATGTGTATTTTATCGATAGCTTTCGATGAGTGCTGTTATCAGCCAGTGAATTACATACACTTTTTGGTCCCTTTAAGACAGAGAAAACGGCGAAGCCAAAGCCTTTAAGCGACAAAAGTGATAATGTAACCCTTCGGTTACCGGATGCAGCTCTTAAATAGAAGCCGAATGTGGTAAATTGTATATCAAAAAGAAGGAAGAAGAGACGATTATGAGCCTGCACCAACTCCTAAGAAATGAATCGAAGTGTGCCTTGTACAATCCACTAGAACAGCTATCCCTAAAACAGCGACACATCAGATTGCTTAATAGCTGATATCAGGATATATCTAGCATATTGTGGTAGTAAATGAAGCATAATGTCAGGCTTAAGACCTGGTAAATCTATTTTCGATCAAATATTCCGGATATGATAAATCCTGGACTTCAAAAAAAATTTTTCCACCGCGACTAGCAGTCGCGTGTTTGAATTTGAGTTCTCACAAGGCTTATAAGTCTTTGCCCGTAATATTGGGAAAAGCCTTTCATTTTGAAACCAAAGATTGTTTTAGACAGAGCTTAACCTGGCGCTAGGGAAGATATTCAAGCAGCTGATGTTTTTGTTGTAGCGATGATGTTACTCCCTGAAGGCTTTTGGGAGTGTTATCGATGTGATGGTCCTTTGCCGGATACAGATTCGGCACGCTCCGGTAACACAGCACCATTGTAAATCTTACCAAGTAGCGCAAATAACAGCTGATCGGTGAAAATTCGCACATTCACACGCACAGTTCTCGACTCAGTTTCAAAAAAAAAACTAGATTATTTAGCTCAAATTTTAAAGTGAGATAATCCTTACTAATTTATGTATATAGAATATATAAGGCGTTTTTGTTGTTATTAAAACAATATTTTTATTTATATTAAAGCTTTCATCATTTTTTTTTTAACTTTGAAAAAACTCCGAACGCCATTCCCTCATTATATGTCATTCGACTGCCTATTTCACTACCTTCCACTCTGTTCGCAAATAACCTCAATTTAAGCTGCCAAACTCTATAGTAAACAATGCACAGCACCATGATGGTACTAGCCCGACCATCTCGGGAACGATTTATATGGCCCCATTAAACCTTCATGGCCATCCCTCCCTCCCCACCCCAAGTTCCATGAGAAGCTTGGGATCACAAGACCCTCGTCTGTTAGTGAAACGGGATTCGCCGCTCGAAGGTGAGGTTGACAATTGAGTTGGAGAAGCTATATATTGCGCTACACAACCCCTTAAACCCCTCAAGCAGCTGATAAAAACTACCTTTTTTGATTTGGTTTAAGCAGTAAAAAATAGGATCATGCGATGTTAGAGCACAAAAAGAAGTACTTGTTGCTATGTTGGGGTATTGTGAGCAAGACTACACTGCTCGTAGACGGCGTAATTTCCTTAAATCGTTTGGTGTTACTTGCTGTTGCTTTGAGTGAACGCAACTAGTTAGTCGGGTAGCTTCTGTGGGGCTAGTTAGGGGTCTTGGAAATTTAAAAATACACCATACACTCGGATATTTCCGCTCGCCAGCTGATGGCAGAAAACTTGAAGACGAAGGCTTACAAAGAAGCACCCACTCTTGGGATAGGTTACAGTGGCAATTCGAAATTATTTCCATGGCCAACGCTGGACTTATAATCTGCGTTGACGAACGTTCAAAGCTCACACTTAAATCTTATGCGGCAGTTACTCACGAACGTACGTACCAAAAACGAGTCAGCTGACACGACCTATCTTATGAGTGTGCAATGTAAACGAAAACTCACCGACGTGCAACGCCCGTGCGTACGTAGCCCGGAACGTAGAAACAAAACAATTTTAGCTATCATCAGGTGGCAAAATCCTGAGCCAGATAAATAATTTTGCATGTAAATGCAACAACAACGATTTGAGCCAGATAAATCCAGATAGAAGTCTGGTTCAATTTATGAGCCAGATAATTTGTTAATTACTTCTTTTTAGGTTGGCAACGCGGCCTTTAATATACCTACTTTTTCAAAAATAGATGTCGCTGCTTAGCCTTTCGCCGTATGAGTTAAATGAAAAACAGCGGCGACATCTGCCTATTACATTTCACGTGTGCGAAAATTTCACGACATCTGCTTCTGAAGTCTCTCAATGATCCAGAACACTCCCGTGAGAATTGAGCGTGAGCCGGAGCTGTAAAACTCACTGAAAGCCGGCATTTGATTTTTTCCGTAAGAACGTGTCAGCTGATCGCTCTCTCACTAGACAGAGTTGCCTAGTAAACTTTTGTGCGCTAATTTTTGACCGTTTGCAGTTTTATGCAAAAACACCTAATTAAAGTTTGAAAAATTGTGAAAATAATTCGAAATAATTGTGTAAAACTGCAGATTATAAATATTTAATCTATCTATATTTATTTAATATTAATTCCAGCATTTTACAACGTTAAAAATTAAATTGGAAAAAGTGATGTTTCCATAAGCATGCATGCAAAATGGTCAATGGCAACAGTGCTTATCTGTAAACAATACACACACAAATATGTTATATACATGTACACAGACGCACACATTTGCCGTCTTTCAGTGAGTTTTACAGCTCCGGCTCACGCTCAATTCTCACGGGAATGCTCTGGATCATTGAGAGACTTGAGAAGCAGATGTGAAATTTTCGCACACGTGAAATGTGATAGGCAGATGTCGCCGCTGTTTTTCATTTAACTCATACGGCGAAAGGCTAAGCAGCGACATCTATTTTTGAAAAAGTAGGTATATTAAAGGCCGCGTTGCCAACCTAAAAAGAAGTAATTAACAAATTATCTGGCTCACAAATTGAACCAAACTTCTATCTGGATTTATCTGGCTCAAATCGTTGTTGTTGCATTTACATGCAAAATTATTTATCAGGCTCAGGATTTTGCCACCGGATGATAGCTATTGATTCCTACGGGCTTGAGGGTTCGGTCAAACACACGTCGGTGGGTAATTGCCGCTTTACTGCCTGCGCGGCACATGTATGTCCTATCATTTAATAGATAAGCCGATTTGATTACAATCGAGTGACTTACTTTCATCAACTTCAAAGCGTCTAGCTCGCTTCATTCCAGTTTGTAGGATACCGGAGATGCGGCTTAATTTTTTAGTCGAAGCCTCAGCACTAGCGAGAGAATGCGATATTGCGTGACAACTAAGCCCACGAGATCCCCAGAATAAGGGGGCTTACACAAGTGTAATAGGTGGTTTGTTAACAAAGGAACCCATTTAGGGAGGAGAATTTCAAGAGGATTAACAATATGTTGTCTTCGGCTACCCAGGATAGTTCTATAAGCACAAATAGTAGAGCACAAACTGTCTGAATGGTAGACAGACAATTCTGTAGAATTCAGGAATGAAACATCTAAATCAAGAAGAATAAACTGAATAATTAATTTGTTTACCTACCAACATTGCTGCCCAACTTGCATAGATCCTTGAACCAGTTAAATAGTCTACTGTATCAAAAGAAAATATCTCCTAGTAACAACCCTGATGAATCTTGCACAGGGGGCAGTTGACGATAACCCATAGTCTATCCTGTGAGGGAAGTTGGCCAGAAACCACGTATCAGTCAGCCTGAATAACAAATGGACCATAGACGCCATGTGTGCAATATTGACCTTATTTATGGTAGGTATTGTTTTAAACCGCTAAGCTGCTTTGTTCGTTGTACTGACACTAATATATTGGTGCTGCTCGCAGTTCCCAGTGCGTTACATCAAACTAGCACACAATTTACCGAAATCGGCTTAACTAAACCGGAAGTTGCCGTGATTAAAGATGTGATGGGGAAGGGTGAACTATAAATGCAGATGATCCATAGATTATCTATGCTCTAAAATAGTCCAGTCGTTGTAGAAAGTCGCAGGTCTGCCACAATATCGCACTGATTAGGATACGCCGAAACAGCATTTGTATAGAGCCTACTAAGTAAAGCTGCCCTTCTAGGCGAATAAGGGACCATCTCCGAACACACTGTGATGAAATTCGGCAACATAAAAATCAATTGCCGTTGGCCTATTACTCGCCATTAGCGAATTTGATTGGGATACCTCTTCTGTTGCGGAAGGGAGTTTCGACTTACCGAATTTAAGAAACAGTTGCGACAAGTTACCATATTGAATCCTTATTGACTGAAATTGTTCCATATGCACCTACGAGGCTTTGAAAACGACTTGCCTGTCTGTCTGTGTCGAAAAGTCTTTACAGGCCGGGTGCAAAGTTGTTGGGATTTTGTCTAAGTCCATGATTTATTTGAGCGTTTATGGCAACAGCACGGGATTGATTGGACGATTTATCGACCAAAGACTTTCATTACAGCATAGACCATCTTCACTTAATGCTCCAAAATTTTCGATCTTTAGAGCAACTCCAAGTAGCTTGGTTTAATGTAGCATAAAATGACACGTTTCACTAGAAAAGACCTCCCAAGAATACGGCTTTAAAAAACACGGGCCTCGGTTCAGATAAATTGTTTAATCAGATTTCGAACTTACCTTAACAACTTCCTTCAATAATAAACACAGTTCTGGGTGCACGAAAAAGGCTGAAATTTTTATTATTTAAATCGCATTTCGTGTGACAATAGCCGTGTATGTATGTAGGTGTATCAGGTGTGTATTGTATGCAAGTACATAGATGGGCACTTCGCGCTGCTATTGAAATATGGGGCCTATGTTAAACGAAAAGTACTATTTTTTATATATTTTGGTTCTATGGTGAGGAAGTTTTGTAGTTGTTCTGAGTCTGCAATCTTTGAAAAAGTTTTTCCGCCTGACTTGCTGGAAAATGGGCCTTGCAAAGAAATTTATAGACAGTTTTTTTTTTATTTATTGCCCCTGCAGGTGTTTACGCAATGAGAGCGCAATTGAGTAATGATAAACAGATCCCTGATCTGGGCAAAGTCAAGTTACTCCTAGTTTGATATTGGCCAAAAGAGGCTAGTGCTATCTATACGTGGTCCCAGCTGTTTATCTAGTCACTGTCTAGGTTGGCTCCAAATCAGAAAAGTGTAGCAGGAACATTCTCTGTTTTGACAAGAACAACTTTGCCATCACTAGGTGTCAGAGTTCATTATTCTCATTGATAATGGCTGTTGTTTTCTGGTATAGCCAGAAATAAATGCTACTTTGGACTACCAATAAACGCTACTTTGGACTAAGTAGGCAATTAAAAAGTAAAGTTCTCTCTCGGCAAACGAAAATCATACTCTACAAGTCACTTATCGTACCCGTCCTGCTATATGGTGCAGAACAATGGACCATGACAACATCAGATAAAGCGGGCGCTGGGAGTGAAGTGGGAGAGAAAAGTTCTTCGAAAGATGTATGGACCTCTACGCATTGGCGATGGCGAGTACCGAAGAAGATTTAACGATGAGCTGTACGAGCTTTACGCAGACATCAACATAGTCCAGCGAATTAAAATGCAGCGGCTGCGCTGGCTAGGCCATGTTATACGAATGAAAGAAGATGCTCCGGCTAACAGAGTGTTTATATCGGAACCCGCCTATGGAAGCAGAGGAAGAGGGCGGCCCCCACTCCGCTGGAAGGACCAGGTGGAAAGCGATTTAAACTCCCTTGGTGTGACCAATTTGTGCCAGTCGGAGTTTAAGCGGTTAAGCGCACATTAAGTATGTAAGGAAAAGCAACATCATCATTTTACAAACAAGTTTTTTCAATTAGAAGAAAAATTTTCTAATCAGGGTCCCACGTCGGCAGTGTTTGGCAAGCACTGCGAGTGTATTTCTGCCATGAAAAGCTCTCAGTTAAAACTCATCTGCCTTGAAGATGCCGTTCGGAGTCGGAATAAAACAAGAAGGTCCCGTCCCTCCAATTTGCGGGAAAATTTAAAAAGGTATACGTCGCAAATTGGAGGAGAAGCTCGGCCTTAAATCTCGCGTCTTACATTTATTTATTTTATAATAATTATCCGTGGCTCTGGTAAACTAAAATGAGTTGAGCTGAAAGCTTCGATTTATACAAGTACGTTAGAATGGTTGATACGAAAAATGTTGTAAGCGCCTAAAGGTTCAAACTATTTTATTTCCGAAATTAGCTTAAAATCACTTGCATGCTTACATTCGGAGTGCTTTGCAAACACTGCCGAGGGCCGACCCCGCTTAGAAAACCTTTCTTCTAATTGAAACAATTTGTTTCTACAATTTTGATGTTGCTTTGCCCGGGGCGTGAACCCAAGATCTTCGGTGTGGTAGGCGGAGCACGCTACCATCACAACACGGCGGCCGCCATAGTAGTATAGCATCATCAAATATTGGAAAAACCTAGGCTAGCCAGCTCCCAAAAGAGCGGACTGTAGGCTCATGATCAGTGTTCTGGCTGGACATTGCCTTTTGGTGGCACATGCTTTTAAATTATGCCTTGTCAGTGATAGCAGATGTAGAGAGTACGGGCTGGACGATGAAATGATCGAGCACGCTATATGCTCATGCCAAGCGCTCACCAGGATAAGACTCCAGCTATAGGAAGTGACACAGTTAAAGAAGCAGCAAGTTCTGTTGTAGTATTTGGCAAGAGGACGGAGTTATTTCATTGCAAAGGTTTTGGTTTCTGATAGGGCTTTCAGTTAAGTCGTTGAGCAAACTTCTGGTACAACTATGGACTCATTCAGCCTACGTTACACACGGAGACGGACCCGGATTGAATTCGATGCCTTCCTGGAGTAAGAGAACATGGAGCAGTCCTGCTGCAAGGAGCTGCTGGGAGGATGACAATTTGTGGGTGGGACGAAACAAATTAAATGGGGTCACACTGTAATGACAGTCCTTGGTCGGGAAAATCCCGAGTCGCTTAGGTACATAGAACCGACTGCCTTGGGAAGCGTAGTATGGTATGATCACATCTTCACCTTTGCGTTTATCGCTGATGATTGTTGCTTCGATTAAATTCGGTATTAATTTCTAAACGCAAAGTCCATTTGTACAATTTTGGTGTGTTTAAATTCCGAAGAAGCATGATTGGTGAGCCAATTTTCAAAGTTAATATATGCGCAGGCATTCCAGGTGGTTCTAAAGAGTTTAGAAATTCAATTGGATCATTCACAATTTTATCTTCATCTGTAACTGTGTCGATCGATTTATATTTCGTCGCTTCACCAGGAAATTGGTTTTGAATGCGATCATTGATTTTTTTAACATGATCATTTTTTGGAGCGAAGATAATTCGTTCGCATAGCCAAACAACAAAGACATTTAAATTTAAAATTCTTAATTCTGAAATATGAAAAACTTTCGTCTTGATCGAAGGAACCTACAGCCAAAATTTGGTGATGACTGATGTATGGGAAACACGTTTTCATAGGGAACACACACACAGAATTTAATTTTTATATATATAGATAGATGTAGATAGACTGAAGCTAACAAATTTTTTTAACGGCGGGAGATTATTAAACGTCCAAAAGGCATAACAGCCAAACTCAACAATGCAGTCAAACTTTAGGTGTTAAAATAACTTAAGTTTGTACGGCAGCCATAGTTCTGAAAAATCCCATTTGTAGGTGCCACGCCCCTTTTTCCCCTTTCCACATTTTACTGGAGGTGTTAGGACTTAACGTCATATAGCTCCTTACCACTTTTCATTATCCTACCATTACTACATCAAGAGATATGCAGTATGATATATTCCATTTGTATGGGAGGTGCCACGCCCCGTTTTCCTAATTCCACGTTTTCTTGGTGGTGTTAGGGATTGACCTCATATAACTCCTTACTGAATTTCAATGTTCTTGCATGTATACCTTCAAAGTTATGCAGTACCAAGGATACCATTTGTATGGGAGGTGCTACGCCCCTTTTATATATCGAAATTATTTTTAGCCTAAAACCTTCCCGTTGATCGAAAGAACTTATAACCAAAATTTGGTGATGCTTGAAGTGTGGGAAATACGTTTTCATAGCGAACATAACACATACACAGAATTTGATTTTTATATTCTTATGGCTAAAAATTTCATGGCAATCTTTCTATCCGTTCTCGAGTTATGGAGTGACAATCAAAATGTACACTTCTTTTTTTATATATAGATGGTGGTGTGAATAAAGAATAAGCAAAAACGTCACCTTCTAGATTTCAAGAATTTGAACAATAGTTAATAATTTAAGTTAAAGGAATTTATACAAAGTAATTTTTTTCCTCGACCTAATTAAAATTTCAATGGCCTTAATGATGAAAAATACAAAATATTTACACAGCTTTTTAAAATAATATTTCTATAGACATTTCTCATTATTTTAGCTTAATATTTTTATGAAAAGAACAAAGCGTAATTAGTTTTACTTGTTTCCAAACTGCTATTATGTTCGCAAGCAGGGAAAAACTTTTTGATTGACACTGGAGCTGATATCGCCGTAATCTCAATGGATAAACCTTTTTCACAAAAGTGTTTAGGAGGTGGCATCCAAATTTTCGCTGCAAATAGTGCACAAATTAAAACATTTGATACCAAAATACTTCAACTTGATCTTGGGCTTCGCAAATCTTTTGCTTGGTTGTTTGTAGTAGCATATGTTACTAAATGCATCATTGGGTCTGATTTCCTCAAACATTTTAATTTGTTGCCTGATTTTAAAAATTGCAAATTAGTTGACGGAAAGACACTTCTGACGGCACCTGCCAAAATTTCTGTTGAGCCATAATTTGGTATAACAACAATCTTAAAGGACAACAGTGTCTATCATAAATTATTCATAGGAAATCCCACATTACAACTGCGTGACGTAATGTCTCTACGAATGCGTCGCTCTGGTTAGGCAGAGACTCTCCCATCTAGGTTGTGTGATTCTTAATCCCTATGTGATATGGAGTAAAAAGCCTGAAGAGGTACTTAGATACATCAAAAGCTTCCACATACAAAATTAGGCTGAAAGGTCATGCACAATAGATCTGCACAAAGGCCGTAGTGCTTCCAGGCCTAGTAATAATAATCATAAATATTAGAAGAATTTCCTGAGATTCACAATGTAGAAATTTCTCAGTGCAGCAATAATAAAAACGTGTTTCATCATATTGAGACTGCAGATCCTCCAGTTCGGGAAAAAGTAAGACCACTGGATTCAAAACGTTTAGCAATTGAAAAAAAAAAGTTTATATTAGACAACCATATTATTCGAGCATCAAAAACAGTTGGTCCAATCCGTTTCATATGGCTCCAAAAGCAATGCCCTTTCGATTGAGGAATGCTGCACAAGGACTCCAATGCTTGATGGATGAGGTATGTCTTGGCTTAGATTTCGTTTTTGTATATATTTACAATGCCTTAATTGCGTCTAACAACGAAGAGCAACATTTGCAACACCTGAGAATACTCTTTTAGCGATTTAGTGAGTTTGGGATGATCATCAATCCAGCGAAGTGTAAATTTGGAGTACAAGAAATCGACTTTCTTAGTTTTCACATTTCATCTACAGGAATTACAGTGCAAGCAATTGTCAACTTTCCAAAGTCTCAAACAATTTCCGAATTGTGCCGGTTCATTTGTATGTTGAATTTTTATCGACGTTTTCTACCTCAATCATCACAACATCAAGCCCCACTTAATGAATACCTAAAAGGTGCAGTAAAAAAGGATAAGCGACTCGTTCAATGGACAATTAAAGCTGAAGATGCTTTTAATAAATGCAAAAATTTGATTGCAAATGCTACCCTTCTCGCTTATCCAGTTAGAGATGCAAAATTAGCACTTAAAGTAGATGCATCAAATCTTGCCATTAGAGCAGTAGTGGAACAACATGTTAATGGATTATGGCAACCGCTCGCTTTTTTCTCACGCAAGCTTAGCCCTGCTGAATGCAAATACAGTATTAGCTGCTTACAATGCTGTAAAACACTTTCGTCATATTTTAGAAGGTCGCGATTTTACTCTTTTTACATTTGCTATTAATCAAAATTTTGCAAAATCTTCATCTATCGGTCAGTTTACTGTGAATATTGTTCATGTGGACAATTCGGTTGCAGATGCGATTCCAAGGATAGAGGACGTTTCTACAATTGATTATATGCGACATCCGAGGCTCAGAAAACAGATGAAGATGTACAAAAATTACTTCTATCAACTGTTTCTGGACTTAAGTTAAAACTGGTACCATTACCAGGTTCAGCAACTGAATTTTTTGTGATGTATCTAAGTGTAAGCCCAGGCCTATACTTCACAGATTTCGAAGACCTGTTTTTCACATCCTTCATAACCTTGCACATCCTAGTGTTAGAGCTACAAGGAAACTAATTGCAGATCGTTTTGTTTGGTCGCAACTCAATAAGAACGTTAAAATCTGGACCAAACGTTGTTTGCGAGTTCCTTTATCTTCAAAGCGTTTTTCAGAAGTGCATTTGGATTTGGGTGGCCCTTTGCCACCATCTGAAGGTTTCACGTATCTATTGACGATTATAGATCGTTTTTCGCAATGGCCAGAAGTCACTCCAATAACAGAAATTACAGCGGAGACTGTAAGCAGAGCATTTTTTGATGGTTGGCTTGCAAGATTTGGATGTCCGAGTATAATTATTTGTGAGTGTGGTCGTCAATTCACTTCGAAAGCGTTTCATGATTTAGCTAGTTTTATTGGAGCTAAGATTCAGCACACTACATCTTTCCACTTTCTACTTTGAAAGCTGCCTTGATTTGTCAAGCAATTGCGCAATGGTCAAAAAGCTTGCCTTCGGTACTACTTGGCCTAAGGACGATGCTAAAATGGTATATCGAGAGGCGTTGCATATTCCGGGCGAGTTTTTGGAGATGTTACAAGTTCTGATGTCATTTCTACTGAGTTTCTAGAACGTCTTAAAATAAAAATGCAAAATATTCAACCACAGCCTATTGCACATCACAGCAACCATTCGTTTGTGCGGATCTCTTTCAATCAAAACAAGTTTGGGTTCGTAATGATGTACAATAAAAAACCTCTGCACCAGTATTCCGGTCCTTTCACGATAATCAAATGTACAAATAAATTTTTCGCAATCAAACTTGCAAAAGGAGAAGACACGATATCTATAGACAGATTGAAATCGGCATTTACGGAAGTACACGATTTAAGCCAAATAACTTTCCAACAATCAATTGAGCAAAAAGAAATTCCGCCACATGCCCAAAAAGATGAAAGGTGGGTTTTCGCTAGGAAGGGTGTATTGTAGCAACAACACTTTGCTTTGAAATACTTTAATTATAATAGTTATAGTTGGCATTGATTTTTCACACGGACCGGCCAGTTTAGCATAACCTAAGCTATTAATCGCTTTCGCGTATCATGTGGTCATGAAATTTTTCTGATTCAATCATTATTTTAGTTCATTAATTTACGCTCCGATATCAGTAGTTGGTGGAACAACGTTATAGGCGGGGTTTTCATTGCTGACTGTGAACTAGTCATAATTACGACTATAGCCTTGACTACGAAGTAGCCACATGTAAATTGAAAATTTTATATGAAACACTTAAATGGAACCAACTGCACAGCTAACGACTACGAATGATGAGCGACTATAAGTTGGCAGCCATAGTTTATTGCATGCAACGCAGTTGTTGCTCTTTATAACAACAACACTCAGGAGGAAGTATTTTTTTATGGACACCCCTATTTGGGAGCGATTGTAGGAAGACTTGATCCCCCTTGGTGTTCCCAATAGGCGTTAGTTATAGCGAAAAAGCGATAGCTGGCGTGATGATACTTCTTTAGGCATGATTTTTGCCTTTCCAGGAAACTTCAACTTTTCTCGCTTACGTGTTTCGCGCCTACCATTCATGTATTTCATTTTAATAATTAAGTGGAATTGCAATTGCGAATTTTAATTTAGTGCAGATTTAATGGTAGTGCAAAGTGCCCATCTATGATGTTAATCTGCTGGGGCTGCAATGTGAATTGTACATGAATATAAATTTAGGCATAGCACAAACATACGCAACAACGTACGCATTTAACACGCTGTTTTATAATTTAAATTTACTGATAATTTATAATTTAAATATGTTGCAATATCAATTAATACTTTTTTTTAATTTTTAGTTTGCTTTCAGTTTGATGGGGTGTATATATTTATATATGAACAATTATTTAGGTGATAAACCACGGCCAAACCTTGTTATATGTTGTTGTTTATTTTAAAATTTTTTTTGCTTTGTCTGATTTTTACTATTTTTTCAGCCAAACATTAAAAAAAAATAAAAAAAAAAATTCAACAACACCTTGCATTTATTTCGCTATTACATTGAAACATGCAGTAATCAATATTTGTGGTACATCAGTTATTTAATTGTTAATTGCTTTATATGTATGTAGGTATGTTTGTATGTATGGATGCTTAAATTAATTGTCCTTCGTGCATGTGTTTGTATTTTATTTTTCTTTTTTCTCTTGTTGTTGTTTTAGTTAGTTACATAAAATGCGTTTAGTATTCGCTGCTAACATTTAGTTATATATATATATAATTTTTAATTAATTTTTCTTTTAAATTTTTATTCATTTTATCTTTTCTTATTTAATAAATAATTTTATGCGTTCACATTTAAAAACTTTTTCGGTTTTATTTTGTTTAGTTTTAAAGCGTTTTTTTTTTTGCAACAATAATTTTTATTCTCTCAATTTTTGTTTATATTAACTAACATTAATATATATAATAATATTTATGTGTAAATTACATTGATCTTTAATAATGTTGTATATATAATATAAATTTGATTGGGGCGTATTCATAGTCAAAATTATGAAAGTACTTTAAGTTAGGTGCAGCTTTTTGTTTGACAGATATTGCATAGGAAATTATGTCAAAAAGCTGCAACTAAGTTTAAGTACCTACTTTGTTATGACCATTAGTATGCCCCATTATGTTTAATGTGATGTGATGATGTTTATTGTAATTTAAAAGCATATTCGGGGATGAGTGAAAAGTAAGCTCAAAGAATATTAAACCAAGTTTTAAAATCATGCTAAATATGTTTAAACACTCCTGCAAAAGCCAGCATCTAAAAGTTTTCATGTAAGTTATAACCCTACAAGAACAGAATGGTAGATAGTATGAGACCTCTGCAAAAAATGGTTGGGTCATGTGTTCCGTTCTTGTTATACTAGTACTCCAATAGCTCATGATGGCTATTCTGCCTGGGCGCTGCGGGTTGGAAGAGGAACAATCGAACACGTTGTGTGCCCATGCCCTGCGCTTACAAGGCTAAGACTCCAACTATTAGGGGTGGCACAAGTACCAGATCTAGAAGCAACAGATAGCATATGTCCTAGAAAGTTCTTGGTATTTGCCAAGAGGACAGAGTTATTTTATAACATACGTCCTGGTTTCTGAAAGAGTTTGTTCGTTATGGTAACTCTATGGACTCGTTTAATCTATGTGAGGTCCTCACGGGCCAGCCAGTTCAACCTGACCTAACCAAGTAATCCAATATTGATTTTCCATCCCAGTTCTTGCTTTGCTTGTGAGTACTTCATGAAGTAACTTTTTTTGTGATATTTTGGAAAGTCGTCTTCGGTACAACATTTCGTATGTAATATTGTTGGGATCGAATGCGAAGATACGACCTGCAGGCTGGAGCTCAAGAGTGCATAGAGCTCGCGTTGCTAGCCAAAACACTTGAAAAGTTTATCAAAAAACTCGGTAGCGTCCTGAATTCTTATAAGAACGAAAACGACGACCAATATAACCGATGCTTAGAGCGTGCTTTGATTATGAATGTATCCCTTCTTTGCCCTCATAAATGAAAATGTGATGAGCCCAAGCCCACAAACAAAAACGATAGAACAAATTTGAAGCCTGACGTGAACACACTGATTGGAACTTATAAGTGTGGGTTAAAAACTGGCGAACTCCGGCCTGGCAGGTATTCTTAACGGAAACGTCCTAAGGAAGCAGAAGAAGCACACGCACCGCTGATGGGATCATTTTAAAAATACTTTAGTTGCCTTGGCTGTTGTTGTAACCGCAAAAACACACTTAGGGGAGTGTGTGGCGGATGTAGGCAGTCCTTTGTCGGATATGAATCCTTCTCGCACTAGCCCGAGTGGCCCTGGAACGATTTTTTTGACTTCTCTAACCTTTGGATGTGTGTTTATTCGCTTCTTGGGACAGACATGCCTACCGCGGAAATATTTTGAGCGCCTAAGCCTGCTGGGTGTCTCCAATTGGCGTCAGTTAGCTTAGTGGAGAACACACTAAATAGCTAAACGCCGTCAACGTAGTTTCTAAATTTATATTATTTATAAAGAAATATTATTTCATTTTTCCAGGTTACCAATTTTAGATACAAATAAATATGCAGACTGTGATAAACGAGAATCATCGTTTTAAAAAATTTCAATCGCAAAATATAACTATTCTTTTGGTATCTGGTGTATTTGGTTTGTGGTATTAATTGCTTCAAATTTCTTCAGGTAGATTTTATGTTAATTTATGCCATTGTGATATATGTCATCATATGTCTTCAATGCTGTTTTATGCTTATGTTACTACTATACGTTATATTGTATTCTGTTAAGCCATGGTCGTTTGTATTACCGTTTTTCCCATGTTTTTCTTGCATTGCCTTGAAACCATTGCATGAAGCGACGCAATGCATCCTACTTACGGAAACAATGCCTGCTCTTTGCTCCATTGTGAATGATAACTAAGTGTGATATCTTATCTGTCAAATGCCTGGCAGGATGTTCAATATGGCTACTTTTTAGCGTTTTGACAGAGTGTTCAATATGGCAGCGCATACGGCCGGCTATCTTCAGCGGGTGATAGAAAGAGATACAGAATGAGACAGTGATAATCAAATACAAATCAGGTGATCCAATCACTTTGGAATTTTGACGTCTATGCAGAAGATATCGCACTTAGTTATCATTCACAGTGCTTTGCTCAGCTCAGCTGTATTGTAAATGTGTTTTTGTGTATGACTGTACAGAGGAACTCGCTTTGTTTTACAAACGATGCATGGTTTCCACGGAATGTACGGATTGTAAAGTTGCAACAACAAAATATACGGAAAAATTACATGCAAACCTGCTCCAAGGTATTTTTCTCAATCCTCTCATTTCGTTCCCGATAAAATTGAGCAAATTCGATTCACATAGATTGTTTCGCTATTTCGTTTATTGAATGTGTTAGTCGTCGCTGAAAAATCGGAGTAGCTACATCGGAGGAAACTTTTGTGTACGTCTTTTAAAATAACACATTATACAAATAAAAGTTCAAAGCACATTCGAGCCCCAAATTCCAGCCTTCGCTAACGCTAAAGCTCCATCGCCAAAAATGTCTTGCCATATGTTCATAAGGAATAGCAGCTCACGTCTAACGTGAAAGTATAGCAGTTAGGCTGTTGTTGTTGTTGTAGCGATAAGGATACTCCCCGAAGGCAACAACAACAACAACAACAGCAGTTAGGCTGCACGCTTTTCTGCGCACTTGATACAGCTTTTGAGATCTTTGGCAATGTAATTTTAGCGTTAGCTAAAGTTGGAATTCGGAGGCAGCTTTTGTTACCCAAAAACTCCATCGCCAAAAATCTCTTAAACAATATCAAGTGCGCAGAAAAGTATGCAACATATAGTATCATATGGTCAAGAGTAACAACAGCCCAAGGCCCGGTTTTTCAGTACAAGTTCAACTCAGTATTAAACTATGCTTAAACTTATTATTTTCAGTCTACTTTAACTCAATTTTAAGCTGAGCTTAAGAGGCCGATCTGGCATGGTTAAACTCTAGTTAACCTATCGGTGATTTCCGGTTCAAAATGGCTTCGAATATACCCAACAAGCATTTGGCTTGAGTACCATTAGAGCTTATGTTGATAACTAGCATAGCTCTAAAATCTTAAGAGTTGTTACGAAACAGTGGCTCTACTTGAGAGTCATAGTGTACTTAGCAAAAGAGGGCATTTTTTATAAAGCGAAAAATTCTTTTACTTAAGTTGAAAAATGATGGTTCCCAACTTGTGGTTCTTTGACTGAACTCAAGTATAAGATTCTAATACTACAAAAAAATAAAATAAAATATATATGATTTAAAAATTTTGATTTTGGCGACCTTTTTGTTAACTAATCAGTTTTTCCTAGCTGGCTTGAGGTCCGAATTGAAATAAAACAAGTAAGGAAAGTTAAGTTCGGGTGTAACCGAACATTACATACTCAGTTGAGAGCTATGGTGACAACATAAGGGAAAATAACCATGTAGGAAAATGAACCGAGGAAAACCCTGGAATGTGTTTGTATGACATGTGTATCAAATGAAAGGCATTAAAGAGTATTTTATGAGGGAGTGGGCCATAGTTCTATAGGTGGACGCCATTTAGGGATATAGCCATAAAGGTGGATCAAGCTTGACTCTAGACTTTGTTAGTACGATATGGGTATCAAATGAAAGGTGTTAATGACTATTTTTAAAAGGGAGTGGGCCTTCCTTCTATAGGTGTTCGCCTTTTCAGATATCGCCATAAAGGTGGACCAGGGGTGACTTTAGAATATGTTGTACGATATGGGTATCAAATGAAAGGTGTGAATGAGTATTTTAAAAGGGAGTGGGCCTTAGTTCTATAGGTGGACGCCGTTTCGAAATATCGCCATAAAGGTGGACCAGGGGTGACTAGAATGTGTTTGTACGATATGGGTATCAAATTAAAGGTATTAATGAAGGTTTTAAAATGGAGTGGTGGTTGTTGTATAGGTGGTCGCATTTTCGAAATATCGCCATAAAGGTGGACCAGGGGTGACTCTAGAATTTGTTTGTACAATATGGGTATCAAAAGAAAGGTGCTATTGAGTATTTTAAAAGGGAGTAATCCTTAGTTCCATAGGTGGACGCCGTTTCTAGATATCGCCATAAAGGTGGGCCAGGGGTGACTCTAGAATGAGTTTGTACGATATGGGTATCAAATTAAAGGTATTAATGAGAGTTTTAAAAGGGAGTGGTGGTAGTTGTATATGTGAAGGCGTTTTCCAGATATCGACCAAAATGTGGACCAGGGTGACCCAGAACATCATCTGTTGGATACCGCTAATTTATTTATATATGTAATACCTGCCAAGATTTTAAGGGTTTTTTATATCGCCCTGCAGAACTTTTTCATTTTCTTCTACTTAATATGGCAGGTGTCATAACCATTTTATAAAGTTTTTTCTAAAGTTATATTTCGCTTCAATAAAACAATCCAATTACCTTACCACGTTTCATCCCTTTTTTCGTATTTGGTATAGAATTATGGATTTTTTTTTTCATTTTTCGTAATTTTCAATATCGAAAAAGTGGGCGTGGTCATAGTCGGATTTCGTTCATTTTTCATACCAAGATAAAGTGAGTTCAAGTAAGCACGTGAACTAAGTTCATTAAAGATATGTCGATTTTTGCTCAAGTTATCGTGTTAACGGCCATGCGGAAGGACAGACGGACGACTGTGTATAAAAACTAGGCGTGGCATCAACCGATTTCGCCCATTTTCACAGAAAAGAGTTAACGTCATAAAATCTATGCCCCTACCAAATTTCAAAAGGATCGGTTAATTTTTGTTCGTCTTATGGCGTTAAAAGTATCCTAGACAAATTAAATGAAAAAGGGCGGAGCCACCAACTATTAAAAACCGGGCCTAACTCCTGTACTTCTACATGGGACGGTTATAGCTCCGTCACATAAGCAGTTTTTCATATAGATGAGTTTAACACAAGCTATGCATTATGAGTAGATTGCACGTATATTAATGGAGAACGGTATATTGAGCGAAACTGGTGCCATCTGATATGGAAAAGTAGCCAACTCCCAAATTTTGTTGCAAGCCAATCATAAGAAGAAGAATTTGACATTTGCTTTGGCTAAGGGTGTTGGCACACTTTGCAAGTGAAATTATTTTTCCCACTGGTTGGTAAATTTTCTAAAATTTTTCGCAATTAAAAACTGCAATATAACTATCGAATACGACACAAATTATGTTAGCAAGTATTTTTGTTGTATAGGGAGAATGTTTATAACAGTGCTTCGCGAAATTTTGTATGTGAATGGGCAAGGCGTAATAAACTTCAATTGCCAAGTCTGAAGTTGCTTTATATTTACAAACGCAACATCTTGGTTGATTGTAGCGATGTTATTTGAATGCATAAGCTTCGTTAAACGCATCTATATGAAAAATGTCATTGTACCGCGGCCTTCATGCTATGCACTGCGAAGCCTAATGAAGTACACGCAATTCCCATTGATCAGATATTGTTTGTGAGAGCAATGTTTGCTGTGCCCTAATATGCAATGCAAGTATAACTGGCCCTTTATACCAGTGGTCGGCAAGAATTAAAATGTAAGTGGAATAGTAATACTATGTTCAAACACACACCAAATTGGCAATTTATACTATTTGGGCAATTTATTACGCAATTTGTCATATAATAAATTGCCAATTTAAAAAAAATTGCGTAATAAATTGTTTCAAACTGCAAATGCAACATTGTAAAGTGTGTTTATTGAGTATATTTAAACGTCAGCTACGCACGGCTGAACTATATGGTTGGCTCATCTCATCAGCTGATTTTATGTCTTTCATTTCACTGGAGTAGAGATTGTCAAAAGAAGATGGCAAACTCAAAATGAAACCAAAACATTGAACACATTTTCTTACAACACACAAAAATTTCAAAGTTTTATGTTTTCATTCGCCTAATACCAACACGCACATTTTGACAGTCTGAACAAAGGTATGTTCTTGCTGTAGAGATGAGCCAACCAGCTATCAAATTACTATTGTGTAAGCTAAATAGAGTTGTATGAACAGCACTCAATTCAAATCGAAATTTCCTCAATTTTTTTTCTGTTTGAACATAGTATAAGAGCGAGAGAATGAGCATCCCAGCAGGAAATAAAAACAGTTATATCAAAAATTTTTTAAAATTTCATTTTTGATTCAGAAATAGTTTGAAATATTCTCAAGCCCTTCAACTCATTAAGTTTTACTCGCTTCGTAGGGTAGCCGATATTTTTACATGCAAATGGATATGAAATTTGGCTTGTCAAAGCGGCTCACCACGGCAAATATCGTAAAAATAGTGGCGATCACTTGCTTAAAAATTATATTTCATACATTTCTGCAACCAGGGAAATACAAAGCGTTCAAAAAATATTAAAAAAAAACATAAAGATACATTCATGTGAATTTTTTTACTATTTCGCTAAGTTTCTTTAAACATTCTATAGTAGTTTTTTGCAATGCAGAAGTTCAACTTTTTATGGCTAAGAAAAAAGGGAGTCCAGAATGAAATTGTTACAACTTTTGTTAAAATAATTTAGAAAACTCATATTGTATTGGAAAGTGATTATATATAACATACCCAAAAAGGTAAAAACTCAAGCCTAAACACGTTTGGAAGATGAGCTACATATGGGAAGGCCGTCGTACTAATCGCGTTTCCCATTGGAAATCTATATATATAAAAAGAACTGTACATTTTGATTGTCACTCCATAACTCGAGAACGGATAGAAAGATTGACATGAAATTTTTATGAAAGATACAGGAAGGAGAGATGATGGTTAGTTAATTTTGAAATCCCAAATCGGTTTAGCCATTCTTGAGTTTGATTTTTTTTAGAAAAAATTCAAATATGTATATAAAAGAAAGTGGTGTTAGTTACACTACGCATAACTCAAGAACGGATGAACCGATTTGGCTGAAAATTGGTGGAGAGGTAGCTCAGAACCATGGAACGGACATGGGATACTTTTTATCCCGTTCCGGCTAGGGTGTTGAGATCAAAACGTGGACCTGGGTAATCCTGGGATATGTTTGTAGAGTATGGGTGTCAAATGGAAGCTGTTGATGAATGCTTAAGTACAAGGTAGTTTTCATACCTATTGGTGACTACGGTCTCGAGATATAGGCCAAATCGTGGACCCGGGCACCCCTAGAATGTGTTTGTACAATATGGACATGAAATGAAAGCTGTTGATGAGTGCTTTAGTACAGGGTAGTTTTCATACCTATTGGTGACTAGTGTCTCGAGATATAGGCAGAAACGTGGATAAGGGTAACACTAGGATGTGTTTTTAAATTATGGATATCAAATTGAAGCTGTTGATGTGTGCTTTAGTACAGAGTAAGTTTTATGCCGCTGGGTGACTAGGGTCTCGAGATATAGGCCAAAACGTGAACCCGTATACACCTAGAATGTGTTTTTACATTATGGGTATCAAAGTGAAGCTGTTGATGTGTGCTTTAGTACAGAGTACGTTTTACACCGCTGGGTGACTAGGGTCTCGAGATATAAGCCAAAACATGGACCCGGGTACGCCTAGAATGTGTGTATTATGGATATCAAATGAAATCTGTTGCTGAGAGCTTTAAAGTAATTTTCATTGTGATATTCGATTTAGTCGCATCAACCTGGCAAAACTGATAAATATGCATGCGAAGCCGAAATAAAGACATGAATTAATAATACCCACATACCTATTTACATACGTCCTATTCGATTTGCCTGAAATTTGGTATATAAATTTGCCTATATTAGTATTTACGATGCTTTTTTCCGGGAAGTAGACCAGAGACGGACTGGGACTGTGATTAGGACTAGGACTGGGATTGAGGCTGAGACTGAGACTCGGAGTGGGACTGGGACTGAAACTCGGAATGGGACTGGAACAAAATACATACCGCCAAGAATGAGAAAAACCTGAGAGAAGAGAAAAGAGAGAAGGAAAAGACTGAGAAAGAGATAGAATGAGACGAAAATGGTGATAGATGAAGCGAAAAATACGCAGAGAGGAGTGAATACAAAGATTAGGAAAAAGTGTAGAGGGGCGAGGGCAGAGTTAGACGGAAAAAGATTATTAAAATGTATGGAGATAGACCAAAAATTTAGGGCAGAACAACGTCTGCTGGTGCTGCTAGTATTTATCATAGAGAACTTTGCGACAGTTGTGTGTAGTGTTTATTCGTTGCTGCCTCGCTAACGACTGACGATGGAGAGTAAAGGACACGGCACAATGAAATTTTTCATATAGATGCGTTCAACACAAGCTTATGCATTCCAATAACATCGCCACAATTAACCAAGATGTTGCGTTTGTAGATATAAAGGAACTTCAGACTTGGCAATTAAAGTTTATTTCGCCTTGCCCATTCATATACAAAATTTCGCGAAGCACTGTTATAAACATTCTCCCTATACAACAAAAATACTTGCTAACATAATTTGTGTCGTATTCGATTGTTATATTGCAGTTTTTAATTGCGAAAAATATTAGAAAATTTACCAACGAGTG
Source organism: Eurosta solidaginis (assembly GCF_040869045.1). NCBI lineage: Eukaryota > Metazoa > Arthropoda > Insecta > Diptera > Tephritidae > Eurosta > Eurosta solidaginis. Next base: position 69,528,879 of record NC_090321.1, read on the forward strand.
GGAAAATTAAATTCACTTGCAAAGGGTGCCAGCACCAAATGTCAAATTCTTCTTATGCTTTGCTTGCAACAAAAGTTGGAGTTGGCTACTTTTTCATGTCAGATGGCACCAGTGTCGCGCAAAAATTTGCGACGCCATTTCTGAAATACGTGCCTCCTGTGACTCCAGGTGAGATGCCATTGTCGATGTTTGTGCAGATATTGTGCTCGTCTCTGTCTGCGGTGTTTCGTTTTTTTCTTCCATTTTTGTTGTTGTTTTGTCGCTATCAAAATGAAAAACATACTCCCCAGCATTGATTCCTTCAAAAACCATAGCTACACTTAGTCGTCTTTGTAGCTGGGATTTGTTGCCAAAAGTAGCCAATCCACGGACTTCCAACTCCTCCTTCAGTTGCTGGATCGTCAATTCACTCAACTTTGCCATGGCCAAGTTGTATTCCCAATCTTCGGAATTTATTCAACAATCCCACTTCTGACACCAATTGTAACGAACTTACTGCAATTGCCCTTATTTGCAGTCTTCTGCTAACGTTCGAATCACTGAACTGTTGAATAAATAAATCCACTATTCAATAATGCAAAATGGCCTTTATTAAAGTTCTTCACAATATAACGTACTTCACAATAAATAACTCTACTACTGCTCGCCAGGTGGCTTCTCAAATCAAACTGATTGTCGCGCTTCTACTGTTGCTGCTTTTATACTGTGTGATTTCTCGTTCGCATCTTCTAAGCGCTTCCATTTGCAGAATCTACTAGTTGGCCATCAGCTATACTTCTCCTACGCGCGTGTATGTGTGAACACAATTATAATTGCATACTTTTGGGAGCATCTCAAATAAGATATCTGCATGTGTTTGTGCGTCTCTTCTCTGCTGCGTGTACGTACATCTGTGTAGACATAATGATTGATTTATTGATGTGCAGACAAGTCACTGCTTAGCATCGGCTTAGAGATGATAGTATCCCTTAGTGTTGCTAATATTCGTCACAATATAGATTTTTATTTTTCACACTTCACTATAATATTAAAACGAAATGAAGATTTTCTTTGCTTTTGAAATTCGGCTTAAAAATTGCACATGGAACAACTAAAGACTCTCCTGAATTAAAAAAAATGTCTTAGTACCTCAAATCGCGGGCCCCCCTCTCGCCGGCCTTGGTGATGTGCTATACTTGATATCATTCGCTATAATATTTTTTATTGATAAGCACGTTGTTTAATTAAACACCAACCAATTACACGGAAGTATATCCGCATCACCTGAAAATGTGAGTGCCGGTGCGTATACGTAACATTTTATTATTACGTATAAACTAATAAAAAAATTTGCAATAAGATAATATTGCAACTATAAACTGAGATATAACCTATCCTATATTTCAAGTCAGATCAAACTACATATGGGGTGAAAAACAAATTCAAAATCGATTCAGTAGTTTAGTAGTCCATTGACCTCAAACATAGTGACACGTGTTTTTTATATATTGAGATAAGCAATCTGTGCAACATGCAAGACAAAGCGAATTCCACTGATGTGTTTTGTATTAATGTTTCATGCATATACACTACAAATACAAATATATTTACTACATACATAGCCATATGCATATTTGAATATACTAAATCCATATATAGATGCATTTATGTTTAACCATTTTTATTTATTTTATGTTAATTATTTATTTAATGAATTTATTTATTTAATACACACACAGCAACATGAAATAAATTACGTTATTAAGTCTAAAATCGTAAAAAATGATTTTAATATAATATAAATATATATGTATGTATGTTTTTAAAAATTTGTAATGGTTTTTTTGTAAAGTAATGCATTAAAGTAATTTCGTTTGCTGTTTATGTTTCACATTAAAACTGCAATGTTGTTGTTTAATACTTAATATTTATTTCCCATGTTCAATTTAACTATATTTAAGTATTATATTTTATATTTATATTTTAGCTTTTAAGTGTTTAAATTTACGTTTATTGTATTTTTGCTGTATGATATGTATATTAGGGTGGACCTTAAATTTTTTTAATAATGTTATTTTCATTCGCGGCCACCGTGGTGCGATGGTAGCGTGCTCCGCCTACCACACAGTATGCCCTGGGTTCGCACCCCGGGCAAAGCAACATCAAAATTTTAGAAATGAGGTTTTTAAATTAGAAGAAAATTTTTCTAAGCGGGGTCGCCCCTCGGCAGTGTTTGGCAAGCGCTCCGGGTGTATTTCTGCCATGAAAAGCTCTCAGTGAAAACTCATCTGCAAGGCAGATGCCGTTCGGAGTCGGCATAAAACATGTAGGTCCCGTCCGGCCAATTTGTAGGGAAAATCAAGAGGAGCACGACGCAAATTGGAAGAGAAGCTCGGCCTTAGATCTCTTCGGAGGTTATCGCGCCTTACATTTATTTTTTTTAAGTATAAGATACATACATACATATGTATGATTTAGTTCTGATTGGAAAAGCTTAAGGCGTGTCGCACCTGGTCGTTTTGCTGAGTTTCCTATAGGGTTGCAAAAAATTAAACGCTGATAATGCTATAGGTGAAGACGAAGCATATACGTTTTGGGTTCGATTGAAACCGCTAAGCATGTCGCATGAGGATCAAAACTCTGACTACCCTATGAAGACACAACCTAATCATTAATCAATACCAAAATTTACTGTATAATGATACTTTCGACAATATATTGAATACGCTTCGTCCTGCTATAAGAATTTCATAAATCCGGCCAATTTCTCCAAAGGAGGCTGTAACTTTAGCGAGAGAGCGTAATCTTCTGAAAAAGCATGACCCTGGCAATCCCCCTAAACTGGGACATAAACCTGCGCATCAGACGGCTTGTGGACAAATACAAGCGGGCGAAATGGGAGAAATATCTTAAGAAACTACGGATGCCAAGAAATGTGCGAACGCTTTTTGCCAGTTGACAAATCCAAAAGGCATGCCAACAGACGCGCACATAAGCATAAACACAGTGCGTCTTCCATTGAAATAGTTAAGCCATTTAAAGCACTAGGCCCGGACGGAATTGCCATGCCGATGCTTAACAGCCTTGGCCTTGACGGATTTAAAGACCTGTCGCTCATTTTCAAACTGTCTTTGTCCACATTCGTGATGTCTGAAAATATGAAAAATGTAGAGGGTGGTACCGCTATTAAAGTCTTATTTGACCGCAAACCGGCGATTTTGCAATTATCAGCATTGGTTCGAAAATTACATTGGGCCACCACCGCGCTAAACGCCATTAACACACAAATAAATTACCAACTTAACCATGAACCCCACCATAGAACAGTACTTGTAGCACTAGAATTATCAAAATTCTTTGATGCGGTTGATCACTGCGCTTTACTGCGCGATTTAGAAAGGCTATACCCTTCCTCGCAGTCTCAAAAGGTGGATTGCAAACTATCTGTGTGGTGGGCAGGCATCGGTCTAGTTCAGGAACGAAGCAACAAAGCAACAAAGCTCAAGGGTGATATTCTATCATAAGAGTATTTTGCCGTTTCAGCTCAAAGAGCATAAAAAGGCCCTCAGAGGCATCGACATAGAGTCGGCAAATTACTATGCCAATAAATGCCCGTTGAGCCCCTTTACTCAATGACGAATCCTAAAACTTTGCAGTTGATGAAAGCAATTTCCCCAGGAAGACGTGCCTTACTCTAGCACAACTTCGTTCTGGATACTGAAATGGGTAAAGCTCTTACTTAATCGGAATCCCAATTAGGCCCCCACATGACACCAACCATGTTTTCATTTACAATGTGGTATATGGTAATGTTATTTACCTGAAGCCGAATAAAATAATTTATTAACTTTTTACTGACCACCCTAATATAAATACATATATGTGACCCGGTCTATGAAAAGGTGGCTTCTGACTCAAAAAAGAAATTGCGAGAAACAGCTGTTAACAGCTGTTTTTTTTGAGTCATAAGCCACCTTTTCATAGACCGAGTTACATATAAAAATGTGAATATATGTAGAATTAAACAAATTGTTTGCATTGTTAAGACATTTTTTATTTAAATAATTTTTGTTTTTAATTTTTTGCTTGCATTTGATTATTCAATATTCTATGTATAATTTGCTTTGTTGTTTTTGCTTTGTTTTTAGTAATATAGTTTAAGTGTTTTTTTTTTTAAGTTTCTTTTTTGTGTAAATAAAATATATTGCGTTTTTTTTCAAAGTTACTTGTCGTCGTGCACAATTATGTTTCCAGTTTAGTCCCTAAAGATGTGTTGCCACATATAATAATAGCAATGTCTTGTCAATTCCGACAACATTCCGATAAATTATGTTTGAGTTGTATATAAATCTATATAATTTATTTATTTTTAATTAACATTTTACGCTTCGTTTTTTCAAATCTTATTTATGCTTGCGTTGGGCGAGTTTTTTGGTTTTGTTTTCATTAAATATATTTTAGTGTGTTTTAATATTTTAAATGTAACTTTTAATTGTTTTATTTAGCTTTTATTTTTGTTTTTATTTTGTGACTTCTTAATTGTAATACATTGGTGTGTAGGTGGAGGCGGGCTCATTAAGGATTAAAATTTTTCAATTCAAAATACCTTTTTTATTTGTTTGTTTGTTTTTTCTTTTGCTTAGTCTGCAAATTTTTTAAACACCTTGTGCAAGACTCTCCTTTGAAAATGTTAGCATCGACTGTTCCATCGGTTGTGATGATAAGATGAATGGGGAGGTAAGCATCTGCAAAGGACTAAAAAAGTGAAATAGTAAAGAGTTTTATTGTACAGTTAAAGTCGTTTACAAGAGAAAAGGCTCCTTAAATTAAGTTACAATTTTTTGACGTTGTAGCGCTAAAAACACTTGGGGGAGTGTTATCGTTGTTGATAGTCCTTTGTCGGATAAAGATCCGTTACGTTCTGTTAACAAGCACTATTAACGTACAAGCCCGACTATCTCGAGAAAGATTTAATATGATCACATTGAACTTTCGCGACCATCACGCCACCCACGCCTTTTTTTTGTTGGACGCTGGGGTAGCACACCCTCAAGTGGCCCAATGAAGCCAGGCTAATCCTGTTCATGTGTCCGCATCCCGTTAGGCATAACGACACGGGGGGGGGGGGGCGGAAGGAAATTAAGTCACCACTACTTCGCATGCGCATTTCTCTGCGCTCCATTTCAACATGCATCAATTGCGTCATAACTATAAAGGCCATCTTGCTCACAGCAGACCAACAATCTATTTATCACCCACCCCCTACTTCCATATGGAACTTGGGGTCTCCAGAGCCTCGGCTGTTAAAGAAACAGAATTCGCCACGGGAAGGTTGACAATTATCTTGGAAAAGCTATAAGTTGCGCTGGCAACCCCTTGGAAGGGTTACGCTACGCAACCCCTTGAATCATTTGGGTATTTTAGTCGCCTCTTATGACAGGCCTACCTGCCTCGGGTATATTCTAAGCTCTCTAACTCGCTGGGAGAACTTTTTGACGAAATTTTCAGCGGTAAAATTGTCAAAAAAAAGCTGGAACTAAAATTGATTTTCATTAATTGGGACTAGGACTCTCGTCCCTTTATAAAATTATTATCCGGAGACCCACGGCGCTAGAATATTAATTACTCTGCTGTTTCGGGAAGGTATTGAATTCAATACAGGGACAAGAAACTACATTTTCTGGATAAAAACATATATCTATATTTAAAACCATCACATTTGGTGCAAAGGTACACCTCATGTAAAATATAGTAACTGATATAGTAACTTAAAACGCCTTGCTCCGGACTTCACTCCACTGTAGAGACTCTTATCCTTGGTTATATGTTGCAAAACTTCTCACGACCAAAAACGTCCTCATCGCCGTCAACGACTACACATAACTAGGATCTGCATATCAAAGTCTCACATACCAGCAGTCTACAACTTCCAAGACCAGATGCATTTGCCGACTGGCCCTACCTAAATCTTTTTGTTACAAGAAGACATGCGTGATCGTAAATGTCCAGATGTGGTTTCATGCACAAAATTGGCAAAAATATGTGAACTATTTCTACATTCAGGAGTACGGACTGAAGAGTTTTTTGATGTATGCCTCCCTCGCACAATCGCACTGGCAAAGAACACAACTCTTGCCGGAGAAGAAAACTCGAGCAGGAAAATTATAATCCAAAGTAACAGCGTGAATACATACAGTATGCGGATGAAATTGGTCCTAAGTCCACGCCTGCTCCGCCTTCCACACCGAAAATCCTGGGTTCACGCCCCGCCACAAGCACTATCAGTGTAAAACTCATCTGCCTTGCAGATGCCTTTCGGAATCGGCCTAAAACATGTTAGTCCGGTCCCGTCAATTTCTAGGAAAATTTAAAAAGGAGCACGACGGAAATTGGAAGAGAAGTTCGGCGTAAAATATCTTCGGCGGTAATCACGCCTTGCATTTATTTTATTTATCATAAATAAAGAGGGAAAATATGTGAATCTTGCGGTGAGCAAAGACAAGAGGAAATATTGGGAATGAAGAGGCACAATACATCATTTAAACCTGACCACTGCAGCATCTACCAGGCCGAGGTCGCCGCAATTAAAGATGCGGTGGATGAGATGCGAAGCAAGAAAGGAAAAAATAAAAATTGTGACATTTATTGAAGTGGTCATGCAAAAAAGCGTAGTTAGTTGTGGTCGAACATTTCACCGCTATCAGAATAAAAGCAAAATTCTTTAATAAATCATTCATCTGAACCCATGCAACGACAGAGGAGAAAGACGATCATGTAAAATACGCTTTCTATGAAATCATTGGAACGCACATACGAGCGCTACCTCCGCCATGACATTTAACTCGTGCCTGGCGACTTTAGCGCCAGTTTGGACAAAGAAGGTGTTTTTGGCCTAACGCTCGAAAAGTTCAGCCTACACAATGAGACCTGTCTTAATGGACTGAGGCTGATCGACTTCGCCGTTCGGAATACACGCAATCAGATCGACCACGTTGTGATATACGAACGGCACGCCTGCAATGTTTTAGGTACGCGCACGACCGAGGATCTAACTCGGATACCTATTTCGTCGCAGCCTCTGCGCGCTAAGGGCAAGCGACAAACAACTTAAGGAAAGGTAGACGTCAAAAGGCTGCAATCGCAACGTACTGCCACTGATTTCGCTACTCTACGCTCACATGAGGTCTCTCAACGCATATCTCTAAATTAATTCCTACCGTTGTCGAGGAAAAACCGGCGACCACTGAAAAATCAACTGATACCATGAATAATGTCGCGAAAGAATAGACCGATGTAAAAAGCGAGCGCAACAATAAGAATGTGTGAACCCTACCGCGAGTAGAAAAGGGAAGCAAGACGCCTTTACAAGCAGAAAAAAGTAGAGGCAGAAAGTGAGTGCGAGCAGATGCTAGCCAGCGGGAATAATGCCTCGCATATTTTACATAGGCGACAAATGGAACGTCTTAAGTCCAGGACAGGAACGACCAGGTGCAAAACGATTTAAACTCCCTTGGTGTGACCAACTGGAGCCAGTTAACCCATCTAAGAAGCGACTGGCGCACCTTGTTGAGCGGCCGTAACCGTTTTAAGGGCCTATTAAGTTAGTAAGTAAGTAAGGATGGGATGGTATCCTCGGCTTCAGCTGTTGTAGCCATTTTATATTTACTTAGATAATCAACGTTTATTAAAGCACTAAAATTTGTCATTGTAAGTTCTAGAGCTATCTAGGATTACCTTAATCCCAGTTGCTTTTAAGTATGTTCTGAAAAAAATAATTTGTGTGACAGAGCATAAGGGTATCATACGTCTTCTCGGACCAAGCGGGCTTTTACGAACTGAACGTGGCTGCGATTATAGAATACCACTGACAACTTTCTTTCTGCTCGCTAAAATAATAGGAAGCTTGTATTACTGTTAGATACTGTGGGACGGGCCATCAAAGTGTGCAAGTGAGCTACCCCTTAACTGGGTAACGGCCACTTAAACTATGTTAGCCTAATCTTGAATCGGGAAATATGCTTCCGCATGTTCATATTTGGCATCGGACATGGACTTCTTGCTGCGGTCCTCCTTTCATAGGGAGCGTAACATATCCCATCGTACCAGTTGTTCTACGAAATTCAATTCCTGCACGTCATTTGCTGCATAAAATGGTGTAGTTTGTTGCTCAATACCTGATATTTCTACAAAAACTTTGCCCACTTCTTGACCATATATACTTACTCAGCAAATCTTGCCGCTGTGGCAGCTGCAATAGGATTCCGTACCGCATGCAATGCCTGTGAGTTCTTTGCCCTAGCCAATAAAGTCATTACAGTCCGTTTGGTTGGATTCATGGTTGAGCGTGGCACACCCAAGAGAGGCCGTTTGCGTGCTAAGCCACCCGCTGTAGAAAAGAACTTAATCAATAAAAAATAACAGCAACAAAAGTTCACTTATGCCAAATTCTAATATGTACATCCCCATTTTTCGAAGCTTACCAATATTGATCGCCTTAACACTACGTAATGCCGGATGCAATAACGCACCGGTAGGTGGATCTAATAAACCCAATGTGGCTGCCATGGGTGTTTCATTTTCCGTTGCTAATGGTATGCCAGCGGCAGTGGTGGGCTGTTGTGTGGCCGCATGCAAATCAGTCACTGTTGGTACCCCACCTGCTGCATTCGTTGTTGGCTTCAATAAACTGCCAATACTTGCGGCGGCGGTTAATTGGTGTTGTAGGGCAACTGACATAGCAGCTGGATGTACTAGTGGAAAGGAATTCACTTTAATTGGCAAATTATTATGGTTCCTTGCTTGGAGACGGGAAGGGATAAGTCTGTATGCTGTTTTGTATTGCGTGAACTTACTTGTTGTTGGTGCTGCATTGCTGCCACTCAATTTTGTTGAACAAAGTCCATCAGTGTTGGTTGGCAAAAGATTTGTGTGATGATGCGTAACGCCTGGAACTGGTGTGTGAGTGCCACGTGTGGATGGTGGTGGTTGTTGTAGTAAATGTTGTAAAGCATGTTGTTGTTGTTGGTGCTGTTCACTGCTGCGCAAACACACCTGTTGTGCATCATTTTTTTCTAATGAATTACATTCCATACCATGCGGTTCCATCTCGAGCTTTTCATCATTCGATGTGTCCATATCGGTAACACCGCCACGGTTGGGGCTATGCTGATCATCTGAGTAAGTAAGCGAGGAAGAGGAACTGAGCGCTTGCATCTCCCACATTTGTTCTTGTCGTATGTCATCGTGATAGTCCTGAAAGTGATGCCCAGTAGGGTTGGTAAATTAAAATTTAAAAGCACATAGAGTTACATCGAAAAAATACTCACCGGCACCAAAAATCTTCTCACTTCTGCCAACGCATATGCAATGCGTGCATGTGCTTCTGCGGGTGCTGCAAATGTTGATATCTCTACATGCAGATCCTCGAATAGATGAGCATAGCGACTATCACCGCTGGCGCGCAATTCTTCTTCTTTTTTGCGATCGCGCATTGAGCCGCGTCCCAGCACCGCCATTTTACACATTGTTTCCTCTTGTAAACGCTTCATTGAATTTCCTTTAGGTCCCAAAAGCTTTCCAACGAAATTGAACTAAGCAAAGAAAAAATAGACAAAGTTTAAGGAAAAAAACTAAACGAGAAGATCCTGAAAACATAGTGAGATTAAACTCAAAATAACAATGTCTCATGCGTCCTAAGAACCTCCGGCGGCCAAACAAGTATATACCGACCATAAACTAAGCAGCACCAACCCCCATGGGGTTGTCACGAGGGACGATCTTCCTACGAAAAGGCAGCAACAATCCGACGACATACCACGACAATAACTCCACTTTAGATTTGACAACCGCCCATCAGGATTGAGGCCTGTAAAGTCCTGATTATGGTATACTATAAACACGATTATAATAGGCTGGTGAAACTAGTCATCTAGCATCGTAGTAGTAGTAGGAAAGGTAAAACGCTCCAAAATGACTTGTGAAGTTATGCTACAATGGCGTCCATCCCGTTAAAACTCTGGCAGGTCTCCTGGTTAACGTTCGTTCTTGCTCTGTACACCAAATCCCATGTTACACTGAAATGACAGCCCTTGGTCGGAAAAGTCCCTAGTTGCTCCGGTACATAGAGCCGGTTGCCTTGGGAATCCTAAAATCCCATCAGGACATGTGGCAGACCTGGTGTGCTCTCCCTGATTTCAATATTAGTCTTTTTTTAAAAGCCGGAGTATCGGAAATGGGAGAAGGGTCGACGTAATCGGTAGATTCTCCCGTAAATTTTTAGAATACAGCTCGAGGTCACAAGCTTCACCGAACTTGAGCAATAATAACAGCGGCAGAAAAGGATGCACCGACGGCGATCCAAACGAAAATACGAACGAGTGGCTTGGTCGAAGCTCGCGACGCCAATATCGAAGATGAACAATGGCAGGTCGTTAGCGGGAAAAGGATACTTTTCCAGAAAACAACGATGCAACCCCGAAGGCTGAAAAACAATCACGACACTCAGGCAGTCCTAATCAAGCCTACATAAGGAAACAACTACGCCCGCGTTCTGAAGAACTTTCGTAAATAAAACCTGGTGACGAGCAAACCAAAATAACAGCAGTATAAAAAATCAGATCCGGCGCAAGGAATCAAAGCATATGTATCCGCTTTGCGAAACTCATGCACAAGCACAAAAATGCTTGCACACGGTAGACAAACTGACCGAAACAAGTCACATACCATACACGAGTGCAAAAGGGCCCACGGAAAGCCTCTGCTAATGATTGTACTGCTGAGCAGAATGTACACAAATGGAACTGCAGACACAATCCTGACGCAGCTAATAAAGGAAGGAAGCGTAGATGTAGCAGTAATCGGCGAGTAATAAAAATGAAAAGACGACAGCTGTGGGCTGGAAGACCGCGCTGGAAACACAGAGCTGGGTAAATTTAATTCAATTCCTGTTCTGCACAGTAAAGGAATTGATCATGATTCAATCACAAGAGGCTTGCTCGGCTGCACATTTTTTGACAATTGCAGCCATTTTGCTCACAAATCGAACTGACATCCGTTAACTGTATTGTTTCTTTGCGATTTTTCGAAAAATATAAGTAATAGAAATAGGAAGCAATCAGTTTACAAATACCCGATAAATACTGAGCTGGATAATTCCTTAGAACATTTTTTAAAATTTTATGATGAAGTTATTAACTCTGACATGTTCATAACATAGGTAATTATAAAATTATGCACACCAAGGAATCGTGCACCTATGAACATACGAAACCTAAACCATTTCAAAATTTATCATTCAACGTCAAAAACTGGATTAGTAAATTGATTCACGTAAAAATGCCATTAGTAAACAATGGAGATGCCATAACGAAATGCACTCATTGTTCATTCCCTATGTTCGGAACATTCATCTCCATTTAAAAATTTGTGGAATCTGTTTATTTTTTGAATATTATGTATATACTTATTTGATGTATTCGGACCTCGTGAGGTAGTATCAAACTAACGTGTTCCGAATATTCTAAATTAACGGTTTATCCGGAACACTTCCATGAATACCTAACGGAAAATGAATACTTTCCGAAATTTCAGAATAAAAACGTGTACTCCCTGTGTATCAGGATCTCACAAGAACTTAACTGTTCTGCCAAAGTCAAGGCCGGAATATAAAGTTCTAAGACAATAAGTCATTTATTTTTATTTTTTTTGTCAGTTCGTTGCGGCTGCTGAGTAAAGTGTCGCCCCATGTCGGCTGCCTGTTCAAAATCGTCCTATCTCAAAAAATTTTAAACAAATTTTCTATTTCAGGACTTGTCAAAAAAACCCCCTATATTAAAACAAGTAAGGAAGGTTAAGTTCGGGTGTAACCGAACATTACATACTCAGTTGAGAGCTATGGTGACAACATAAGGGAAAATAACCATGTAGGAAAATGAACCGAGGGAAACCCTGGAATGTGTTTGTATGATATGTGTATCAAATGAAAGGCATTAAAGAGTATTTTATGAGGGAGTGGGCCATAGTTCTATAGGTGGACGCCATTTAGGGATATAGCCATAAAGGTGGATCAGGGTTGACTCTAGAATGCGTTTGTACGATATGGGTATTAAATGAAAGGTGTTAATGAGTATTTTAAAAGGGAACAATCTTTAGTTCCATAGGTGGACGCCGTTTCGAGATATCGCCATAAAGGTGGACCAGGGGTGACCCTAGAATTTGTTTGTACAATATGGGTATCAAAAGAAAGGTGTTAATGAGTATTTCAAAAGGGAGTGATGCTTAGTTCCACAGGTGGACGCCGTTTCGAGATATCGCCATAAAGGTGGACCAGGTGTGACCCTATAATTTTTTTGTACGATATGGGTATCAAAGTAAAGGTATTAATGAGGGTTTTAGAAGGGAGTGGTCGTAGTTGTATAGGTGGTCGCCTTTTCGAGATATCGCCATAAAGGTGGACCAGGGGTGACTCTAGAATGCGATTGTACGATATGGGCATCAAATGAAAGGTGTTAATGAGTATTTTAAAAGGGAGTAATCCTTAGTTCCATAGGTGGACGCCGTTTCGAGATATCGCCATAAAGGTGGACCAGGGGTGACCCTAGAATTTGTTTGTACAATATGGGCATCAAACGAATGGTGTTAATGAGTATTTTAAAAGGGAGTGGGCCTTAGTTCTATAGGTGGACGCCGTTTCGAAATATCGCCATAAAGGTGGACCAGAGGTGACTGTAGAATGTGTTTGTACGATATGGGTATCAAATTAAAGGTATTAATGAGGGTTTTAAAAGGGAGTGGTGGTTGTTGTATAGGTGGTCGCCTTTTCGAGATATCGCCATAAAGGTGGACCAGGGGTGACTCTAGAATGCGTTTATATGATATGGGTATCAAATGAAAGGTATTAATTGGGGTTTTAAAAGGGAGGTGGTTGTTGTATAGGTGGTCGCATTTTCGAGATATCGCCATAAAGGTGGACCAGGGGTGACCCTAGAATTTGTTTGTACAATATGGGTATCAAAAGAAAGGTGTTAATGAGTATTTTAAAAGGGAGTAATCCTTAGTTCCATAGGTGGACGTCGTTTCGAGATATCGCCGTAAAGGTGGAGCAGGGGTGACCCTAGAATTTGTTTGTACAATATGGGTATCAAAAGAAAGGTGTTAATGAGTATTTTAAAAGGGATTAATCCTTAGTTCCATAGGTGGACGCCGTTTCGAGATACCGCCATAAAGGTGGACCACGGGTGACTCTAGAATTCGTTTGTGCAATATGGGTATCAAACGAAAGGTGTTAATGAGTATTTTAAAAAGGAGGGGACCTTAGTTCTATAGGTGGACGCCTTTTCGAGGTATCGCAATAAAGGTGGACCAGGGGTGACTCTAGACTTTGTTTGTACGATATGGGTATCAAATGAAGGGTGTTAATGAGTATTTTTAAAAGGGCGTGGGGCTTAGTTCTATAGGTGGACGCCTTTTCGAGATATCGCCATAAAGGTGGACCAGGGGTGACTCTAGAATGTGTTTGTACGATATAGGTATCAAATTAAAGGTATTAATGAGAGTTTTAAAAGGGAGTGGTGGTAGTTGTATATGTGAAGGCGTTTTCCAGATATCGACCTAAATGTGGACCAGGGTGACCCAGAACATCATCTGTTGGATACCGCTAATTTATTTATATATGTAATACCTGCCAAGTTTTTCAGGGTTTTTTATTTCGCCCTGCATAACTTTTTCATTTCCTTCTACTTAATATGGTAGGTGTCACAACCATTTTATAAAGTTTTTTCTAAAGTTATATTTCGCGTCAATAAACCAATCCAATTACCTCACCATGTTTCATCCCTTTTTTCGTATTTGGTATAGAATTATGGCATTTTTTTCATTTTTCGTAATTTTCGATATCGAAAAAGTGGGCGTGTCATTGTCGGATTTCGTTCATTTTTCATACCAAGATAAAGTGAGTTCAAGTAAGTACGTGAACTAAGTTCATTAAAGATATGTCGATTTTTGCTCAAGTTATCGTGTTAACGGCCATGCGGAAGGACAGACGAACGACTGTGTATAAAAACTGGGCGTGGCATCAACCGATTTCGCCCGTTTTCACAGAAAACAGTAAAATCATAAAATCTATGCCCCTACCAAATTTCAAAAGGATTGGTTAATTTTTGTTCGACTTATGGCGTTAAAAGTATTCTAGACAAATTAAATGAAAAAGGGCGGAGACACGCCCATTTTGAAATTTTCTTTTATTTTTGTATTTTGTTGCACCATATCATTACTGGAGTTAAATGTTGACATAATTTACTTATATACTGTAAAGATATTAAATTTTTTGTTAAAATTTTACTTAAAAAAAATTTTTTTTTAAAGTGGGCGTGGTCCTTCTCCGATTTTGCTAATTTTTATTAGGCATACATATAGTAATAGGAGTAACGTCCCTGCTAAATTTCATCATGATATCTTCAACGACTGACAAATTACAGCTTTCAAAAGGTTTAAATTACCTTCTATTAAAAGTGGGCGGTGCCAAGCCCATTTTCCAAAATTTTACTAATTTTCTATTCTGCGTCATAAATTCAACTCATCTACCAAGTTTCGACGCTTTATCTGTCTTTGGTAATGAATTATCGCACTTTTTCGGTTTTTCGAAATTTTCGATATCGAAAAAGTGGGCGTGGTTATAGTCCGATATCGTTCATTTTAAATAGCGATCTGAGATGAGTGCTCAGGAACCTACATACCAAATTTCATCAAGATACCTCAAAATTTACTCAAGTTATCGTGTTAACGGACGATCTCGATTCCTTTATATATGTACAACCAACCGTTATCCAATCAAACTTAATATACTCTGTGAGCTCTGCTCAACTGAGTATAATTAAATTGAAGAACGCCTTATCTCAGAATGCTTTCAACTCCCTCTTATGTCAATATGCATTGAACTTATGCTCACATAGGGAGCTTTTGAAACAAATTTTGAGATAGTTTATTTTTGAATAAAATTGTAACGTACGGCATTCTTCAAACAAATTTTGAAAGAGTGACCAATGCAACATAACTGTTTCTCAATTCACGAAATATTTAGTAGAAAATTAATTATTTCCCCCAACACCTGTTGCCATTTCAAAATTTATTACCACTACGAATATAGTGCTAAAGGTGCTTTTCTACTACAATTTTCGCCGAAGGGGATTTAATTATTCCCCGTTTTTCTTACTTCGTAAAAGCAATCCGTCCAAATTTTTAAATTTGGGAGTGTCAAAGCTCTGTCATCAATGGAGAATAAACCTCTAGTAATTGAATCATGGGAATTGATTACATTTTAATTCCCAAAAAAAATATCAAAAGTAATTTCGTTTTTTTGAGGGTCACTTACAACAAATTTTTTGTTTGTAATTGAAAATAAATACTTTGCGCAATTGTAATTTCATTCCCAGTACTTTCGAAAGGAATGGGAAAAGTAATCGAAATTTCTTTCAGTTATATTACAAGGAATGGAAAAATTACTCTCGAATTTCCCATTACATTTCTCAAAGGATTTGTGAAAAACTACAAGTTAGTCCGTGAATAAGAACTTACCCCGGTTAATGTGGGTGACTTTTCGGGTCACACTTTTCATTATTTCATCAGATTTTCTTGTGAGTGGTAACTGAAGGCTTTTGGAAACGGCAGTGAATATCCTCTTAAAGTTCCCAGCTAAGTAAGGGCATATCTTTTTCTTCCTCCGCTATCACAAGGTGGTGGCTGTAGGAAAACACGTTACTCATTAATTTTCTTTGATACACCATTAAATGTTCGGGAAAACTTTTTTCTCGTATTCTTGATCTTTTGATAGCATTCATAGTTGCCTCCTCTGAACCATATTGTAATAAATAGTATTAGAGGAGACAATGACAAAGAGTCGTCCGTATAAAACCTCAGAAGCGTTGGAAGTGAAGTGTAATTAAGGTATAGTGGCACCAGGTGTAACGACATTTGTCAATGCCAAGAACCTATTTATATTTAAAAGTTTGCGTAAAAATTATGTATTACTTCGACTCCTTGTTTGAAAAGTTTAGTGGTCAGATGTTGTCCTGTGCCTCATTGTTTTTAAGTCGGGATATTTGCATTTCCACTTCCCCACAGATCGAGGTTTGTCCTTGTACCACGCCAATGCTGAAACATCTTGGCGCTGAGGGAGTAAGCTACCTGACGCACGTTTTCAAGCCTGGGAAACCGGCTAACGAAGATGAGTCATAACGGCCGGTATCACTTCGTTCGCGAGTAGCGAAGACATTGGAAACCTTCCTGTTCCATCAGTTTACTGCGAATCTTCGCCTAGCCACTCATTATCATGGTTTCCTCATATGTACTACCAACGCTGTCAAAAGCTTTTGACACATCCAAGGAATTACTATGGCTTCATAAAATCGCCGTTTGAATCGGAAAAATATTTTTTACACATAAAATTTTTCAATTATTTTGAGGATTGGGAAATTCTTAATTACTTTTGGCATTCCTTGTAAAGTTATTGGAAAATCTCCAATTACATTTCCAATTCCTTTCGAAAGTACTGGGGTCGAAACTACATTTGAGCAAAGTATTTGTTTTCAATTACGAACAAAAAAAGTTTGTACTCGAGCCTCAAAAAAAAAAAGAAATTTGAGGAATTGAAATATAATCAATTCCTTTGCTGTGGAGGAAACGAATTGATTACTTTCCCCAAGTAAATGTAATGGGGAAATGATGGTAATTGAATATCTAAAGTAATCATTACTACCCAGTTCTGCCTTTTTGATACCTATTTGTTGAAAATACATCCAGGGGTACCCCTGATCTACTCGGAAAAGGGTTCAGATATCGAAATCAGAGTTAAAGTGTTTTGAGTCGTCGGCAGGAGCTTTCATTCGATATTCGTATTTTGCAAACACATTCTTGGGTTATCTGGGTCCATATTTTAGGGTCCAGACCCTAGTGCCCTACCGGATTAAAATGTACGCTAAATTTTAAGATAAAGCCCTAGTTTCACAAAGGCGAAAGTCGCCCGGTCAAACCAGAGAATTTTTACACAATTGATGTTGCGGTTGCGATCGTGTGGCGAGAGCTCGATCACCGTCAAACTTTGAAATTTTTTAAAACATATTTTAATATATTATATTTTTTTTTTAGCTCTTATTTTTTCCATTCACATATGCACAGGTAATTTTCAAATTTGTTATGAAATGTTTTAAGTATGTATCATCGCTGCGCTCGCAAAAACAGTTATGTGTTTTTCAGTAACTTTTCAGGAGACCAAAAAAACTTATTTCTTGTGTCCGTTTGCAAAATTTTGCAAATCTCGTATTTTTTTAAATATTTTATGGAAAGTATGTTATTGATGTGTGAAGGAAAAAATCATGTTTTTTAACCCATTACGACGTGATAAATATTTTCGCCTTTTTATAGCACATAGCTGCTTTCAACCATGATTCAAATTTGCTTTTGGCGGTGGGGAAATGCATGAAATTTTTGCCGTTATTCCTCATAATGCTTACAGAGATTACCCTCTAAGCCCCTGTGAGGTGTAGCTTCATCAATCAGATGTCTTTTGGGATGCCCAGGTTTCTGCATATTCAGCAGGAACTGTTTGGCTAGCATTTCATTTCTCTCCCTGATGGGGAGTAGTCTCGCCTCATTATGTAGATGGTGTTCTGGGGATAAACGAAGACAACTCGTGGCGGTTCTGAGGGCAGTATTTTGGCAGGCCTGTAGCTTCTTCCAGTGAGTAGTCTTTAGGCTTGGCGAGGATATCGGGGACGCGTAGCATGCAATCGGCTGGCCAATTGCTTTGTAAGTATTAATGACCGTTTCTTCTTGGGTTTTGCCACAAGTGCTGCCGGAAAGGGGTTTGAGGCTTTCATTACGGCTCTGGATTTTCGGAACAGTTGCGGTTTCATGTTCTCCAAAATGTAGATCCTGATCGAACGTCTCACCCAAGATTTTAGGGTGTAAGACAGTCGGTAGCGTAATAGCGATGTTGGGATCAAATATAGTATATTGCACTGAGTGGTGGGTGATAAATGCGAGACCGTCTCCATATCCGCTCTCGCGATCTTTTTTTTATGTGGACGTAATATCCAGAGCAGGTCTGCAGGGCACATCTTGCTGTGTATTTGGTCTCTTGGATCGCTGCAATGCGGATGTTATGCCGCTTCATGAAATCAACTATCTCCGTGATTTTCCCAGTTAAAGCATTCCAGTTTAACTGCAGAATTCTGAAGTGCAATGGGCTGGAAAGAGCTAGTGCTGGAAAGAGGGGGAGAAGAACACGGGGGCTGATGCTCAGCATTGCTACCGACTCTACTACGGAGATTGTTGTTATGAGCTGGTGGCGCCATGGGGCCCGAGCAGCAGCGGGCACTTGTTGTGACTTGCTGAGCAGCGGAACAGCTAGAAGGTAGTGGGGGCACTAAGGCGCAGGCTACGGGACGCCCTTGGGCGTAAACAGGAGGGAGCCACAAAAATTTATAAAAGTTACGATCACTGGGGGTCTAGCCCAGAACATTCTGTCCGATGCAACCATCCCTTGCACGTAACACACTGACAAGAGTATGACCGTCCTAAAAAGATTATTTTCCGGCAAACACAGAAAAACCATTTCTCTGGACCGGGGTCAGGTACAGGTCCCGATTGGGTTGGATATTCTCCCGTAGCAGGAGAATATGGCGCAGTCCTGCTGCAGGGATCTGCTGGGAGGATGACAATTTGTGGGAGAGACGCAACAAACTAAATGGGGTTACACTGAAATGACAGCCCTTGGTCGGGAAAAATTCCGTGTCGCTCCGGTTCACAGAACAGGCTGCCTTGAAAAGCGAGATGGTTTTTAATTATTTTTAACATTGAAATCAAAGCACTTTCGCCAGCGATTAAAAAAAATTATAAGCAAGTAAGTACATATCCGTTTTTCTGAGTACTGCGAGCACGTAGCTGTTCTCGATCACTTCTAAACCAATAGAGATTTAAAAAAATGGCATATGCAGCACATTTCTATGTAGTGATAATAAAATATGCAATAAAAAAAAATTTGAAAAAAAAAAACACATAACTTGTTTTCGTTAGCGCAGCGACGATATGCAGATTACATCATCAAATAAGAATAATTTATGATTTAGAGAAATATATCAAAGAATGCATATTTCTTAAACTTTTGGATTTTAATGATATTTTTTTCTGTTATTAATATTTTTCATTGAAGACAAAAAAATTTTTATTATTGAAAATAAATGGGTACCTAATAATAAAATTACCTTCCCAAGCACAAACCGTTCTTGAATTGAGACCGAAAATTGTTAAATCGACCACAAATCGTTCTCAAAGCGTGAGAGCAAAAAATCCTAAATCAAGCACAAATAGTGATTGAAATGAGCACAGAAGGTTCACACATCAATACCAAACTGGTCATAAAATACGAATGGTGTTCTTGGAAAAACTGTTCTTAAAACAAGCGATTCGGTCACGAGTTAAGAAAAAACGTACTTAGCAGACTTTTGTCAACGAATTTTCTTAATTTTGAACTTTGTCGTTCGCTTTAGAACGATTTTTTCTCTGAGTGTAGATACACGTTAAGCATAAAAATTCAATATATTTCATTTTCAACCAATGTTTCCATTTGGTACTCCAGATTGAGTATTGTGCATTGAACGAATAATAAGAGCTAAAAGAAAATAGAAGATAAAAAACTATTTTAAACAAGTAAGGAAGGCTAAGTTCGGGTGTAACCGAACATTACATACTCAGTTGAGAGCTATGGAGACAAAATAAGGAAAATCACCATGTAGGAAAATGAACCTAGGGTAACCTTGGAATGTGGTTGTATGACATGTGTATCAAATGGAAGGTATTAAAGAGTATTTTAAGAGAGAGTAGGCCATAGTTCTATGGATGGACGCCATTTAGGAATATCGCCATAAAGGTGGACCAGGGGTGACTCTAGAATATGTTTGTACGATATGGGTATCAAAGAAAAGCTGTTAATGAGTATTTTGAAAAGGAGTGATCCTTTGTCCATAGGTGGCCGCCGTTTCGAGATATCGCCATAAAGGTGGACCAGGGGTGTCTCTAGAATGTGTTTGTAGGATATGGGTATCAAATGAAAGGTGGTAATGAGTATTTTAAAAGGGAATGGGCTTTAGTTCTATAGGTGAACGCCTTTTCGAGAAATCGCCATAAAGGTGGACCAGGGGTGACTCTAGAATGTGTTTGTACGATATGGGAATCAAATGAAAGGTGTTACTGAGCATTTTAAGAGGGAGTGGGCATTAGGTCTATAGGTGGACGCCTTTTCGAGATATTGCCATTAGGGTGGGCCAGGGGTGACTCTAGAATGTTTGTACGATATGGGTATAAAACGAAAAGTGTTACTGAGCATTTTAAGAGGGAGTGGGCAATAGGTCTATAGGTGGACGCCTTTTCGAAATGTCGCCATTAGGGTGGGCCAGGGGTGACTCTAGAATGTGTTTGTATGATATGGGTATCAAATGAAAGATGGTAATGAGTATCTTAAAAGGGAGTAATCCTTAGTTCTATAGGTGGACGCCTTTTCGATATATCGCCATAAAGGTGGACCAAGGGTGACTCTAGAATGTTTGTACGATATGGGTATCAAACGAAAGGTGTTACTGAGCATTTTAAGAGGGAGTGGGCATTAGGTCTATAAGTGGACGCCTTTTCGAGATATCGTCATTAGGGTGGGCCAGGGGTGACTCTAGAATGTGTTTGTACGATATGGGTATCAAACGAAAGGTGTTACTGAGCATTTTAAGAGGGAGTGGGCATTAGGTCTATAGGTGGACGTCTTTTCGAGATATCGCCATTAGTGTGGGCCAGGGGTGACTCTAGAATGTTTGTACGATATGGGTATAAAACGAAAAGTGTTACTGAGCATTTTAAGAGGGAGTGGGCAATAGGTCTATAGGTGGACGCCTTTTCGAAATGTCGCCATTAGGGTGGGCCAGGGGTGACTCTAGAATGTGTTTGTATGATATGGGTATCAAATGAAAGATGGTAATGAGTATCTTAAAAGGGAGTAATCCTTAGTTCTATAGGTGGACGCCTTTTCGATATATCGCCATAAAGGTGGACCAAGGGTGACTCTAGAATGTTTGTACGATATGGGTATCAAACGAAAGGTGTTACTGAGCATTTTAAGAGGGAGTGGGCATTAGGTCTATAGGTGGACGCCTTTTCGAGATATCGCCATAAAGGTGGACCAAGGGTGACTCTAGAATGTTTGTACGATATGGGTATCAAACGAAAGGTGTGACTGAGCATTTTAAGAGGGAGTGGGCATTAGGTCTATAGGTGGACGCCTTTTCGAGATATCGCCATTAGGGTGGGCCAGGGGGACTCTAGAATGTTTGTACGATATGGGTATCAAACGAAATGTGTTACTGAGAATTTTAAGAGGGAGTGGGCATTAGGTCTATAGGTGGCCTTTTCGAGACATCGCCAATAGGGTGGGCCAGGGGTGACTCTAGAATGTTTGTACGATATGGGTATCAAACGAAAGGTGTTACTGAGCATTTTAAGAGGGAGTGGACATTAGGTCTATAGGTGGACGCCTTTTCGAGATATCGCCATTAGGGTGGGCCAGAGGTGACTCTAGAATGTTTGTACGATATGGGTATCAAACGAAAGGTCTTACTGAGCATTTTAAGAGGGAGTGGGCATTAGGTCTATAGGTGGACGCCTTTTCGAGATATCGCCATTAGGGTGGGAAAGGGGTGACTCTAGAATGTGTTTGTACGATATGGATACCAAATTAAAGGTATTAATGAGGGTTTTAAAAGCGAGTGGCCCTTAGATGTATATGTGAAGGTGTTCTCGCGATATCGACCAAAATGTGGACCAGGTGATCCAGAAAATCATCTGTCGGGTACTGCTAATTTATTTATATATGCAATACCACTAACAGTATTCCTGCCAAGATTCCAAGGGCTGTTGATTTTGCCTTGTAGAACTTTTTCATTTTCTTCTACTTAATATGGTAGGTGTCACACCCATTTTACAAAATTTTTTCCAAAGTTATATTTTGCGTCAATAAACCAATCCAGTTACCATGTTTCATCCCTTTTTTCGAATTTGATATAGAGTTATGGCATTTTTTTCATTTTTCGTACTTTTCGATATCGATAAAATGGGCGTGGTTATGGTCGGATTTCGGCTATTTTTTATACCGAGATAAAGTGAGTTCAGATAAGTAGGTGGGCTAAGTTTAGTAAAGATATATCGGTTTTTGCTCAAGTTATTGTGTTAACAGCCGAGCGGAAGGACAGACGGTGGACTGTGTATAAAAACTGGGCGTGGCTTCCACCGATTTCGGCCATTTTCACAGAGAACAGTTACCGTCACAGAATCTATGTACCTACCAAATTTGAGAAGGATTGGTAAATTTTTGTTCGACTTATGGCATTAAAAGTATTCTAGACAAACTAAATGAAAATGGGCGGAGCCACTCCCATTTTGAAATTTTCTTTTATTTTTGTATTTTGTTGCATCATATCATTACAGGAGTTGAATTTTGACTTAATTTACTTATATACAGTAAATATATTAAATTTTTTGTTAAAATTTGAATTAAAAAAATTTTTTTTTTAAAAAGTGGGCGTGTTCTTCATCCAATTTTGCTAATTTTTATTTGGCACATATATAGTAATAGTAGCAGCGTTCCTGCCAAATTTCATCATGATATCTTCAACGACTGCCAAATTACAGCTTGCAAAACTTTTAAATTACCTTCTTGTAAAAGTGGGCGGTGCCACGCCCATTGTCCAAAATCTTACTAATTTTCTATTCTGCGTCATAACGTCAACCCATCTGCCAAGTTTCATCGCTTTAATTGCCTTTGGCAATGAATTATCGCATTTTTTCGGTTTTTCGAAATTTTCGATATCGAAAAAGTGGGCGTGGTTATAGTCCGATATCGTTCATTTTAAATAGCGATCTGAGATGAGTGCCCAGGAATCTACATACCAAATTTCATCAAGATAGCTCAAAATTTACTCAAGTTATCGTGTTAACGGACGGACGGACGGACGGACGGACGGACGGACGGACATGGCTCAATCAAATTTTTTTTCGATCCTGATTATTTTGATATATGGAAGTCTATATCTATCTCGATTCCTTTATATATGTACAACCAACCGTTATCCAATCAAACTTAATATACTCTGTGAGCTCTGCTCAACTGAGTATAAAAATTTCAGTTTGACGGTGATCGAACTCGCGCCACACGATCGCAACTGCAACATTATAACCATCCCACAATTTGTTGCTACGAAAGTTAGCTTAGCTTGGACTTCACTCCACGTTCCTCAATCGGTTGTGTTCCTACTTGATGAATAGATGCCGTAAGGTATTAATTGAGGGTGTATCCTCCAAGCTTTTTACTGCCACCTCTGGCATACCCCAAGGCAGTATCCTATTCGTTTTGTTTATTACAGATATTGGCAATTGTTTCACCTCGTCAGAGTTCTTACTCTACGCCGATGACCTAAAAGTCTACTCAAGAATTAAAACCTTTGAAGATGCACAGTGTCTACAAGAAGACATGAATAGATTAGCACTCTTGTGCCGTGACGCACATCAATTTTTTAATCTTAACAAGTGCTATCATATTACGTTCGCAACAATCCACAATTCCTTACCAACGACATAAAGTATCTCAGGTGATCCTCTTCAAACCCTACTTGAGATAAAGGACCTTGGGGTCAACTTCGACTCCTCGTTCTCGTGAAATAACCATATTAGTTACATTATCTCTAGTGCGTATGCCTCTCTCGGTTTCCTAAGGAGTAACAGCATTAATTTTCCAGATCCATATACCCTGAAATTGCTTTACTCATCCAATATTGAATATGAGGCGTTTATTTGGAGGGCGTACCATAAGTTTGAAAGGTTTTTCTCAAATTTTTTCTTAGATCTCTACAATTCTCCGACCCAATCCCTCACGCTTGCTGCTTATAAATTTACAACCTTTAGTAATTAGAAGGACGACGCTTTCTTTGTCTCTAATTTTTGGAATTATTAATCGTGAAATTGACTGCCCCTCTACCAACTAGGTCTCTACGTTTTTATTATCCATTTTATATTAATCTTACGTCTACCAACTATGCGCGAAATGCTCCTATATTGCGTGCTCTGCGCGAGCTCCATGAATCTCTAATTCAATTATACTTGATTTTTCTTTTTCTTAATCTATTTTCCCTAACTCATTTAACTCTACTTTGTAGTAATGTTGTTGAATTTATTTTAGTCAGTAAGAACCGCTGTTATTTTGACTTTTCGAAATAAATAAAGATATACCAATATTTGCCCAAGTTAACGTGTTAATACACGGATAGACCAATGGATAAACGGGCGGACGGACGGACATGGTTTAATGAAATTTTTTTTCGATACTGATGATTTTAATATACGGAATTCTATATCTATCTTGATTCCTTTATATCTGTACAACCAACTGTTATGTTACCAAAGTTAATATACTCTGTGTACATACGCTGAGTATAAAACTGAAAACACACTTTTTCATGCAAGATTTTACAGTTTGATTTTAAACCAATTTTGGGTTGGTCATAAATGTAGTCCAAGAAAGTTTTGAATTTCTGTAGAAGGCTCGTGCGGACTATCCATTGGTTGTGAACAATTTTCGTGCTACTTTTTCTCCCAAACCAGGGTCGCCTTATACGATCACGCATGAAAAACCAATTTCACTCAAACGATAAATATGAATCTGTCAGGCTTTTTGTAAAATCATATATATTATTTCTAATTGCTGTTTTTATGTACGGGTCCCTTTTTCGCTCTTCTTTGAAATCCAAATCTATAAATAAAGTTTTGGTTGTAAAGATGAAGATTCGGGCTATTAGCGATCTTTGTGCAATTTTGGTTGTAGAGCTTTTGTTTAGCTATATTTTATTAAAATAATTTGTTAAAAATAATCGATTGTGAGCACACAAAGAAATCTATTTGTACTATGGCACTATTGTGAATATTTGTACTGCATTACTGGAGGTTGCCATCATACGCTAGATGGCAGCGCAAGCTGTCAGTTTTAATTGATTGATAGAACAGCTGATTTTTGTTGATATTTGATAAGAGACTTTTGCGCAAGATGCGCACGGGTCCGGCTCGTAATCTATAATGCATCTAGTCAGGACCTGTAGCCACTATGTCACGTAATCACCTCAATCCCAATTACCATTTCAGCACTATTGCGATTCGATGAATTGAATTCGATCACAGATCGTATAACACGATACGGGCCCAGCTGAGTAGTTCTGTTATTAATATCAATGCTATATAGTTTTATAAGGAAAATCAGACGGGATCCTGGCATGTATTTTTCTACAGAGTAAAATTACCCACGAAAAACTCCTACAGAAAATATCGTTGCCACAAGTGCATTAAAATTGCATTATCGTTACTTACGATCATTGATTGCCAACCATACGAAAGCAAGTTATGTAAAAAGTCAGTCCTACAGGATAAATAATTAATTTGGAATTGATATTGCTTGTTAGGACAAAACAAAGATTGTATGGTTTTTTAAAGTCACAGTATAATTGCAAATGTAGAATTGTTATTTTTAATCTTTCACGAATGTGGTCATGCCATCTACGAAAAAATACGTACGCTTAGTGACGTGTAGTGGAAAATCAATCCCAGTGAACTTTCGGAAAGAGTAGGAAATTTTTTTTTGTGTAACTTTGTTCCTTGTAACCAAGACGTTCAATGCACGCTACTGCTCCAGCTTTACAAAGTTTTTCCTTCTTAAACTAATTTTAAAAGCAGCAAATATTCCAAACATCTTTCGATATTATACCCAATTTAAGCGATTTATTGAGTTTTCAAAGAAATTAATTAATTAATGGTGAACTGCTAGGCTAGGCTCAGCTAAGTACTTCAACCATAAACAAATTGCTTAGCTACGGTATGGTTATCACTAAGGCATTAGTTATGCTATGGCATCATAATACATCAGATTATATTGATTTCCGTAAGGTTGATTGCATCAGCTGTTTCCAGGGCCTTAAAGTACTTATTTCGCAATTTTCTTTTTATCTCATGTTCTATTTATCGAAGAGGGAACTTTAAAGCTTAGGATAAAGGTTGATCCTACAACGTAGGGCATTTGCATGCGTCACACTTCCATTGCATATAATAAAAAATGTTTTTTTTTTTTTTTTAAATCGCAATTATAAACATTTATTTATAGATAATACAAATTCATTTCGACTGCTGATTGAAATATCGCCAGATCTTAGCTACCGTGCCCAAAAAGCTCTATCTTAGCATAAATACTATATGTTTTCTGAAATGGGGCGATCAGCCCAGTTAGGGTGATTTTCCACACAAGAGTCGATTTATAAATCTTTATCTAATATGTATCTATAAAGTCTTGAATTTTTTTATAACTTAAAGCTGTAAAAACAGTCGGAAATTCTATGTTCGAACAACCCATATTATATGATACTACCGCACAAATTTCTCCATTTACAACGCCCGGTCCCCCAAAATCTTCATTGCACGGACTATATGTACTTTTCGCAGCACAAATCATTGATGCTGTTATTGTTCTCTTTGCCTCCTTATAACGTCTCCTACATGTTTTCACATGGAATATAGACAAGAGAGTAGACTGGAGTATATTCGAGGTCTCCCCCTCTTGTGGAGTTGTCCAACCCCATCCACTAATTCGAATTTCTTCGCCCGATTGTAATGGAGTTCTGCGAATTTCTATTGGTTCTACTGTATCACTCTTGCTAAACGGTTTACACAATATCATCAAAGCTATATCCATATGCATTGTTTCAGCATTATAATTTGATGGAACATGAATGTTGGATACACGGCTAGTTTGTCCAGCTGAAGGTATATCACGCAAATCCGTTACACCAGCTGAAACAGTAAACTCGCCTTTGTCAAAACCGTCCACGCAACTCGCAGATGTAAGCACCTTCTGAAGAGTGAGCAATGAACCAACACAATGATTTCTTTCTCTATAGTGTATTGACACTAAATATGGGGTTAAACCTATGGACCAAGGAAGGCCGTCTACAATGCGAAATTCCGAACTCGTATACGTCGAAATGCAGCTAAATATCAAAAACAGGAGCGCGAAGTAATGGCGTAGATTCATTTTATTTTAAGACTATTTGTACCGCTTTTTAAGTATAAACTACACCGATCTCAATTTTGTGGGCGCTATTTATACATAAATGGGTCGTGTGAATAAACAATAAGCAAAAACGTTTCCTTCTAGATTTCAGGAATTTGAACAATAGCTGATAATTTACGATAAAGCAATTTATACAAATTAGTTTTTTTTTTTAATCGACCTATTATAGCTTGAGTAAATTTATGGGTTGAAGTGTCTAATTAAAATTTCAATGGCCTTAATGATGAAAAATACAAAATATTTACACAGCTTTTTAAAATGACATTTCTATAGAAATTTCGTATTATATTAGCTGTATACCGTTTTCACACATAAACTTAATCGAAACACAATTCTATTTAATGAAATAATTAAGTTTCCCTTTTCATACAGAGCCTTTTGCTTCATTAAGCGAACATCTGTCAGCAGCCCCAAAAAAATATTTAGTTTTTACAAAAAAATAGTTAAAATGGAAACTGATATTATGTTCACACGCATTTAAACCTGCCTAAAAGGAAACATGAGCAGCAGACTGAACGAATATTAGTAGCGTTCCATTGGGCCATTGAGCTCTGATACACGATCAAATCTCATTAGAACGATTAGGATCAGTACTCTGAGAGTTGGCAGCACTCAACCGATATGTACACATGTTAGGGTGCCTGTTATTTTCAACCCTTTTTCCCGAATCGCTTCATAAAATTTTACTAAAAAAGTAAAAACAAATTACCTTCGCTGACTACGGGACTATGCCACCCGGTAAGATGCAGGTTCGTATGGATCTCCATGACTGTGGTGGCCTAGTCGTCGGGTGAGCGATGACCAAGACCTGTCCCTTCTTAAACCAGGCTGTTATGCGGTACCGTGCCCACTGGATGTTTGCAGAAGGTTAATCTGGCTGTATTTGTACGAAGCTTCTCTGACACCGGGTCGCCTCAGAGAGTATTAATGGTCTTGCCGCGGTAAGGAGCTCTGCCGCGATGGACGACACTTCTTCCCCTTTCCAAATATTGGCCTCGTCTTACAAGGGGTCGTAAGAACAAGATGAACAAAAAAACAAAAATGAAATTTCGTCCTCCTCCACAAGGGGAAGTATCGCACTGGCGCAAGCGCCAAGGGAACCCATACGCCCTAATGCACTAGGGAGAGCTACCGCAAACAGAGGGAAGAGCGTCTTGGTGGGTGTCGGCATCAGTTTGGCGGCGAAGGTAGTTGCGCTGGCAAAGGCGAACACTGACGCGCCTGCTGTTTCCGGACTCCGACCAAGCGCCGGAGCGCTTTTTTTCCCACGGCTGTGGCAGGGGTCTCGCGACCTGGCCACTCCGAGCCAAGGGAAAAGGGGCCGCAAAATTATTACTACCATTGCTTAAATGGAAATAGAAACAACCGCGATAATAAACAAAAGTTCTCTGAGGTTTCCCTTAACGCTTTGAATCTTAATCCCGCATTCATCTTTCGCAAGTGTTGGAGCTCATATACTTAGCTTCCCCCAATCCGAAAGCTGTGGTTCAATCCACTTCTAAGGCTGCGGAAAAAACCTTAGAGCCTCAAACTGTAACTTATAAAACTGTGACTTCTCATTCTGAAGCACCGGCTAAGAAGCTGGTTGTAGTCCCGCTGAAAAAATCGATTTTTGTGTCTCGCTGTGACAAAGACACTTCCGTTGAGGATATAACGTCTTATGTCACTTCGAAAACTAAGGCTGACGGCATGACTTTAAGAAAATTTAAATTTAACTACGAAATAAACATTGCTTCATTTACAATGGATGTCTACTCAAAAGATTTTGATAAACTTTTGGACAGCTCATTTTGCCCCCGGGGTCTTTGTTCGCGAATTTGTGCATAAGAATATTGAGATTACTCAAAATGTAGCACAAATTTCTCCTCAAATTTCCGATCCAAAAAACTTACTTTAAAATCTTGCTTGCGCATTTGTTATCAGAACGTTAGAGGCTTAAATACTAATTTAACTGACTTATATTTCAAATGCATTCACTGTAACTATAATATTATTGCTTTTACCGAAACATGGTTGAAACCTAATGTTTTTAATTCCGAAATTTTTTTCACACTTATAGAAATGACCGCTTAAATAGAACCGGGGTGGTGTTTTGTTTGCTGTACATTCTTCAATTTCTGATGTTAATTTACCCGCAGTTGATTCCATCCAGTTTAAATGCTCCGAATCTTACTAGGCCGGGATCATATTTACTTAGCCGTTTGCTATATTTCACCGTCTTCTGATCTATCAGTGTATATGCACCATATTTCACTGTTACAAATAGTCAATTCGATGATAAAGCCCACGGACTCAGTGATTGTATTAGGCGACTTGGAATACCGTTGATCACAATATTGTCCCCGTATCATCCAAGGAGCATAACAATTACTTTTTGAATGGAATTACTGATCTTTGCCTTAATCAGATTAACTTATTTCCGAATAAGTATGAAAAATTCTTAGATTTAGCATTTGTTGACGACGTATCCAAATTCTCTATAAATAGGTGTGAACCTCTTGTTTTGCCAGAAGACGTTTACCATTCTTCTCTTGAAATAACTTACGATATCATAAGCAACGAACTCGGTGGCACTAACAAAACACATGTCTCTACCAATTGCTTTGATTTTTCCAAAACAAATTTTAACAATTCAAATAAAAATCTTTCTGTGATAACGTGGCTCCGATATAAAGAGGATGTAGGCCAAAAACATTTTACATTTTAACAAAACCATTTATACTTCATTTAAAAAACATGGGCGCCCAAAGCTCGTACAATTAACCAGTGCAAGCCTGGTTTACTAAAGAGCTCAACCCGAAGTCTTTTTATTTATTTATTTATTATTGCGGCCACCGTGGTGTGATGATAGCGTGCTCCGCCTACCACACCGAAGATCCTGAGTTCACGCCCCGGGCAAAGCAACATCAAAGTTTTAGAAGTAAGGGTTTCCATTTAGACGAAAATTTGTTTAAGCAGGGTCACCGCTCGGCAGTGTTTGGCGGATTGCCATGTGATTCCGATCAGCATATTTACTAGCGTGACAAACGAAGAGTCTGGGAGCCACTCCTTTAAGGGAGGTTGGAAAGGACGCGTTTACAATCCTCCAGTGCTCCCAGAATAAGGCCACAAAATTTGGAACATATATTTGTCTTTGAAATTAGTATTTTAAGCTGCCGGAATGTATTAGTCTCCGATCAATACAGTTAAACATGTATTTGGATGTTGGAAATAACGTGTATCCAATCACCCCTCAACTTTGTTTAGTAATGACGCTGTCGAAATGCATGAAGATTCCGATCAGCACAGCTCAACATATAATGGGAGGTTGAAAAGGACGTGTTTTCAATCCTCCCTGTTCCAACTTTTGTTTAGCCTTATTTTCGTTACTTATTGATTTATTTATTTGTTTATTACTTATTACGGCTTATTAAGCCTGAAACTTAAAATGTTACAATAAATAAACACATGTTGATAATAAAATTACAAAAATTTGGGCTGCCAAAATGCGTGAGATTGAGTACTGACTGGCGGTTTCATAACGCGTCCCGGAGTCCAGTATTGGGAGGTTGGAAAGAACGTGTTTCCAATCCCGGATCATGAAAAGAACGTTTATCCAACCTTAGAGGTTGGAAAGTACGTGTTTCCAATCCTTCCTTCCTCCACGCCTAATGATATCATGGTTTGAATATTTATGCTGCCGAAATGCGGTAGCTTCCCATAAACACATCTACTGGTATCTTAAAGTGATAAGCAACGTTTATTTGAACGTTGGAAAGAACGTGCTTAGCTGGTTGTGCATACCCCATCAAGTGTCCGTACATGAAGAATCAAAAGAGGACATTATCTTAGCGGGAGAGCTTTACAGTGCTCTAGCGAACTTTTCTTGAATATTTTCAAATTATTACTATTTTTTATATGATTTGGAATTTCGTTGAAACTTTTTAAGCCTTTATGAAATATATTTTGCTTGTCCAGTTCTATTTTGAAGAGAGGAAGTCCAAAATTATTGTTTTCTCTGACTACGTAAGAGTGGGTTTCATTAACATAAATTAGTTTATCACTCAAGTACTCAGGCAACATAAACGCAGAATTAACGGGTTTCCTTCTGCCATGAAGTTTAGAAATTGCATTTCCAGCGACAATCAAGCGAGTGCAAACTTCTTCGCTCAATTCTTTCACTCTAATTACTCTGCTGTAGTTGATTCATCACCTTTCTAGTAACATAATATGTATAATATACATTGTATATGCTCCACATTTGTTTCCTGAAGATGTTCTATTACATCTAAAGACTCTAAAACAGTCCTTCAAATACGGTCCTGATTTGATTCCAACATGTTTTCTTAAAAAATGTGCTGAATATATTTACTTACCCCTTACTGATCTTCTTAGCCTCTCTTTAAAAAATGGCATTTTCCCGAAGGCTTGTAAGAAATCTTTTCTTATCCCACTCCATAAAAAAGGAAGCAAGTCGCCTATTGAAAACTATCGTGACATAGCAAAGCTCTCCGCTATCCCTAAGCTATTCGAAGCAAGCATTACTAATCACCTTACATTGTCAATTTCTACATTGATAGATAGTTCTCAGCATGGCTTTTGTAGAGGCAAATCAACCACAACCAATTTGCTTGAAATTGCAACTCACTTATTTAATGGGTATAGGGGCAATCATCACACCGACGTTATATACACTGATTTCAGCAAAGCATTCGACAAAGAATGCCACTCATTACTTGTCTATAAACTCGAATTGCTTGGCTTTCAACCTGTCCTAACTTGCTGGGTCTCCTCCTATCTTTGCGGCAGAACTCAAAGAGTAATTGTTAGAAATATTTGTTCGAATGTCATCGATGTTCACTCGGGGGTGCCTCAGGGCAGCCATATTGGCCCGATTCTGTTTTTGCTTTTTATAAACGATATTTCCACAACTATAAAATATTCTATAATTTTAATGTATGTCGACGACCTAAAACTTTTTAAGTCATACGCGTCGGTTGAAGATCGTTCTGTACTCCAGTCGGATTTAAATAGTTTCGTTACTTGGTGTAATGTGAAACATATGCCGCTCAAGAGAGAAAAATGTAAATTCGTGTGTTTTTCATGTGGGAACGTACAGCCAGCTTCTTACACAATTAATAGCCAAACTCTAGAAAGCGTTGATGTTTTTGTCGACTTAGGAATTACAATGAATTGCAAACTTAGTTTCAACCATCATATTAATGCTACAGTCAACAAAGAGAGAGGAGTTTTAGCATTTGTGGAAGATGTTCAAAAGAGTTTAGCGATCCTTACGCTACAAAAACCCTTCTTACAGCATTGGTGAAGCCGATATTAGAATATGGATCGATAATTTGGATTCCGCGTTATTAAGTTCATGTGGATAGGCTAGAAGCAATTCAAAAACAGTTTATACTTTTCCCCTTGGGAAATCGTCAATGGGACTCATCGTATAATCTTTCTCCTTACACTAATCGGTTAAAACTAATAAATCTTCCTACCCTTGCAAGTGGTAGAAAAATGCTAGGAGTAATATTTATGGCTAAACTATTAAATGGATCGATTTCAGGCCCATTTCTTTTAACGAAGGAAACTTCAATCTTCCATGCAGAGTTTCAAGGCATTATAAACCTATAATTCTTAAACAATGCAGAACCAATTTCCAACTAAACCAACCTTTTCTGTGTTTGTGTGAAGATTATAACTCTCACTCGAGAATAAGAGTAATTAATGTTTCGAACTCGCTCTTTGCCATAAAAAAAAAAAACCGTTCTATCTTATCTTAATAATTAAAATAATCATATGTATACTTTCAATCTATTGTATTTTGTGTATCCATATTTCTCAGTTGATGAGTTTCTCTGTAGCAGCTTTAGAACTCGACGCTTAAGAAGCCACTGCCTCTCAAAGGCTCGGATACAATAAAAATTAAAAATTATAAATTACAAACATAAATAAAATTAGAATAAACATTTTAAATTTTCTATTAACTAGCAGACCCGGCAGACGTTGATCTGCCCTAAATTTGGTCTATCTGCATACATTTTAATAAGCTTTTTCCGTCTATCTCTTCCCTCCCCCCCTCTTAACTCTATCCTAATCCTTTTGTTCACTCCACCCTCCGTCTTTTCGCTTCATCTATCTCTATCTTCGTCTCATTCTATCTCTTTCTCAGTCTCCTTTTCTCTTTTCTCTTCTCTCAAGTTCTTCTCATTCTTCTTCATCCCTTATTGCCAGTCCCAGAGGAAGGCACGTATTTTGTTACAGTCCCACTCCGAGTCTCAGTCCCAGTCCTAGTCCTAATCCCAGTCCCAGTCCGTCTCTAGTATACTTCCTGGAAAAAAGGATCCTACATATATAGGCAAATTTATATACCAAATTTCAGGAAAATCGAATACGATGTAGGTAAATAGTTATGTGGTTATTATGAATTCATGTCTTAGTTTCGGCTTCGCATGCACATTTATCAGTTTTGCTAGGTTGATGCGACTAAATCGAATATCACAAAGAAAATTACTTTAAAGCTCTCAGCAACAGCTTTCATTTGATATCCATAATACACACATTCCAGGCGTACCCGGGTCCATATATTGGCTTATATCTCGAGACCCTAGTCACCCAGCGGTGTAAAACGTACTCTGTACTAAAGCACACATCAGCAGCTTTCATTTGATATCCATATTCTACAAACACATTCTAGGGGTACCCGGGTCTACGTTTCGGCCTATATCTCGAGACCCTGTACGTCGATCGCAACCAAACCTATGTGCAAACCACCGCGTGAGGTATGCGCAACTTATGTGAAAGTTTGAACAAAATCGACAGGCGCATCTTTGATTCTATAAGCTTCACACAAACGGACATTCATTTTTATAAATATAGATAAAAAATGAACAGGATTAGCCTGGTTTCATCGGCCACTTGACGGCAGTGCGCTGCCACAAGTTTTAAACCTTTTAAGGCTGCTGGACCAGACGGGATTGTCCACGCTCACGGGATAACACGCTTTGTCGCAGGGGGAAAGCCCCAGGGTGGTGTCGTTTCTCCTCTACTATGGAACCTAACGATAAACTCGCAATTAAGAGATCTTGTTGGGGGGAGCGGGAAGATTGTGGCATATGCTGATGACCTAGCGGTTGCTTACAGAGGCAAGTTCCCTCAAACTTTATGTGACTTGATGCAGGTAGCATTGCAAGAGGTTTCCATATAGGTCTACTGATGTGGACTCAGCGTCAATTCCGATAAAGTTGAGCTTGTCTTATATACCAAACGATACAAAATACCTTCGTTAAACCTAAGAGAACTAAATGGGATGCGCCTAAGCCTAGGAGATAAGGCCAAATTTCTAGGCGTAGTTCTGCAAAAAAAGCTGAACTGGAAGGACAACGTCATTCAGCGACAAAAGAAAGCGTGCATTGCATTATAAACGTGTAAAAGAGCCATAGGCGAAAAAAGGGGACTCACCCCCAACATATGCAGATGGATTTATACCGCGATTATCCGAACCATACTGCTGTACGGGATAGTCGTATGGTGGCCAGCCTTGAGCATGGCGCTAAACCTAAACTTGTTGGGTAAAGTCCACAGATCAAGTATGATCAGCATAAGCGGTGCTCTAAGAACAACTCCTAGCGAAGCTCTTCAGATCATTCCTGATATCCTTCCATTGGATCTAGCTGTTTATCGGGCGGCGGCAACGTCAGCCCTGCACACGGACCGCTGTGCGACCACAACAGTTGCGGAAATCGACTTTTAGATAAAAATTCCCAGTAGGGATGACTGGACGGAGTCGGATAGGTGCCATGCTGTTGACAGCAGCATTTCCATATACACGGACGGCTCTAAGCTAAACGCCAGAGGTGGGTGTGGAGTATGCTCAAAGGACCTTGACCTCCAGCTCTCCTCCAGACAACCCGACCACTGCAGCGTATTCCAGGTTGAAATTTCAGCCATCATGGAAGCCGCATTTAGGATAGGGACACACAATGTCGGCAAAGAAGTCTTTATTTTCAGCGACAGCCAGGCTGCCATAACATCGCCTGGCTCCTACTCGTTCAATTATAAACTAGCACTAAAATATCGCCGATCTCTTCAAGAGATGGCTCAACAGAACCGTATACACCTCACATGGGTCCCTACACATAGGGACATCGAGGGAAATTGCATTGCAGAGGAACTCGCTAGGAAGGGTACGACCAGGCAGATTCTTCCCGGCCAATAGCGCTTAGGTATGCCCCTGTCCAAAAGCAAGCTAATGCTAAAAGAACACATCCACCGTCAAGCCGACGAAAAATGGCTACAAACACCGGGCTGTTGAACATCGAAGGAAACCTGGCCAAAATGGGATACTAAAAGATCCCGTCATGTGTACAACTTAAGTAGGGATACGACTTCGACACTTGTGGGGGCAGTAACTGGTCATTGCCTTATATCGTCGATGCTCCAGGAGTTGTAAAGAGGATCAGGAGGAGGAAACGGTGGTTCACCTCATCTGTAACTGCCCGGCACTAATCGGAACACCGCAGCGCTTTCTCGGCGCTCCATTTCTAGATAATTTGAGGCAGGTTGTGGAGCATGACGTCAAGGATCTGGTAGCTTTTATCAGGTCCCCAAAAGAGGAAAGGTAATGGTGTATTTTCGGGGGACCACAACGGGCCTAATATCACTGGTATAAGTAGGCCCTCGGGCAGCCACCTCATCCTAACCTAACCTAAAAACAAATTAACCTAAAAACAATTATTAGTTCTTTAAAACATGCCACAAATGGGATATATTTTCCATATAAAATTTTATGGGATTTTGCACTTAAAAAATGCTAGAGGACTAATAGTTAACATAGGGGTCCGCAGTTAAAACGCGTCCAAAAATGTCGGTAGAGGTACCAAAATAAATATTTTAAACTAAGTAAATATCGTGCCAAGGTTGATATGAAAAATTTTACTTTTGTCAGGAGCTTTGTGCAAAAAGCAATTACATGTTATGCAAAACCACAGCAATATATTTTTCAAATAAAAAATTTATAGTTTTTTTATCATGATTTAAAATGAATACATATATGTAATGTAATTATGTTATGGCCTTAGTAATTTGTTTTCACACTCGAAGCTAAAATGTATGGGTTGTAGGGTGGAAAAAATATATTAAATACCGGATGCCCTAGCGCATATGTCTGTAAGTGCTGCCAAGTACTGAGGGTATGATTTCAAAAAATTTCAACAAAAACCAAATCAACAGAGCCACCCTGTTGATCTGAAACTGATCCAGATAGATATAACGAACACAGCGTTGTTGTTGCATTTGCATGTTAAATTTCTATCCCTATCTGGATCACGCTTCATTAGAACGCAACTATTATAACGTTTGGTGGCGCTACCAGAATGCTTCATTCCATAAAAATTTTGGTTCCCTCAAACATTTAAGTACTTGGATATGTAGGGTGACCAGATACTTCGGACGCCAATCCGGGACGCCTGTCAAAATATACATAATTGGGTCGTGTCAATAAAAAATAAGCAAAAACGTTTCCTTATAGATTTCAGGAATTTGAGCAATAAAAATACTCATAAATTTAAGTTAAAGCAGTTTATACAAAGAAAAATGTTTTTTTCTCTACCATAAGTAAATTTTTGGTTTGAAGTGCCTAATTAAAATTTCAATGGCCTTAATGATGAAAAATACAAAATATTTATACAGCTTTTTAAAATAACATTTCTATAGAAATTTCTTATTACAGTAGCTTTATATTGCACGCTTTTAAAACTGCCTAAAAGGAAACATGAGCAGCTAATATTAGTAGCGTTCCATTGAGCCATCGAGCTCAGAATCACGAACAAATCTCATTAGAACGATCAGGATCAGTATTCTGAGAGTTGGCAGCACTCAACCGATGTGTATACATGATAGGGTGCCTGTTATTTTCAACCTTTTATCGTGGATCACTCCATAAAATTTTACTAAAAAAGTACAGTATTACCCGGATATAAGCACCGTAGAAAATGCACGAAAATCCGTGCTTAGAAGTGGGGAGTGCTTATATAGACAACCCGCTTATAAGCACTAACCGTGCTTATATCCAAACTAACTGTGTTTATATTGAAATCCCCAATTACCAGTGCCTTTAACACAAACAATTTAAAAATGAACAACTGAGAATTCATTTATTTAAAACAAATAATTTAAAGTGTACAGAGATCAATACATTAACAGTAATACTGAATTTTGTATCATTCATTGGGTTCTATATACATATGTACTTACTAGAGCGGGTGAATTTTTTTTTTTTTATCAGGAGTATAGCCAAAACGTAATCTACAGATGATTTTAAGAAAATTTAGTGAAACTCCGCTTATTTTACACCTTCTTCTAACGATCGTATCGCTAAACTGTTGAATAAATAGCCCCAATATTCAATTATGCAAAATGGTCTTTATTAGACTACTTTGAAATACTTCACAATAACACTTATACTTCGCAACTGATAGCGTGCTTAAATCAAACTGATTGATTCTTACTCAGCTTTCGCTCCTTTTATACTCTCTGCTGTATCATTCGCATACTTCTAGGCGTTTCTTCTTCTAGAATTTACTACTTAGTTACCAGATACATATATGCATGTGAATGTGTAGTTTATAGTCTCTAGCATAACCATATGCGTGTGTATATGTGAGTATTACTCTGCTGATGATTGCATACTTTTGTGAGTATCTCAGATATATGCATGCGTTTGTGTGTATCTCTACGCTGCTTGTATGTACATATGTGTCGACATAATGATTGATCTATTGATGTGCATACAAGTCACTGCTTAGCATCGGCTTAGAGATGATAGTATCCCTTTGTGCTGCTAATATTCGTCACACTGCCCTCCACCTAGGTCTGATCGCCCTGATCAGACAAATCTCTCGATCTAACCGCTGCTAGAATCTCCAAATGAACCAACCTTCTATTTCGTGGTTTCCCAATGGTTTGTATGCGGTAGATGCTATCACTGATCTTCTTCACAACTTTGTACGGGCCTTCCCAACTGCACCAAAATTTGGATGGAACACCTCTTCGCCAGTGTGTTTCATCGTAGTACACATTATCCGGATTCGTTCCCTCAAACTCTGTTGTTTGACCAATGAAATACTTCGTAGAGCTTGCGCTGGACGGATTGACTTCGCATAATCAGTATCGTTTCCACGTTTCACTACAGTAGTGCGCCCTGACTTGAAACTACCCTCGCATTCTTTCTGGGAAATTATTTCGTTCGTTTTTGTGCGTCCATTTGGTTTTGTCAATGCCAGTGTTTCTCTCGCAGGTACCTTTGATTTCGCTTTATTTGGCCCATTCATCCATCAACCTTTGCCCGATCTACTGCCTTTGACTTTGCTGGTCTTTGTCCAATCGCCTCCACCAGCACTCGCTTAGAACCCTTTCTCAAAACTGAAGTTGAGTGGTACATCCTGGTTCTTTGCATATCGATCCTGATGTCATGATCAACTAAGAAGTCCACTCCCAATATGACTTCATCAACAATCTCCTCCACAAGGAATTTGTGTAGAACCATGACCTTCCCAATTAAAACTTCACAGATCACTTCTCCCCGGGCTTGGTTATACTCGCCAGTGACCGTACGCAGCCTTGCTCCAGGTAATGGCTTTACTCTCCTGTTGACCAAATCAGATTGGATCAAGGAATGAGATGCGCCCGTATCTACAGTCAGTACACGTTCTTTGCCATCCACATTTCCTCTGATGGCAAGACTGCTCGATTTTCTTCCAATTTACGAGATAGATATCACAGGACATTCAATAGCTGGGTCAAGTTTTCGATCTTTAAATCTGACTCGCTCTTGCTTATCTCCTCCAGCTTTGCGTGTACGACCAGCCAAGTTAGAACTACGAGGACCGGTGCTGCCATGACGAGCAATGTAAGGTTACCGCACTTGAAACACTTCATAACTCCGTAATTTTTCTGTTGTGATCCCTTCAGGGCCTCCAATATTGTGTTCACCCAGTGTGGCCTTTCCACTTCCACACGGCGTGCTTTGAAAACTGGCTTACACAAAAGCGACGCTGTTTCTTGAATCAGAGCATGTGATATCGTTTCTGCGAATGTAGGTTTTTGTTTGCGTATGTCGCTCGCTTCGTTTCAACATCCCGTATTCCATTAATAAAGCTCTGGATTTTTACCCTTTCTGTGTATTCCACGGGTGCGCCCGCATTCACTAAATGTGCCAGCCTTTCAACATCCGACGCAAACTCTTGCAATGTTTCACCAGCCCTCTGGAAACGGTTCAGTAACTCCACTTTGTATATCTGTCTCCTATGCTCGGTTCCGTATCGTCTCTCTAGAGCGGACATCAATGTTTCGTTCTCCCTCTGGAATGGTCTGTAAGATTTCAGCTGCATGTCCTTTCAATTCGACGAACAGCTCAGCAACCTTATCTTCAGTATTCCAGTTGTTAACTGCTGACGTCTTCTCAAATTGAAGCTTAAATACCAAGAAAGGAACAGAGCCGTCAAACGATGGGGGTTTTACCTTCGTATTGCTTGCTGAAACAGCTGGGCGATTTAATTGCAACTCGTGTATACGAACTCTCAAAACATCCACCTCGGCTTCGATTTTTTCCTCAAACTGCGTTATTTTCTCGTCCACACGCGCTTCGAGTTGTACTGTTTTGCGTGCCTCTTGTTCTTTCAGTTGTGTTTCCATCTTTGATGTAATCTGTGTCGACATTTCTGAAATACGCATTTCTTGTGCTTCAATCTTTGATGTTATGCGTGTCTTCTGCGATTCCAGTTGGGATGCCATATATGTCTTCTGTTCAGCCAGTTGAGATGTTATATTTTTCTTTTATTCTTCCAGTTGAGATGGCATATATGTCTTCTGGGATTCCAACTGAGATGCCACTGCCGATGTTTGAGCAGATATTGCAGCCAATATCACGTTCAAGTCTGTGCTGGTAACTGCCTGCGATGTTTCTTTTTTCTCTTCAATTTTTCAGGATGAAAGACATTATCGTCCACATTAATTCCTTCCGTTTCCATAGCGTCTCGTAGCCGTGCTTGAAGTTCGATCTTATTGCCGGTTGCATTCAATCCACGGTTCTCCAACACCTTTTTCAGTTGCTGGATCCTTAATTCACTTAACTTTGTCATGGCCTTGTTGTCCTTTGGAATTTATTCAACAATTCCTCTTCTGACACCAATTGTAACGAATTTAGTGAAACTTCGCTTATTTTACACCTTCTACTAACGTTTGTATCGCTAAACTGTTGAATAAATAACTCCAATATTCAATAATGCAAAGTGGTCTTTATTAGACTACTTTGAAAATACTCCACAATAACACTTATACTGTAATGTTTGCGGATAAGAGAAAATCGAAATCTAGGTTGCAGTGCCCAGTTAGCGGCACCAGATAGAATTAACTGCCAATTGAAACAGCAGCAGGTTGAATTCTCTTCTTTATTCAAAAGTTGTTTTCTTTTATACAAAATTTCTATGAGCTAAAATCCTTACTTACACTAATACTTACAAACTAAGTATAGCACACATATACATTCAATTCAGTTCCCTGGGAACTGAATTCTAAGCATAATTAAAATTGGCTGTGGAATGTGCAACGCAAGCATAAATGAATCATGTTAATAATTTGTCTACAGGTAAAGGCTTGTCGCGAGCAAGCTCTAAACAGTGGCATACCAAGGCTCAGGTTACCATATGATGCACGGTGTACAAAATATATGTTTGTACAAACGAATGAATGTGTCAATAGAATCTCATGCCGTACCAAAGCGAGCCAAAATATACGTATGTACAATTGTATGAATATGTATGTAAGAGTCAATATATTTTAAGACATTCCAAAACGGGTTGAAATATATGTTTGTACAAATGAATGAATAACTTAATGAGTGAATGCTACGCCATCCGCCTTTGAAAGAGTAGACATATATAATTTTGTGCACGAATTATCTATGGCTACTCAAGTTAGGTTAATGTTTTTGAATCCGTTTGTGCTTTTTTTTCTTTGTTTGTGGTTTTTTTTTTTTTTTGTTTTGTGTGACATTTAGCTTGATTTCCAAAGAATAGTTAAGATTTGTTTTTTTTTCTCTTTTGTTTTGTTTTATTATTGTATTTTTCTTTTGCATACAATAGAAATTATCTTTGTGTTTATAAAGTTAAAGTGCTCTTATTCTATGAGCTAAAGTCTATTTTTATGTATTACAATTTTCTTATTTTTATTAGTTTGATTTATGTTTTCTATGTTTCTATTTTCTACATTGTTTTTATTGATCTTTTCTACCTTATAGGGATTTAATGTAAAATTATTGTTTTCATCGATATTTACTACTCTAGAGGATCCTTTATACCTACTATCTAACTTATGCCTTGATTCATTTTTTACTAACACTAAATTTCCTAAATTTATTTCTTTATATTTTGTTTTCCTATCATAACTCATTTTTTGTTTTTCCTTAGCCTGTTTTACTAATTTATATGCTCTATCTTGCGCTATTTGTAACCTATACTTAATTTCTTTGTCGTAAGCCTCATAATTGTATAATGGACTTACTGTGTTTTCTCTTAAAAATTCGTAAGTCTGGGGTTTTTTGCCAAATACTAGTTCGTATGGACAGTAATTATGAACTGTAGATGGGGTAGTATTGTAACAATACGCAAAATATTTAAGATATTTCCCAATCATTTTTTTCAATGGATATGTAGGAACGTACGTATTCATTGAATGTTCTATCACTACGTTCAACTGTGCCTAAAGTTTGATGGCGGTAGGGTGTTGACGTTTTATGGTTTATTTTTAGAAGCTTGCATAATTCTTCAAATAAGCTATTTTTATATTCGTTATAATTGTCTTCATGCAACCATAAACTAGGATAAAATTTTCGAATATCGCTTTGGCTATTGTTTTTGCGTGTTTGCTGGGTATTGGTATTGCAACCAAATACTTAGTCAAGTAATCAAGTAACTGCATATTCATTTCCATCTTCCGTTATGGGAAGAGGGGCTATCGTATCTATCTGTACTGTGTCGAACGCTTTTGTGGGCGTTTCGGTTATAATCATAGGCTCTTTCAAATTTTTAATTATTTTATTTTTATTACAATGAGCGCATTTTTTGATATATTTTCTGATATCATTTTTCATTCCTTTCCAATAGTATTTTTGTTTTATTTTATTTGTCTTGCGATTTATTCCTGGGTGGCCACCGAAAACAGGATCGTCATTAAATTTGTAAAGAATTTCTTTAATTTTTCCATTTTTTGTCACATGCATAACTTCTGGAGTTAATGCTATAATTAAATTTTTGAGAACTTTGGTACCAATTTCTTTAAATGTGTCTACCCGGGTATAATTATCTTTAAACAATTTGTCTCCTAAGGACGACTGTATTTTTCTAATTCCTAAATTGCCGGCTTCTTTCATAAGCCTGGCAAAGAATTGACCTAAGTCAATCTTCGCCTCAACAATTAAATTTTTTATATTAATTTCGCTACAAATTTTCTTTCCTTTTTTGAAACGTAATTTCGGAGGATCGAAAACGAGCT
The DNA here is from genome assembly GCF_040869045.1 of Eurosta solidaginis. Classification (NCBI taxonomy): domain Eukaryota; kingdom Metazoa; phylum Arthropoda; class Insecta; order Diptera; family Tephritidae; genus Eurosta; species Eurosta solidaginis. Next base: position 69,571,582 of record NC_090321.1, read on the forward strand.
GGACTAGTCTCTTTACTTCACATTTATTTAGCCCTTGAAATATTATTGGGTTCTCTTTGTGACTTTTTATTTCTTCATTTTTATTACTGGACTGTTTATTGTTATGATTTTTGTTAGTTTCCGACCTAGTCGTAACTTTTAATATTCTACACGCTTCTGCCGATATTTGTTTTAGTTCTTTAATATCTATGCGTGATATTGCGTCGGCTACATAGTTTTCTTTACCTGCGATATACTCCACCTCGAAATCATATTCTTCCAGATCTAATCTGATTCGAGTTAACTTTGATGACGGATTTTTCATCGAAAATAGGAATGTTAAGGGTATGTGGTCTGTTTTGACCAAGAATTTTCTACCGTAAACGAATGGTCTAAAACAGTGTTTAAAAAACTGCAGTCGGAATAGTAAAATTTACTAAAATTTCGATTTTCGTAGACTTTACTGTTCGTCGACTTATAAATACGAACGCATGCTTGTGCTTGCGCTTTTGAGAAAAACAACAGTCTCAGTTCTAGCACAAGCAAAAAACGAAAAGCGAAAGACGTAAACAGTCGCACCTTCGTATATTTAATTATTGATATTACCAAAGAAATTGAAATTATAAGAAGGTTGAACTCGCTGCTTCAAAATTCAGCGAGAAAACAAAAATTTTCTGAAAGAGCAGGTTAGTGGAGTTCACCATACTCTTTGGCTCGTCTTTCGCACCGCGCGGCGAAAACGAATTCTAATTGAATTTTCGTGATATTCGTGAAGTTTTGTTTTGATGTCAAGCAGTGTCGGTCGCGTAATTTTGTTTTCGTTTCAGTACTAAAAATGTTTAATAATTGAATGAAATTTAACGTGTTAAAGTATTTTTCAATAAATTAATGTGGGGGAAATGATAGAAAACTTAAAATTGTAGTTTAAAAGTGATACAAAGAAATTGTGAAGTGCTTGGAAGAAGCAAAAATATGGAAGAAGAAGATATGTAAACATGGAAAAAGTGTGAGTTTTGTGTTTTAATGTTGTTAAAAGTTGCCAAAATAAGTGTTTATATTATATTTATGTTGCATAAGTTGTATTTGAAAGCTGTGCAACAATATATAAATAAGCAAATATTTTGGTTTCCATCAAATCAAAACAAAGGTGAAGCTAATGAACTGTGTACATATGTATGTACATATATAGTGAAGCAGTGTGTGAGAAAATTAAGAAGTAAACAAAGATACCAAAACAAGGACAAGCTTTTGGTGTTTGAAAACATAAGATTGTGTTAGTTTTGGCCTTTACGTACGTGGCCAGACGAAAAGTGTGTATGTATTAGTAACAAGAATCGAAATAAAATCAAATTTTAAATTTTGTATGACTGCTCTGCCATCGATTTCTTGTTCTTCCCTTTATGGCGGCCGATCAGACGTAGGCGGGAATGTCAGAATTCCTCACCAAAATCTAAAGTTGTAGTAGTTTTGGCCTATATGTACGAGGCCGGACGAAAGGTTTGAATGTGTTGGTAATAAGAATCGACACAAAATACAAATTTAAGATTTGATTTTTGTGCTTGTGAATGAGGAGAAGGCGGGTATGGAAGTTAGGAAAAATGTTTGCATATTTTTAGCAACATTTGCTATTTTATATGGTCGCCTATTACCATACCAGCTTTCGATGGTCTTGAGCAGAGCAGAGATTATATATATATGTATGTATATTATATTATATTGGATAACGGTTGGTTGTACAGGTATAAAGCAATCGAGATAGATATAGACTTCCATATATCAAAATCATCAGTATCGATAAAAAATTCGATTAAGCCTTATCCGTCCGTCCGTCCGTCTGTGCGTTAACACGATAACTTGAGTAAATTTTGAGGTATCTTGATGAAATTTGGTATGTAGGTTCCTGGGCACTCATCTCAGATCGCTATTTAAAATGAACGATATCGGAAAATAACCACGCCCACTTTTTCGATATCGAAAATTTCGAAAAATAGAAAAAGTGCGATAATTCATTACCAAATATGGATTAAGCGATGAAACTTGGTAGATGAGTTGAACTTATGACCCAGAATAGAAAACTAGTAAAATATTGGACAATGGGCGTGGCACCGCCCACTTTTAAAAGAAGGTAATTTAGAAGTTTTGCAAGCTGTAATTTGGCAGTCGTTGAAGATATTATGATGAAATTTGGCAGGAACGTTACTCTTATTACTATATGTCTGCTTAATAAAAATTTGCAAAATCGGAGAACGACCACGCCCACTTTTTAAAAAAAAAATTTTTTATTCAAATTTTAAAAGAAAAGTTAATATCTTTACAGTATATAAAATGATATGTTGCAACAAAATACAAAAATAAAATAAAATTTCAAAATGGGCGTGGCTCCGCCCTTTTTCATTTAATTTGTCTAGGATACCTTTAATGCCATAAGTCGAACAAAAATTTACCAACCCTTGTGAAATTTGGTAGAGGCTTAGATTCTGGGACGATAACTGTTTTCTGTGAAAAAGGGCGAAATCGGTTGAAGCCACGCCCAGTTTTTATACACAGTCGACCGTCTGTCCTTCCGCTCGGCCGTTAACACGATAACTTGAGCAAAAATCGATATATCTTTACTAAACTCAGTTCACGTACTTATCTGAACTAACTTTGCCTTGGTGTAAAAAATGGCCGAAATCCGACTATGACCACGCCCACTTTTTCGATATCGAAAATTACGAAAACTGAAAAAAATGCCATAATTCTATACCAAATACGAAAAAAGGGATGAAACATGGTAGTTGGATTGGTTTATTGACGCGAAATATAACTTTAGAAAAAACTTTGTAAAATGGTTGTGACACCTACCATATTAAGTAGAAGAAAATGGAAAAGTTCTGCAGGGCAAATAAAACACCCTTGAAATCTTGGCAGGTATTACATACATAAATAAATTAGCGGTATCCAACAGGTCCACATTTTGCTCGATATCTGGAAAACGACTTCACATATACAACTACCACCACTCCCTTTTAAAACTCTCATTAATACCTTTAATTTGATCCCATATCGTACAAACAAATTCTAGAGTCACTTCTGGTCCACCTCTATGGCGATATCTTGAAAAGGCGTCCATCTATAGAACTATGGCCCACTTCTTCCTAAAATACTCTTTAATATCTTAGATCCTAGACAAGATCATTTTTATTCATTCTTTTTATTTGTATTTTGACATTTCTCATATTTTACGCGGCGAAAATATGCTCGCCGCGGCTTGCATTTGGTGAATTTGGCAAACACGAAAAATAGTGTGTGGCATGTGGTGAACTCCACTAATTTGTTCTTCTGGACTCAACTCGCCAAAAAAACTCGTATACTGGCATGCTCAACCTTCTTATAATTTCAATTTCTTTGGTAATATCAATAATTAAATATACGAAGGTGCGACTGTTTACGGCATTTCATTTCTTTCGCTTTTCGTTTTTTGCTTGTGCTAAAACTGAGACTGTTGTTTTTCTCAAAAGCGCAAGCACAAGTATGCGTTCGTATTTATAAGTCGACGAACACTAAAGTCTACGAAAATCGAAATTTTAGTAAATTTTACTACTCCGACTGCAGTTTTTTAAACACTGTACACAACTACCACCACTCCCATTTAAAAAGACTCATTAACACATTTCATTTGATACCCATATCGTACAAACAAAGTCTAGAGTCACTCCTGGTCCACCTTTATGGCGATATCCCTAAATGGCGTCCACCTATAGAACTATAGCCCACTCCCTCATAAAATACTCTTTAATACCCTTCATTTGATACACATGTCATAAAAACACATTCCAGGATTACCCTCGGTTTATTTTCCTACATGGTTATTTTCCCTTATTATTTTCCCATAGCTCTCAACTGAGTATGTAATGTTCGGTTACACCCGAACTTAACGTTCCTTACTTGTTTATTTTTAACTATTGTATAATCATTCAAATTTTCTGTACGAATATTAAAATCTTGAAGTGTTGCATTTTTATACTCAGTTGAGCAGAGCTCACAGAGTATATTAAGTTTGATTGGATAACGGTTGGTTGTACATATATAAAGGAATCGAGATAGATATAGACATCCATATATCAAAATAATCAGGATCGAAAAAAAATTTGATTGAGCCATGTCCGTCCGTCCGTCCGTCCGTCCGTCCGTCCGTTAACACGATAACTTGAGTAAATTTTGAGGTATCTTGATGAAATTTGGTATGTAGGTTCCTGAGCACTCATCTCAGATCGCTATTTAAAATGAACGATATCGGACTATAACCACGCCCACTTTTTCGATATCGAAAATTTCGAAAAACCGAAAAAGTGCGATAACTCATTACAAAAGACAGATAAAGCGACGAAACTTGGTAGATGGGTTGACGTTATGACGCAGAATAGAAAATTAGTAAGATTTTGGACAATGGGCGTGGCACCGCCCACTTTTACAAGAAGGTAATTTAAAAGTTTTGCAAGCTGTAATTTGGCAGTCTTTGAAGATATCATGATGAAATTTGGCAGGAACGTTACTACTATTACTCTATATGTGCTAAATAAAAATTAGCAAAATTGGATGAAGAACACGCCCACATTTTAAAAAAAAAATTTTTTAAATTCAAATTTTAACATAAAATTTAATATCTTTACTGTATATAAGTAAATTAAGTCAAAATTCAACTCCAGTAATGATATGATGCAACAAAATACAAAAATAAAAGAAAATTTCAAAATGGGCGTGGCTCCGCCCATTTTCATTTAGTTTGTCTAGAATACTTTTATTGCCATAAGTCGAACAAAAATTTACCAATCCTTCTCAAATTTGGTAGGAGCATAGATTCTATGACGGTAACTGTTCTCTGTGAAAATGGGCGAAATCGGTGGAAGCCACGCCCAGTTTTTATACACAGTCCACCGTCTGTCCTTCCGCTCGGCCATTAACACAATAACTTGAGCAAAATCCGATATATCTTTACTAAACTTAGCCCACGTACTTACCTGAGCTCACTTTTTCTTGGTATAAAAAATGGGCGAAATCTGACCATAACCACGCCCACTTTATCGATATCGAAAATTACGAAAAATGAAAAAAATGCCATAATTCTATACCAAATACGAAAAAAGTGATGAAACATGGTAACTGGATTGGTTTATTGACGCAAAATATAACTTTGGAAAAAACTTTGTAAAATGGGTGTGACACCTACCATATTAAGTAGAAGAAAATGAAAAAGTTCTACAAGGCGAAATCAACAGCCCTTGGAATCTTGGCAGGAATACTGTTAGTGGTATTGCATATATAAATAAATTAGCAGTACCCGACAGATGATTTTCTGGATCACCTGGTCCACATTTTGGTCGATATCGCGAGAACGCCTTCACATATACATCTAAGGGCCACTCGCTTTTAAAACCCTCATTAATACCTTTAATTTGATATCCATATCGTACAAAAACATACCAGAGTCACCCCTGTCCCACCCTAATGGCGATATCTCGAAAAGGCGTCCACCTATAGACCTAATGCCCCCTCCCTCTTAAAATGCTCAGTAACACCTTTCGTTTGATACCCATATCGTACAAACATTCTAGAGTCACCCCTGGCCCACCCTAATGGCGATATCTCGAAAAGGCGTCCACCTATAGACCTAGTGTCCACTCCCTCTTAAAATGCTCAGTAACACCTTTCGTTTGATACCCATATCGTACAAACATTCTAGAGTCACCCCTGGCCCACCCTAATGGCGATATCTCGAAAAGGCGTCCACCTATAGACCTAATGCCCACTCCATCTTAAAATGCTCAGTAACAGCTTTCGTTTGATACCCATATCGTACAAACATTCTAGAGTCACACCTGGCCCACCCTAATGGCGATATTTCGAAAAGGCGTCCACCTATAGAACTAAGGATTACTCCCTTTTAAAATACTCATTACCACCTTTCATTTGATACCCATATCGTACAAACACATTCTAGAGTCACCCTGGCCCACCCTAATGGCTATATCTCGAAAAGGCGTCCTATAGACCTAATGTCCACTCCCTCTTAAAATGCTCAGTAACACCTTTCGTTTGATACCCATATCGTACAAACATTCTAGAGTCAACCCTGGCCCACCCTAATGGCGATATCTCGAAAAGGCGTCCACCTATAGACCTAATGTCCACTCCCTCTTAAAATGCTCAGTAACACCTTTCGTTTGATACCCATATCGTACAAACATTCTAGAGTCACCCCTGTCCCACCCTAATGGCGATATCTCGAAAAGGCGTCCACCTATAGACCTAATGCCCACTCCCTCTTAAAATGCTCAGTAACACCTTTCGTTTGATACCCATATCGTACAAACATTCTAGAGTCACACCTGGCCCACCCTAATGGCGATATCTCGAAAAGGCGTCCACCTATAGAACTAAGGATTACTCCCTTTTAAAATACTCATTACCACCTTTCATTTGATCCCCATATCGTACAAACACATTCTAGAGTCACCCTGGCCCACCCTAATGGCGATATCTCGAAAAGGCGTCCACCTATAGACCTAATGCCCACTCCCTCTTAAAATGCTCAGTAACACCTTTCGTTTGATACCCATACCGTACAAACATTCTAGAGTCACCCTTGGTCCAGCTTTATGGCGACATCTCGAAAAGGCGTCCACCTATAGAACTAAGGAGTACTCCCTTTTAAAATACTCATTACCACCTTTCATTTGATACCCATATCGTACAAACACATTCTAGAGTCACCCTGGCCCACCCTAATGGCGATATCTCGAAAAGGCGTCCACCTATAGACCTAATGCCCACTCCCTCTTAAAATGCTCAGTAACACCTTTCGTTTGATACCCATATCGTACAAACATTCTAGAGTCACCCTTGGTCCACCTTTATGGCGATATCTCGAAAAGGCGTCCACCTATAGAACTAAGGATTACTCCCTTTTAAAATACTCCTTACCACCTTTCATTTGATACCCATATCGTACAAACACATTCTAGAGTCACCCCTGGCCCACCCTAATGGCGATATCTCGAAAAGGCGTCCACCTATAGACCTAATGCCCACTCCCTCTTAAAATGCTCAGTAACACCTTTCGTTTGATACCCATATCGTACAAACATTCTAGAGTCACCCCTGGCCCACCTTAATGGCGATATCTCGAAAGGGCGTCCACCTATAGACCTAATGCCCACTCCCTCTTAAAATGCTCAGTAACACCTTTCGTTTGATGCACATATCGTACAAACACATTCTAGAGTCACCCCTGGCCCACCCTAATGACGATATCTCGAAAAGGCGTCCACCTATAGACCTCATGCCCACTCCCTCTTAAAATGCTCAGTAACACCTTTCGTTTGATACCCATACCGTACAAACATTCTAGAGTCACCCCTGGCCCACCCTAATGGCGATATCTCGAAAAGGCGTCCACTTATAGACCTAATGCCCACTCCCTCTTAAAATGCTCAGTAATACCTGTCATTTGATTCCCATATCGTACAAACACATTCTAGAGACACCCCTGGTCCACCTTTATGGCGATATCTCGAAACGGCGTCCACCTATGGAACTAAGGATCACTCCTTTTCAAAATACTCATTAACAGCTTTCATTTGATACACATGTTATACAACCACATTCCAGGGTTACCCCAGATTGATTTTCCTTATTTTGTCTCCATAGCTCTCAACTGAGTATGTTATGTTCGGTTACACCCGAACTTAGCCTTCCTTACTTGTTATCTATTGTATTTGTAATTCTAACGAATGTTTGTTGTGAATTTGCTAGTGTGTTTGCTATAAAAATAACTTCTGAAAATTTTTGTTGTGGGATTAGTAAATCTGAATTGCTATTTTCTATGTGAATTTGTCGAACTACTTCTGATCGTGCGGGAATTGAAATACTATTAATTGTTGGTTTGTTAGTCGTCTGAATTATTATGTTTTCTGGGAAGTCATATGGTCTTAGTATTAGAGTGGCACCTTCTGTTTGATAATCTAAAATACAATTATAGTTTTTAATGAAATCTAATCCCAATATTATATCGCATGGGATTGGAAAATTGTCTTCTACTACGTGAAATTTGTGTCTAATTAGTAGGAAATCATCTTTTAAGTCCGCTTTAACCGTGCCAATAGTGCTTGTTATCCCTTGACCAATTCCTCTTACATCTGTTTTTTGAGAATTATTTATCGTGACATTACTGTCAATTTGACCCTTTTTTATTTTTGAAATATCCGCTCCCGTATCGATTAGGAGGGTTGATATGGAATCATTCAGAGTTGTTCTGGAAGATATTGTAACGATTTTACTTGCAAATCCTTTTATTTGCAATCCTCTGCTAAGTTCGAATCACTAAACTGTTGAATAAATAACTCCAATATTGAATGATGGAAAAATGGCCTTTATTAAAGTACTTCACAGTAACAAACTGTGCAACGAATAGCTTGCTTAATAACCACACTGATTGATAGCTCAATGAAACTCTACTATTCAAAATAACACTGCTATTGCTCGCTAGATATCGTCTTAATCAAACTGCTTGACAACTCAAATCAAACTGAACTCTTCTTACTCGCCTGCCCCGCTTTTATAGTTTACGCTGCATACTTCTAGGCTTTTCCATTTCCAGAACTTACCAACTATATTCGTGTGTGTATAGTTCTCATATAGTTTCTACTTGTTTACAATTGTCTACTTTTTAGCGCTTCTCAGATGTACATATGTGAGTTTGTAGTTTACAGTCTCCCGCACACACATAAGCGTATAAGTAAATTCATCTGTGTGTGACATCTCATCTCTCGCTGCCTTGTATGTAAATTTTGCTCGTCGGAATGTGTACATATGTGTAGACGCAATTATTGATTCGTTTATGTAGATACATAATGATTGAATTATTGATGTGAATTCACGTCACTGCTTAGCATCGGCCTGGGAATGGCAGCACTCCTTAGTTTTGCTAATATTCGTAACACTGCCCTCCACCTAAGTCTGATCGTCCCGATCAGACAAATCTCCCAATCTAAACGCCGCTAGCATCTCCAAATGTACCACCCTTCTAATCCGTGGTTTCCCAGTGGTTTGTATGCGGTAGATGGTATCACTGATCTTCTTCACAACTTTGTACGAGCCTTCCCAACTGCGCCGAAATTGGGCTGGAACACCTTTCCGCCGGTGAGTACCAAATCTCCATTCCGGAAACCTTCCGAATTATTTTCCCTGTCGTACCTGTGTTCCATCTTACTACTCATTATTCTGGATCGTTCTCTCGCACTCTGTTGCTCGGCCAATGAAGAACTACTTCGCAGAGCTTGCGCTGGACGGATTTGCTTTGCATAATCAGTATCGTTCCGACGCTTCACAACAGTAGTGTGCCTTGGCTTGAAACCACCCTTGCATTCTTTCTTCGTTTTAGTACGTCCGTTAGGGCTTTTCAATGCCAGTGTTTTTCTCACAGGTACCTCCGGTTTTGATTTGTTTGGCCCATTTGTTCCATCAACCTTTACCTTTGAATTTCGTGGCTTTCGTCGAGTCTTCTCCACCAGTACCCGATTACTGCTGAACCCTTTTTCCAAACTAAAGTTAAGAGGCACATCTTGGTTCTCATAACGCATCACCCTTCTCTGCATATCGATCTTGATGTCATGGTCAACCAAGAAATCCACTCCCAATATAACTTCATCAACAATCTCCGCCACAACAAATTTGTGTAGAACCATGACCTTCCCAATCAATACTTCACATATCACTTCTCCCTGAACTTGGTTATACTCGCCAGTGACCGTATGCAACTTCGCTCCAGTTAACGGTTTTACTCTCCTGTTGACCAAGTCAGATCGGATCAAGGAATGAGATGCGCCCGTATCTACAGTCAGTATTCGTTCGTTGCCATCCAAATTCCCTGTGACGGTAAGACTGCTCGATTTTCTACCAATTTGCGACACAGATATCACAGGGCATTCAATAGCTGGATCTAGCTTTCTACGTCTTACTCGCTCTTGCTCATCTCCTCCAGCTTTGCGTTTACGCCCACCCACATTGTTGGAACTATTAAGGCCAAGATCGCAATGACGTGCAATGTGACCGGACTTCCCGCATTTGAAGCATTTGATAACTTTTTCACTCCGCTTTTGCGATCCTTTCAGCGCCTCCAATATTGCGTCTACCCACTCTGGCCTTTCTACTTCCACACGGCGTGCTTTGAAAACTGGCTTACACAGAAGCGACGCTGTTTCCTGAATCAGGGCTTGTGACACCGTTTCTGCGAATGTTGGCTTTGGGTTTGCGTATGTGGCTCGCTTCGTTTCGACGTCCCGTATGCCATTTATAAAGCTCTGAATCTTCACTCTTTCCGTGTATTCCACGGGTGCATCCGCATTTGCAAGATGAGCCAATCTTTCAATGTCCGAAGCAAACTCCTGCAAAGTCTCATTAGCTTTTTGGTAGCGGTTTTGCAATTCTATTTGAAATATCTGTTTCCTGTGTTCGCTTCCGTATCGCCGTTCTACAGCAGCCATCAATGCGTCATAACTGTTCGGTTCGTACTCTGGAATAGTCTGTAAGATTTCGGCAGCTGGTCCTTTCAATGCTACGAAGAGTGCGGCAACTTTATCTTCCACATTCCAGTTGTTCACTGCTGCGGTCTTCTCAAACTGTAGCCTAAAGACCTGGAAAGGAACAGAACAGTCAAAGGATGGTGTTTTTACCTTTGAATTACTAGTTGAAACTGCTGGCCGATTCAGTTGCAACTGCTCGATACGTCCTCTCAAAGCATCCACCTCGGCCTCGATTTTTTCTTCAAACTGTAAAATTTTTGTATCTTGCGCCTCCAACTTCGAGGAAATACGTCCTTCTTGCTCTTCCAGTTGAGCAGATATCTGCGATGATATCTGTGCTGAAATTTGAGCCGACATTTCGGATATCCGTGCCTCTTGTGCTTCAATCTTCGCTGTTATACGGTTCTCCTGCGATTCCAGCTGAGATGACATTTGCGACGACATTTCGGATATACGCGTTTCTTGTGCTTCCATCTTCGATGTAATCTGTGTCGACATTTTTGACATACGCGTTTCTTGTGATTCCATCTGGGATACCATATACGTCTTCTGTTCTTCTAGTTGAGATGACATATACGTTTTCTGTTCTTCTAGTTGAGATGCCAGTTGAGATGTTATATCTGTCCTTTGCGATTCCAGTTGAGAAGCCACTGTCGATGTTTGAGCAGATATTGCAGCCAAAATCATGTTCAAGTCTGTGTTCGCCATTGTCTGCGGTGTTTCTTCGATTTTTGTTATTTCCTCGCCATCAAGATGAAAGTCATACTCTTCCACATCAATTCCTTCTCCTTCCATTGCCTCTCGTAGCCGTGCCTGAAGTTCAAGTTTAACGCCGCTTGTATTCAATCCACGGCTCTCCAACTCCTTCTTTAGTTGCTGGATCTTCAATTCACTGAACTTTGTCATGTCCTTGTTGTCCTCTGGAATTTATTCAACAATTCCTCTTCTGACACCAATTGTAACGATTTTACTTGCAAATCCTTTTATTTGCAATCCTCTGCTAAGTTCGAATCACTAAACTGTTGAATAAATAACTCCAATATTGAATGATGGAAAAATGGCCTTTATTAAAGAACTTCACAATAACAAACTGTGCAACGAATAGCTTGCTTAATAACCACACTGATTGATAGCTCAATGAAACTCTACTATTCAAAATAACACTGCTATTGCTCGCTAGATATCGTCTTAATCAAACTGCTTGACAACTCAAATCAAACTGAACTCTTCTTACTCGCCTGCCCCGCTTTTATAGTTTACGCTGCATACTTCTGGGCTTTTCCATTTCCAGAACTTACCAACTATATTCGTGTGTGTATAGTTCTCATATAGTTTCTACTTGTTTACAATTGTCTACTTTTTAGCGCTTCTCAGATGTACATATGTGAGTTTGTAGTTTACAGTCTCCCGCACACACATAAGCGTATAAGTAAATTCATCTGTGTGTGACATCTCATCTCTCGCTGCCTTGTATGTAAATTTTGCTCGTCGGAATGTGTACATATGTGTAGACGCAATTATTGATTCGTTTATGTAGATACATAATGATTGAATTATTGATGTGAATTCACGTCACTGCTTAGCATCGGCCTGGGAATGGCAGCACTCCTTAGTTTTGCTAATATTCGTAACAATATGTATGTAGCTATTAAGGTGTAAATTGAAAATATATAATTTTTTATTTATTGATTTGGAGTTTGTTGGTTTCCCTGTTGTGTTACATTTCAGACATTTCTGGTGTTATTGCGGATATTTTCTCGCGATCCGAAATTTCGACCAGATCTTTGGTTATTTTGTCTGTTATTATTATTATTGTTATTATTGTTATAGGTATTGAAAGAACGTCTATAAATTCCTCTATAATTATTGTTTTGATAACTCCTGCGGAAGTTACCTCGGAAATTGGAATTTTGTTGGCGAATATTTAAAATTGAATTTATATTTCCAGATACTTCTGCGCAACTGTTAGTAAATTTTGATATAGCTTCGTTCATTGTTGTGAACGTTCCAGCTTGCATAATTGTTTTTACTTTATCGCTGGAGCAGTTTTTACATATAGCTTTCACAGCTGATTGTGTAGCATTCTTGGTTGCTAACTCTGGTCTTAGTCCGTCAGATATGTATGCTTCTTCCAACGATTTTGTGAGCTTTTCAATTCCAGCAGTGTATTGATTTGCAGTTCTACCGCGCTGTTGAATATTCAGGAGTTTTGCTGCCAAAACTTCAACTGATTCACCCTTAAATGCTGTTTTTAATTTTTGTTTTATTGCCTCAATTGAGATTTCAGTGCTTATTAGGTTTCTGGCTGTTCCTTTCAGCTTGGTTTTTATCATCGAAACCGCTACAGATTCATGGGTATCCTTAATTTGTTCTAAGATATCCAAAGTATCCAAAAAGCTATTCAAGTTTTCAGCTTTACCATTGAATTCTAGCAAAACTGATGAAGCAGTCTTTAAAAATTCGACTATGGTTTGTGACATTTTGTTGCTTTCAGCTTGTGAGGTTTTATTAAAAATTTAAATTTTTGGGGTTTCCCCTAGATTTGGTTGAGTTTCAGGTAATAAGCTAGCAAAATCAATTTCTATCTCTCCTTTAAATGACGTTGGGACTAATGCCTCAATGTTATATCTACCTAATGAGGACACTAATTTATCTCTAATAGCGGACAAAATTTGTTGTGCTTCTAGTTGATGGCTGGCAGTTAATTTGCTATGTAATTCTTGTATAACTTTGCCTATATTATTCAATGACAGTAATATTGTCGTGAGGTGTTTTAAAATGGTTATTCTTTGTATGCTTATATTTTTATTAATACATTTATAAACTTTTTCTGCTAAAATTTTTTCTTCCACAAGTGTGTTGAGAATAGTTTCCCATTTGCCCATCGAGGTAAAAAAATATATTTTTTTTTTTGGGGTTTAGACTTTGCCTAGACCATCTGCTCGGTTCATGTATTTTTTCTTCACAAATTTATTATGAGTTGAGTATAATTTTAGAAATAAGTTGACGCAAGTGCAGACCGTCAAAATTATCAACAAGATTTTGATAAAGTCTAATGCCTCACTATGGTCAATTACTTGATTGGAATTAGTTACGTTTGCATTGGGTTCTTCTACTTTGGATTCTTTGCCTCCCATTTTGAAATAATAATTGTTAAAAATTTTTTTTTTTATATTTATTTATTTATGTTCTGTAAGGTTATACATTATCAGCATGCGTCTGGTTTCCTCGATTCTAGTAGTAGAATTAAAGACATCCTCCATATTTGGTTCCCTAGTCATACCAATATCTTTCCAAAAGCCTTTTAGCCATTGTAACTCCTTTTCTAAATCTTTTTTTTCCTATTTTATTCTCAAGCGTAGTGATTGGGTTTTTGTTCGGCATTATAATTTAAAAAGTTTTTCCTTTAAAAAAAATTCTTTTATACTTCTTTTAATTCCCTAATTTTATTTTTTAGACGTATGCTTTCCTCTGTGTTTGTTGTCAAATTAATTTCTCTATACAATATGGCTACAACCTTTCTTATGTTAAATCTTGTTCCTCCTCTTTTTCTTTTATTTTTAGTGGGTTTCGGAATCTTTGGTTCCTCAATTTTTGTTGTTTTATTCTACGCCTATATTCTTCTATGATAATTGCTTTAGGGCCTTGTTTATCTATTTCTGCTTCTTTTCTTTTTTTAATTTATTAACTTCTTCCTCAATTGATTTATAAAAACACATGAATACTGTGTCAAATTCTTTTTGATTATTGATTTCGTTCATTGAAAAAATTAGTGCGAGAAGAAAAAAAATTCTTAATTTTATTAGCACAAATCTACTTTTTGCCCGTAAACTGGCAGCCGTTAGGTTGCCAAATGCTTTTAAAATAAACTACCTAAATAATTACATAATCTGCTATCTCCGTTTGTCTTCTTGATGTGTGTCTGCAGGCCAAGGTCTATTCCACTTCTGTATGCCTTACGCTTCAATTCCATGTGTTCATAATAATCTGCTATCTTCTTGATGTGTGTCTGCAGGCCAAGGTCTATTCCACTTCTCTATGGCTTACGCTTCAATTCCATGTGTTCATAATAATCTGCTATCTCCTTTTGTCTTCTTGATGTGTGTCTCTTTATCGGTAATTCCTCGAAATTTTTTAGTTATATCGCCGTACTAATTTTTATATTTCGTCCTGCTTCAAGTTTTGCAGGATCCTTTTCAAAAAAATGTTAAGGACTTTTTTTTTAGAGGAAGTCTGCCTATATTTCAAGCAGCAGATGAGGGAAGCTGCCTATTTAGTTCAGCAGGTCTAAGGATGATGAGGAGACTGCCTGTTTATTTTCAGCAGTATGGCAGGATCGCCATGTAATATTTGGAGCGTCCTGCAAAAGATGTTTAGCAGACTGCATTGTAAACTGCAGTTTGCCTAAGCAGAACTGACAGGCTCGCCATGTAATGTTTGCGGATAAGAGAAAATCGAAATCTAGGTTGCAGTGCCTAGTTAGCGGCACCAGATAGAATTTACTGCCAATTAAAACGGCAGCAGGTTGAATTCTCTTCTTTATTCAAAAGTCGTTTTCTTTTATACAAAATTGCTACGAGCTAAAATACTTACTTACACTAATACTTACAAACTAAGTATAGCACACATATACATTCAATTCAGTTCCCTGGGAACTGCATTCTAAGCATAATTAAAATTGGCTGTGGTTACTATATGATGCACGGTGTACAAAATATATGTTTGTACAAATGAATGAATGTGTCAGTAGAATCTCATGCCGTACCAAAGCGAGCGTATGTACAATTGTATGAATATGTATGTAAGAGTCATATTATTTAAAGACATTCCAAAACGGATTGAAATATATGTTTGTACAATTGAATGAATAACTTAATGAATGAATGCTACAATACTTCGCAACTGATAGCGTACTTAAATCAAAATGATTGATTCTTACTCAGCTTTCGCTCCTTTTATACTCTCTGCTGCCTCGTTCGCATACTTCTAGGCGTTTCTTCTTCTCGAATTTAGTACTTAGTTACCAGATACATATATGCATGTGAATTTGAAGTTTATAGTCTCTCGCCTAGCCATACGGGTGTGTATATGTGAGAATTACTCTGTTGATGATTGCATCCTTTCGTGAGTATCTCAGATATATGCATGTGTATGTGCGTATCTCTCAGCTGCTTGTATGTACATATGTGTAGACATAATGATTGATTTGTTTGTGTACATACAAGTGGCTGCTTAGTATCGGCTTAGAGATGATAGTATCCCTTAGTGTTGCTAATATTCGTCACAATATTTTGCTATTTGAATGTAGGGTTTGGCCAAAAAATCTTCATAGCTTCTGATAGAATTATAGGAAAAATATTATATTGGGCTTACTTTAAAGGTATTTTGAAAAACTTGAATACTCTAGCAGTTTATAATATTAGAATTTATGTGCCAATATATTTCAGGGTAAAATACTATAATTCTGTTGTATACGGCAGTGTACTTTTATCAAAGTTTATTCGTTGGACACGATACCCACCACGTAATTTACTAAATATTGTAGATGGTGTAATCCAAAATAATTCATATTACGCTCATCCAGAAAACGTTTTATTAACAATGTTATTTGATGATAGAAAAGCCATACGCGATAGAGCTATTATCGAGATAAAATACTTGATCCAACTAAACTCAGAGTTTACAAAAAATATGATACCAATTTTAATGCTTCAGATTATACTGATATGATTGATCTGAATGACGATAATTTACTATCTGACCGACATTCACAAGAAATATTCCATACGATCACTTGGTACAATTCTTAGATTATGATGAGCCAACACTAGATGATCCTAATATTCCAATGCATATAGAAGGAACAGAAAGATATGTACAGTTGTTAACATCTGTTTCCAAACGTGTTATAGAAAAATAACGTGAAGGTGTTATGGCTGTTACAGCAGAAAGTCGTGAAAAACAACCACGAATGCAGAGCAAAAAATATTTTACAAAATAATAACATAACATTACTTTTATTTTGAAAAATACGTTAAAATGGTCAATTCTAAGTAAAAAAATAATTTTTTAACTAAATTACATTAAAATTATAAAAATTGTGTGTTTTTTTTGCTTATTACAAATTTTCCACAAGAAATTTGATAAAAATGAGAATATATTAGTTAAAGGTTCATTTTATGCTAATTTCTCATAATTTAAGCCTGATATCTCTATTAAAATTCAAAAACACTACAGATATTAATACATATTCTGAAATGTACGTAAAATACCTTTAAAGTAAGCCTAATATGGGGGGACTTGAAGTCGGACTTAGAGCTACGGTGTGTAATTTTTCTTAGAATCATCTGTTAGATTACGTTTTTGCTATACTCCTGATGAAAAAAAATTCATCCATAAAATTTGACCCGCTCTAGTACTTACATATAATACTGCATATGATGCATGTACGAATTCATTAATTATTTTTAAAAAAGTCTGTAATTTTCGACTCAATGATCAATTTAGCGAGTTCGAAATAGCATTGCTCAATTTTATCGATTTCGAGCATACATTTATTTGAAGGCATAAGTGCCTTACGGATAGTATCAATATAATCATGACTTCCTTACGGCTTGGAATACTATCTGCAACACTATTATTAGGCTAAGTTTATGATCGAGCGTAATCGCATCGCGCGATGCGACGAGAAACGCTCCATTGCTTGTTACATATTCGCTAGCGTTATCGCTGGCGATTGAGTGTTTATAGTAGAGCGAAATCGCAAACGGTGGAATGCTCAAAAATATAACTCAACATATTTTTATTCACGTTGTGGCAGTGTAGAGAAAGCAACATGCGTACATTAACTCGTAAAATTTTATTATTAGAAAATAGCTCTTTGTTCCGAAAAAAATATTTAAAAAGTATACATAAGAAAAAAATATCGAGTGCATCCAATAGCGATTGTGGTAAACTACATGACGCAAATTCCACAAACACTGCTTGTCACGTACCTTTTCAATAAAAATATCCATATTGTTTCGCTAATTTCGCTCAACTAAATCAAAATATTTTGGTTGCAAATTTTCGTCGCGTTTTTCGCTCGTAATCGCTTTACGCTAAATCGCTTTGTCATAATTATCTCCATATGCACTAATATAATTGATCGCTAACAGCGATTCTCGTCGCATCGCGCGATGCGATTACGCTCGATCATAAACTTAGCCTTAGGAGGTTCATCATCGGACGATGCTTCTATTATTGAATTTTCTCCTGGGAAGGCTTCTGCGATTATATGTATGTTAGTAGATTCTCCGTAGCAGACAAGAATTCGTAGAATCAATAAAAGAATAGTAATATGGTTAGCACAGGGCTTGTAAATTTAGTTAGAAGCCAAATAAAGTCGTGTATGAGAAGATTTAAAATAGAATTTTTTTATTCAGTGCTTATAAGCGGGAAAATGACAAAACTTTAGAAAAAATCGGTGCTTTTAAGCGGGAATACTGTAAAGACAAATTATCAAACTCATAACTAGTATTATTAGTTCTTTAAACTATGCCACAAATGTTTTGTCAGGAGCTTTGCGCAAAAAGCAATTGTATATTATGTAAAACCACTACAATGTACATTTCAAATAAAAAATTTATAGTTTTTTTTATCATGATTTAAAATGAATGTGATGTAATTATGTTATGGCTTTAATAATTTCTTTTCACACTAAAAGCTAAAATGTATGGGTTGTAGAGTGGAAAAAATATATTAAATATCGGATGCCCTAGTGCATATGTCTGTAAGTGCTGTCAAGTACTGAGTAGTGATAGAACTTTTGACTTTTTGCATTATCCTAAAGTCATGATAAACATATGTACATATATACGATACATAGCTTCAGTCAAATTTTCAGAGTACAAATTGGCGTTTGAATTTCAGTTGAATCTTTGTCCACTTTATTCTGACATAGTGTACAAGTACAAGTGTGTTGACTTATCTGTCAAGCATTCTGACAGGCACTCGCTGGATTCGGAATGACAGCGAATTCAAAATGGATACCATTACCGAGTGCGCCGAATGATTGAAAAATTGAAAAAGTCGATACGATTGGTAGTCAAAAATGTTGTCGTTGAGACCAAAAATGCGACTCTAGACCTGAGATTTCCATCAGGTGAGCGAGGCTGTTTGTAGTTTTGACGTTTATCGCTTAGTGAACACACTTGGTATAGGTACACTATGTATTCTGACTCAGTCTGTGAGCTAGCAATTTGTTTTAGAAGTTCAACATTCATAGGGTCTGACAAATGTCGAAAAAAAATCAGGGCGTGTCAATTTTGCAAATTTAAATTGCACGATCATAATGTGCGTCATGCTTTCCACAACGAAACTACTCCTTTCGTCCGTCCATTGCGAATTAAGTAATGAAAACACTTGCCCACAGTTAGCGTTATGAGTTGGAATGGAAAAAGGGAACTGAACGATTCAAAAACTCAAGAATATAATAAATCTATTGAAATTTAGCTGAGCTATTCCCATTTGATCATTTCTTGCCGACAAATATTTTTTAAAGCAGATAACACATTTGACAAAACAAACTGTTTCAAAAAGTAGCGAAGACATTGGAAGCCTTCATGCTCCGTCAGTTTGCTGCGAAATTTCGCTTAGCCACTCATCATAATGATTTCAGTAAAATTCACTACCAACGCTGTCAAAAGCTTTTGACACATTCAACCACAGTACTCTACTTCAAGATATAGAAGTTCACCCATTCCCCTTTGTATAAAAAGATGGACTGCAAATTATCTGAACCTAACCGAACAAATCCACGACCACTCTGTTTTGCGACGTGGAATATTAGACGTTTACGTCGATGGTGATGCGCTACTGACTGTCAGTCATCCAAAAATCTTAGGGGTAACACTCGGTGACACTCTCACCTTCAAGGCGTATACCATGGAAGTTGTATCTAAAGTACAAAGCCGACGAAGTTGTATCCAAAGTACAAAATCCTCAAGTCGCATGTCAGCAGCACTTGAGGAAAATATAAAGAAACGTTGCTAACCACATACAAAGCAATTGGCCGGCCGCTCAACAGCAAATTTAAACTACAATGATACAATCTTACCATACCCGTCCTCATATATGGCGAGGAGACATTAACTGCCAGTCATAGAAGACAGTGCTTCTGTTTTAGAAAAATTATCTTATGATCAAAGGTGTTACTATGGCCTCATAAAATCACCGCTTGAATCGGAAAAATATTTTTACACTAAGAATTTTTCAATTACTTTTGGGATTCCATGTAAAGTAATTGGAAAATCTACAATTATATACATTTCCAATTCCTTTCGAAAGTATTGGGGCAGAAATTACATTTGAGCAAAGTATTTGTTTTCAATAACAAACAAAAGATTTTTTGTACTCGAGCCCCAAAAAACGAAATTACTTTGGTATCTTTTTTTGAGGAATTGAAATGTAATCAATTCCTTTGCTGTGGAGGAAAGGAATTGATTACTTTCCTCAAGTACATGTAATGGGGAATTGGTGGTAATTGAGTACCTAAAGTAATCATTATTATCCAGCTTTGGTTGTAATAATAAGCTGCTACTTGACCCAGCGATAGCATACTGCGTTCCAACAGAAGCTCGATAATATCGAGAATATGGCCCAATAAATATAGGGAGCGGATGAGTGTGGAATGCAAACGGATGAAAAGGGGCTAGACACGGCGGCTAGGCTGGTACTAAGAGTCATAAACTGTTGACCATCTACCACCTTCAAGAGGCCAAGCTGCTGAGAAACGATACCAGATATCACTATACAGAGCCATACAAGAGTGTAAAGTGCTTGCTTGAAGCCGGAGATCACCAAATACAACTCCTTCCTAGTAGGGCCACAAGATGCACCAATTGATAAAACATGTCGAAAGTAAAAACTTCAGTGGCAGCGCTAATTGCTGCCATCGACACGTACTCTCTAAACAATATCGCCTCATCAAGCGCAGGACAGCGGGGAAAACCTATCATGCTGGGCGTCAAATAGACATTCAACAAATCCATGCCAATGTTACCACATAGACAGCACAAAAAGTGCGTTTGCTTGTGGAAAAGGAAATTGCAGAGATAAGGCGAAACTGCATACGCTTAGGGGGAGTTTATACAAGACTATGCTTTTAAAACGAGCTTAAAAAGCAATAAGCAGCATAGCTTCAGACCTGGAATCGAAGAACCCTTACTCGAATGAAAGTAGTAGATCAAAGTAACACCAAACCTGGGCGCATTATCATTATTGCAACTATAGCAGTAAAAATGCCTACAACAGCGCGAGATAAGCAAAAGTGCAGGCTGTCGATTTCAAACCTGTGCCTGCTTACAGCACGGCCACATAACCTACACATCTGAGAGATCGCATCCTTAAAACCGAACCCCGTGCTCCAAAATCAATATTTCTCGATCAGGACAAGGAAAAACAAGGGGCTTTATAAAATTGGAATCATGAAACTTCGTACTGAAGTAATGTGATAAAGGCCCCGGGGCTAAGGATGAACCCAATGGAAGGAAGAGGTTTAGCACACAGATAGTCAGCTTTCTACTGGACCGACGCTTATGGCAATCTAGTACCCAATATACAGGGCGTATAAGGATTTGAATTGGAAATTTCCCCTCATTGTTGAAAAATAAAGCTTACGATTTAACGAAATTGTTCGAGAAGAAACTTGCTCGCGAGATTCTCGAAATTAAATTTAATCGCTGTATAGGCAATATTATATAGAGCTAATGATTTATTCTCGAACAAATCGATAATTTCCACAAAACCACAAGGTAAAAAATAACACGAGTGTTTCTAGAATGAGAAACTCGCGAGAAGCCGATTTAGCAAGTCTCGAAATTCCATTTATGTAAGCTCTACTAAGTGAGTGTAATGAGGAACGTGATGGTCCTATAACTTACAACGGAATCAACATTCCACCGCCCGAAAATGACGAAGGAAGAATGGGAATATCACGTCCAAAGAGATATAAGGATCATTTACGGCGATTGAAATTTAAGTGAGCTGTACCTAAAAATCAATGACAGAAATATAACCAAACCCTGATAAAGTAATAAGTTAAAAGCTTGTATAAAATAAAATATTAGATACCTATGTATCTTTATAACCTAATGACATTACCTTTGGATGGTCTCGCACCGGCACCGCTACTTTGACTGCCACTTTAACAGGTCTATCTCGAGTTATGTCCAGCATTTTTAGTTTCTCTGAAAAGGTCATAACAATTTTGATTATTTGAGTAACTTTTTAAAATAAATAAATAAATATTATTAAGAATTCATGAACTTAACACCGGCTTATAATAATTGAATATTCAATTATTATGTTTTTCTAAGGCAAACTGAAAAGAAAGAAAGAAAGAAACATTTACTGGCATATTGCGATGGTACCATTTCGAAAACCGCCACGAATTCATCGTCAGGCAATTTCGTAATATCATCAAAGGTTTCACCGAGATTCGAACCGCGAATCACACGGTGAAACTGCAGTTGCCTTAGCCACTTGTTTTCAAATTTTATTGTCAGTGTAGCAAATGACAATTAATAATAAATAATTTTTCAAAATTTACAAAAAATAGAAAATTATCCGAAAAATGCAAATTTTTATTGTATTTTGATTGTCTTGAAAGTTAAAAAGGGAGCGGCTGCTTTCCATTTTAACTATTTTTTGTGAAAATTATAATCATTGTGGATAAAACAAGTGTGATATCTTATCCGTAAACTGCCTGGCAGGATATTCAATATGGCTAATTTTAAACGTTTTGGCAGCGTTTTTACAGGGTGTTCGATATGGCGGCGCATAGGGCCGGATATCTTCAGCGGAAGATAGAAAGAGATACAGAATGAGACAGCGATAGTCAATACAAAATTAAGTGATGCAATCTATTTGTAATTTTGACGTCTATGCAGAAGTTATCACACTTGTCTTATCCACAATGATTATAATTCTTGCGTGGGGCTGCTGACAGATGTTCGTTAATGAAGCAATAGGCCATGTGTGAAAAGAAAAAAAAAAAAAAAATATTTCATTAAACAAAATTGTGATTCCATTAAGTTTCTGCATGAAATTGGTGTACGAGAATTTTAAGAGTGAACGTGGAATAATTTCTGAGATGGGTTTTTCTTCAATCATTTGCTGATATGAACGTCTTTGAAGTGGTTGCTTAGATACGACGTAAGAAAATTGGCACTGAAGATGGCACCGTGTCAAAACTGGTTAGTCTATAAACAAAATTTGACAAGGGATGACGGAAATCGTTCCAATCTTCATCTAAATATTTTCATTAAATTGGGCTAGGTGGACTTTGGGCATGCGAAATTATTAAGATTCTCATACAAAAAATAATATTAACAAGTAAGAAAGTCTAAGTTCAAGTGAAACCGAACCTTACTAACCCAGCTGTGCACTTGAAACGCTGTTGTTGTTTGCTTTGCGTGGTTAATAGTTTTATAAGGCAGCGCAATAATACATATAATAATGGCCCTTTTCTGAACTCATTTTAGTTCAAAAGAAGCACAAAGGATACTGAGGCTACCATGTAGCTATGAAAAAATGGTTTATGCCATAATTTCGTTCGAATTGGTAGATTTTTGTTCGACTTATGGCATTAAAAGTAATTTGGAAAGAGCAACAAAAAAGGGGCGGGTCATGCCCATTTTCAAAATTTGTTTAATATTGTTCTTAGCTCAACCATACCACTACTGAGGTAGAATATCAGTCAAATGTAGTTTAATACCATAGAGTTGTTGCAAAATTTTGTTAAGATGGGACCTTTAGGAAAAGTGGGCGTGGTCTTTAACCGATATTGATTATCTTCACCCAGTATTAATTTGGCAAGAATAGTGTTTTTGCCAAATTTCAATGTAATATCTTTAACGGCTAGTTAAACTTCCAAATTTTCTTTTTCTAAATGTGGGTGGCGCCCCGCCCATATTCAGACATTTTTTGGAATTTATGTTTGCATCATAAAACGAGCCCACCAACCAAATTTCATTAGCTTAACCGTATTCGTTTTTGAATTATCAAATTTTTTCCATTTTTATAATTTTTCGATATCAAAAAAGTGGGCGTGGTTATTGTTCGATTTCGCTCATTTCCAATACCAATCTATTCTGGATAAGCCCGTATAGCAAATTTAGTGAAGATATCACAATATTTGTTCAAGTTGTCGTGTTAACGGACGGACAGACGGACGTTCACGGCTTAATTAAATTTTTTTGTTGATGATTTTAATATACTATGGAAGTCTATTTCTATCTCGATTTCTTTATACCTGTACAACCAACCGTTATCCAATCAAAGTTATAATACCCTGTGTACAAGTACAGCTGGGTATAAAAATACAAAATTGTTTTTGACAAATTGAGCCACTTACCGCAACTTTTCGAAGAACGATCATCTATGCTATTCATATTTGATTTGGAAACAAGCTCCATAATATTTTGTGCCGCAAACTCTCTGGAAATAAGAACAGCAAACATTGAATTATTCTAAACATTTAAATATTGAAGAATAATATATAAGCGATATGATGATAAAGTAAGGTGTGAATGGCTTAAGAGAACATAGTAAGTTAACTTATTGAATTCCATTGTAATGCTATTGTGAGATCGAGAAAGTGAAGTATTTTAAAGAAACACCAGACGCCTTCATGCTAATGCTGCAGAAATATCACGTCACAATGCCGTCGCTGGCCATCAACCACCTGCTTAAGTGGCTCTACACGGATCCAGTCAATCTAACGGTGTATACAGATGACGTTTCAATCATCATAAGTAGCAGATGTTAGCCAACAATCAGCTCTCTGATGGATCAGGCGCTTCGGGATATACATGTCTAAGAGTTAGGAGTGGGTTGAAGCGCTAACGCATAGAAAAACGATCTCGTGTTATTTAATATGAAAAATAAGCTTCCGAATTGTACTGGGCATAAGCTAGGAGGAGTTATCCTACAAGGAGCATAAAAGCATAAAATATTTAGGTAGTATACTAGATAGAAAACTGTCGTGGAAACTCCATGTGGAAGAGAGGGATCGAAGAAAGCCTCCGCGGCAGTGTATGCATGCAAGAAAATGTTAGGATGCATGTGGGGCGATCCCCCACACTTCCTTTTTGGGTATTTAGGGTAATTTTCAAGCCCTTGTTTTAATATGGGGTTCTTGTTTGGAACACAGCCCCACAAAAATGTACACATGCTAAAAAACAAGAGCGATATACAGTCAACGATTAGCATAATGGGAGCCCTAAAACCACACCGATAGCAGTAACAAGACTTAAGCCTTTGGGGCAGCTTGATGCAGACTGTATGGTCGTATAATTATAGCGTCATCTTAAATAGGTCGAAAATGCTACATGGTCCCATGCATGAGCTTCGAAAGAGATCTTGGAGTCACAATAGAGTCAGAGGGTTGACGAAAGGGCGTGGAAATGGCAGTACATACTATAAACGTGTTTACCGATGGTTCCAAATTAACTGAAGGTGTCGGGTTTGCTGTTTATTGTATCGACCTAAAAATAAGTAGATCCCATAGGCTGCTAGAATAATGTAGCGTTTTTCAGCTGGACATTGTAGCCGTAAGGAGAGCAACAAAAAATCTCGAGGAAGCGTGTTTAAACTGCATACCGGCGCGACAGAGCAACATGACAGTCAATCACGAATGCCACTGAAGCTATATAAAATCTTATTCTATTTTTTCCAAGTGACAGAGAGAGGCGTCCTGTTTCATTTGTCAATAAAAACTTAAATAGAAATATTTACCTGCTAATACAAGTCAAAATCATTCTTTTTGATCTGTTTTTAACATAACTAAAACTTTTTCCTAACTTTGTCGTTACCATTTGCCATAATTTATATTTGTGACTGCCGCTTTCAAAGTAATTCAGTAGCCAGTGCGTGGCTACTGTTGTTGTTTTGTGGTTGTGGTCTGTAGCCACCGAGTTCAATGTAATTAGGCCTTATATTGGAATTTCTAAGCATACCCGACTAGACCTACAAGTCCAAGTATTTCTCGCAAGGCGTATAAAAGTATATAAAGATTCAAAGTAATGATTACTGGAAACTTAAAACATCAACAGTATTCTTATGATCTTTTTAATTTCTATAGAATATTTAAGTCCACTTGCAGAACGGCAAGTTATTTTTTTAGCTTAAGGTTATTTTAAAAAAATTTTCAAAAATGTATGAGGCTAACCACTTTACCACGTTAACTCTGGGTTAAAAAGTTAACTTGCCGTTCTGCAAGTAGGCCTTAGCGTTCAGCATAATCATGAAGTGAATAAGTAGTAATTTATTTAAAATAAAAAAAGGTTTGATTTTGAAATTCGTTGAAGTGAAGTATACGACGCATGTTGAACATATCGGCCCAAATTTACCACAGGGAAATAGAGAATAAGATATTGTGCTTAGTGAAACAAAATGACTTTCCAGAAAATATTATAAAAACCTTAATAAATAGAGCAAAAGCTATGAGAAATCTGCAAAAAGACGAAACCCCGAAAATTTATAAATCAGTCACATATGTACCTCATCTATCAGAACGGCTAACAAGATCAAATATTTACAACAAAGAAACTATAAAAATAGCATACAAACCCACAAACACTTTAAACAAGATATTTAATAATACAAAATCCAAAATACCTCCAATGGAAAAAATCAATCTAATTTACAAAATCCCCTGTAACGGAAGCAAACACGAAACTTGTAACAATGTATACGTAGGAACAACAAAGTCGAAATTAAAAACTAGAGTATCACAACACAAATCGGACTTCAAAAAATGTCAGGATTCAAGCATCGCGAAAACAGCACTAATGGCCCACTGTGCATCTACCGGCCATTCTCCAAACTTCGAAAGAGCATCAATTTTAGCACAAGAACAATGCTACACCAAACGCCTAACATTGGAAATTTGACATATAATAAACACTCCGCCGAACATAAGAATGAATTACAAAACGTACACTGATAACATTGCATACATCTGCAGACACTTGTTGACAAACAAACGGACAGTATTAAGCATAGTACAGGTCTACAAGTAGGATATGTAGCAGCACGCACACACACAGCCACGCTCATCTGATAAAATGCTTGTTCTTGTTCGTTTTTTTTGTGGATGCTATTTGGCACTGTTGTACTTCTTAGGTCCAAGATAAGTGTAGTAGCTGCTAACGAAAACTGCCTAAAATTTTTATCGTAAAATTACAAAGAAATGCCCTTATATACTTTCAAACGAGCACTTAATTACATTCCTCTTTAAAATCCATATGTTTTGGACAATTTTAATTAACAAATTGTGATACTTTATTACCAGGGACGATTGCTAAAACACGACGAAAACCGTCGGGGGAGGTATTAATAGACGCGTTTTTGCCTAGCTTCCAATAATTCGAATACTTTTTCGCCTTTGGACTATTGATAACAGGACAAAACGCGTCTTTTCATTTCTCTTTCCACATTTTTGGACGGGTTATTGCAGTCAACCTCGGTTTCAAATTGTTTTTCGCGGAGAACTTTTGAACGGGTAGAAAAACTTAGCACCCGTGTTTGTATTCTTAATACTGGAATAACTACGCGTCCTCAGATATCCCAATTCAAGACTTTTGTATAATTTTCTGTAGGACCCATATAGGTGCACTACATTTTCATACTAAATTCGTTCAAAAAATTTACCATCACAGCAACCCATATCTGATATTCCGGTCCTTTTCTTGTTTCCCTGCGTCGCTTCCAACGACAGCAACCCCGGTAATATTGACACTTCGTTCAGTGTCAAACGCATGTTCCACGCAGGTTCCACTGAGTTCCACAATAGTTTGACACTGACCGAAGTGTCAAGCTGCAATGTGTTAGAAAAGGAAAGGAATTGCTTCCTTCTCATACATATCATACTTGTAAACCTGTACTATGGTATTAAGCTCCACGTCAAAGCAGCCAGACGTGTAAATGAATGTATGTAAATGTTTATAATTGTTTATGTTTACAAAAATTTTGTATGTAATTTTTAAGTTAAATTTGTTTATAATAATATTATTGCAGTTACCCTTGAGAACGGTTACCGATGTGCAACCGAAATGTATTGGGGAAAAACTTAACAAACGTGTGTTTTTATTCCTAATGACCTAGAGCCAGCCAACAAAAGTCAATAAATATAATACTAATTTATATTCTTTATTTTAGCGCGGTGATCAACGAATATCAAAAACTGCCTCAGGAATTTTGGGTACATAAGAATACATAAGGTTCATGATGGGCCCACTCAGCAGAAGAAGGAAGTGCGGGCTGCATCAAAAAATGGTTGAGGACGTTCTGTGTTCCTGTCCTGTGCTAGCAAGGTAGAATATGCAGCTACTGAAGGGTGGCAGAGTTGCCGGCACCTAATTTTTCCATTTGCTCGTCAAAAAACAAATTTTGGTAGCACTATGGACAAATTCAGTCTATGTGAGGTCTTGATTGACCGGCTAGTTGGTTCTAACCTGACTTAAATGGACTATGATGAGCTAATTCAGCCTAATCAATAATCTGATAGCATCGTTAATTCGGAAATCGCAATGTTAACGTGTGGATAAATTAGCAAAATCCTCAAGAAATGGGCAGAGCGACGCACGGTAAGATGAACTCTAAACTTTTTTGGCTGTTTTTACAGCGATAATAGTAGGCAACAGGTTACCAACTCTTTATGTCTAAATTTAAGCACGCTAACTTAAGCAGATTTTGTTGAATGGCTAAGCAACCAACTGTGTAACTTATTACACACAAAACTGTTCAAATTTGCAGCGCTTTTTGCTCTCTCTCTGTCTCTCTTTTTGTGTGTGCTACAAAAAATGTTAAATTCAAAGACTTGTGTTTTAATTCATCATCATCATCATTTATTGCAAAAATAGTATTAGTACAATAAGATCTAGGATCTTTTATAGTACAACAAAAAGATAAATCGCAATGTAAAAAAGAACATAAGTCATAACAGAGGGTTATGTAGGTTAAATAATCACATCAAACATAGAGAATTATCGTAATTTACTAGTATCTAAAATAAACAAATAATTAAATTCAATAACAAAACATTGTATACACTCATACATATTGATGGCGAAAACTCAAGAAGTACATATAATGGTTTCAACTAAAATGAGCATAAAGAACATTTTTATACTCAGTTGAGCAGAGCTCACAGAGTATATTAACTTTGATTGCATAACGGTTGGTTGTACAGGTATAAAGGAATCGAGATAGATATAGACTTCCATATATCAAAATCATCAGTATCGAAAAAATATTCGATTGAGCCATGTCCGTCCGTCCGTCCGTCTATCCGTTAACACGATAACTTGAGTAAAATTAGAGGTATCTTGATGAAATTTGGTATGTAGGTTCCTGGGTACTCATCTCAGATCGCTATTTAAAATGAACGATATCGGACAATAACCACGCCCACTTTTTCGATATCGAAAATTTCGAAAAATCGAAAAAGTGCGATAATTCATTACCAAATACGCATTAAGCGATTAAACTTGGTAGGTGAGTTGAGCTTATGACGCAGAATAGAAAACTAGTAAAATTTTGGACAATGGGCGTGGCACCGCCCACTTTTAAATGAAGGTAATTTAGAAGTTTTGCAAGCTGTAATTTGGCAGTCGTTGAAGATATCATGATGAAATTTGGCAGGAACGTTACTCTTATTACTTTATGTCTGCTTAATAAAAATTAGCAAAATCGAAGAACGACCACGCCCACTTTTTAAAAAAAATTTTTTTTAATTCAAAATTTAAAAGAAAAGTTAATATCTTTACAGCATATAAGTAAATTATGCCAACATGCAACTCCAGTAGTGATATGGTGCAACAAAATACAAAAATAAAAGAAAATTTCAAAATGGGCGTGGCTGCGCCCTTTTTCATTTAATTTGTCTAGGATGCTTTTAATGCCATAAGTCGAACAAAAATTAACCAATCCTTGTGAAATTCTGTAGAGACTTAGCTCCGAGGACGATAACTGTTTTCTGTGAAAAAGGGCGAAATCCGTTGAAGCCACGCCCAGTTTTTATACATAGTCGATCGTCTGTCCTTCCGCTCGGCCGTTAACACCATAACTTGAGCAAAAATCGATATATCTTTACTAAACTCAGTTCACGTACTTATCTGAACCCACTTTGTATTGGTGTAAAAAATGGCCGAAATCCGACTATGACCACGCCCACTTTTTCGATATCGAAAATTACGAAAAATGAAAAAAATGCCATAATTATATACCAAATACAAAAAAGGGAATGAGACATGATAATTTTATTGGTCTATTGACGCAAAATATAATTTTAGAAAAAAACTTGGTAAAATGGGTGTGACACCTACCATATTAAGTAGAAGAAAATGAAAAAGTTGTGCAGAGCGAAATCAAAAGCCCTTGGAATCTTGGAAGGAATACTGTACGTGGTATTACATATATAAATAAATTAGCGATACCCGACAGATGATGTTCTGGATCACCCTGGTCCACATTTTGGTAGATATCTCGAAAACGCCTTCACATATACAACTAAGGGCCCTCCCTTTTAAAACCCTCATTAATACCTTTAATTTGATACCCATATCGTACAAACACATTCTAGAGTCACCCCTGGTCCACGTTTATGGCGATATCTCGAAAAGGCATCCACATATAGAACTAAGGCCCACTCCTTTTTAAAATACTTATTAACACCTTTCATTTGATACCCATATCGTACAAACAAATTCTAGAGTCACCCCTGGTCCACCTTCATGTCTCCCTTTTAAAACCCTCATTAATACCTTTAATTTGATACCCATATCGTACAAACACATTCTAGAGTCACCCCTGGTCCACGTTTATGGCGATATCTCGAAAAGGCATCCACATATAGAACTAAGGCCCACTCCTTTTTAAAATACTTATTAACACCTTTCATTTGATACCCATATCGTACAAACAAATTCTAGAGTCACCCCTGGTCCACCTTCATGTCGATATCTCGAAAAGGCGTCCACCTATAGAACTAAGGCCCACGTCTTTTTAAAATACTCATTAACACCTTTCATTTGATACCCATATCGTATAAACAAATTCTAGAGTCACCCCTGGTCCACCTTTATGTCGATATCTCAAAAAGGCATCCACCTGTAGAACTAAGGCCCACTCCCTTTTAAAATACTCATTAACACCTTTCATTTGATACCCATATCGTATAAAAAAATTCTAGAGTCACCCCTGGTCCACCTTTATGTCGATAACTCGAAAAGGCGTCCACCTATAGAACTAAGGCCCACGCCGTTTTAAAATACTCATTAACACCTTTCATTTGATACCCATATCGTACAAACAAATTCTAGAGTCACCCCTATTCCACCTTTATGGCGATATCTCGAAAAGGCGTCCACCTATATAACTAAGGCCCACACCCTTTTAAAATACTCATTAACACCTTTCATTTGATACCCATATCGTACAAACAAATTCTAGAGTCACCCCTGTTCCACCTTTATGGCGATATCTCGAAAGGGCATCCACCTATAGATCTAAGGCCCACTCCCTTTTAAAATACTCATTAACACCTTTCATTTGATACCCATATCGTACAAACAAATTCTAAAGTCACCCTGGTCTACCTTTATGGAGATATCTCGAAAAGGCGTCCACCTATAGAACTAAGACCCACGCCCTTTTAAAATACTCATTAACACCTTTCATTTGATACCCATATCGTACAAACAAATTCTAAAGTAACCCCTGGTCCACCTTTATGGCGATATCTCGAAAAGGCGTCGACCTATAGAACTAAGGCCCACACCCTTTTAAAATACTCATTTGATACCCATATTGTACAAACGCATTCTAGAGTCACCCCTGGTCCACGTTTATGGCGATATCTCGAAAAGGCGTCCACATATAGAACTAAGGCCCACGCCCTCTTAAAATACTCATTAACACCTTTCATTTGATACTCATGTCGCACAAACAAATTCTAGAGTCACCCCTGGTCCATCTTTATGGCGATATCTCGAAAAGGCGTACATCTATAGAACTTAGGCCCGCGCTCTTTTAAAATACCCATTAATACCTTTTATTTGATACCCATATCGTAAAAATAAATTCTAGAGTCACCCCTGGTCCACCTTTATGGCGATATCTCGAAAAGACGTCCACCTATAGAACTTAGGCCCACTCCCTTTTAAAATTATCATTAACACATTTCACTTGATACCCATATCGTACAAACAAATTCTCGAGTCAGGCCTGGTCCACCTTTATGGCGATATCCCTAAATTGCGTCCATCTATAGAGCTATGGCCCACTTCCTCTTAAAATACTCTTTAATACCTTCCATTTGATACACATGTCATACAAACACATTCCAGGGTTACCCTAGGTTCCTTTTACAACATGGTGATTTCCCTTACTTTGTCTCCACAGCTCTCAACTGAGTATGTAATGTTCGGCTACACCCGAACTTAGCCTTCCCTACTTGTTAAAGTTGCTTTTATTTAGACTACTACGTACGGATACTGGTATAGAGTTCCATAGGCGAATGGCATTGACAAAGAATAGCCGTCCAGATGTTAAATAGTTATAAGTTGGTACTATTAGGTCGTTGAATCGAGCAGACCTGGGGAATATTAGCTTATCATATAGGTAACTAGGCTCCTTATACATGATAAGTTGACAAAGGAAAATGCTGTTCCTAGCTTTCACAGATATTCGAAGATTTCGCAGCCCAGTAGACGCGCTCTCCAGCTGGATATATGATCAAATCTGGCTAAGCCGAATACATAACGTGTAACATGATTAAATGCTACATCAATTTTATGAGCAGACTGGGAGCTCAGTTTACTGTACACTAGCTCAGAGTAGCAAATGATCGGCATAATCAATTGAATTGCAAGTTTTCTTCTAACATTGACCGGAGTATAAATAGCAGACATTCGTAAGTTTCTTAAGATATAGTATACTTTCTTAACCACCAAATTTATATGATCATCACAGGACAACGTCGTGTTAATAACAAAACCAAGATTAGTCACTTTTGAAACGAGTTTGAGACATTTACTGGCAACGCGCAAGGGCGGAATACGTGAGAAATTATTCGTTCGTTTTTTAGATATAGGCAACACGTATGATTTCTCACTGTTCACGCATAAGTAATTTTTCCTAGCCCATTCAAATATGGATGTTAAGTCATTATTCAATCTTGAGCATAAATCGTTTGTCCCCTCATGATTTCCCGACAAATATAGTTGGACATCATCAGCATATGCATGCATATGAGCATGCTGGCATGCATTAAATATGTCATTAATAAAAATACTAAAAAGTAGTGGACCCAAGATAGAGCCTTGGGGTACCCCTGCCAATAGTGGTTTTAGACCTGAAGTTTCGGAGCCGACTTTGACAAGCTGGGATCTACCCGTCAGATAACTTCGCATGAGACGCACTGCGGAGTCATCAAAACCAAAATAATTTTTTAATTTTGAGCACAGCAGGTCATGGTTCACAGAGTCGAAGGCTTTTGAGAAGTCAAGCAGGCATAATAAAGTCAACTGGTTTTTGTCAAAGGGTGCCCTGACGTCGTCTAAAATTTTTATGATAGCCGTGGAGCAACTGTGCTTTGATGGGAAGCCTGACTGGAATGGTGGTAGCAGACTATGTTTGCAAACATGGTCTTGAATTTGTTCCGACAACAATATCTCAAAGACTTTCGAGAGTGCTGGCAAAATGCTGATAGGCCGAAAGTCACTAGGACAATCTGCAAACTTAGTTTTTGCAATAGGTATAACCGTGGCAATCTTCCACATATCAGGGAAGCAGGAGGTAATAATACTGTGGTTGATAATATGCGTCAATGTAGGAAGAATGTACGGGGCAATTATTTTAACAAATTTGAGCGGTATATTGTCCTGACCGATTGCGTTGGACCTTATTTTATTTATGCATCTCGCCACATCAAGTTCCGAAACAGCTGTAAACTCAAATACTTGACAAACAGGAACCACATATAAGGGAGGGGTTGAGAAACTGGTATTAAGACAAGGCGGGTTAGCTTGGCTCACAAAAGCTGCATTAAGATCTTCAGGATTAAGGAAACAGTCAGAACTCTCACTCACATGTACACGAAGTTTTTTCAGATTACGCCACAAAACATGATTAGGCAACGATATATTCAACATTTTACTGTATTATCTGCATTTTTCTCTCCTAATATAGGCTGTGGTCTCATTTCGTGTAAGTTTGTATGCACGCCAATTTGCGTCGCTTCGGTTTTTCTTCCAAAGGGAATAAAGCTTATTGCGCTTGATAATCATAGCACGGACGGATCTATTAAACCAAGGGCAAGAGGAAGATCTGTTGCTATATACCCGAGATGGAACGTGAGTTGTATAGAGGTATAAAATAATTTCATTTAAAAATCTCAGCTTTTCATGCACCGAAATCAAGCTCCAACAAGTAAACCAATTTATGCTGGAGATGTCTCCAAGAAGGTTATTTACGTCCAGTCGTCGATAATCTGGTGAAATGGATGGTCTAGCTACTGCACTGTGGTTATCGAGCACTACATCAAATGAACAGAAAATTAGATCATGGTCTGAGATAAAGGATAATTGATCAAACTTTAAGACTTTAGACGTATCGGACACAATGAAATAGTCAAGAAGGCTGGGGCAGCAGTTCTGTCCATACCTTGTTGGTACGCACACATTAACCACTTCAAGACCAACACTTGAAACATCGTCTAACAAACGGCAGGTATACGGGTCACTACATAAGAGATTAAAATTAAAATCTCCGCAGATAATTATATCTGTGTAATCAACTGCGACCGAGAACAACATTGTAAAATATTCCTTCACGTTGCACAATTTATTAGGGTTATAGACGCACGAAAAAAGGACTTTGGACATTGAACTAGACACTTCAACTAGCAAGTTCTTAGTGACGCCAACAGCTATACTTGATATGATTTTCCACTTGAGATGTTTTTTACAATACATAGCAACACCACCACCTTTCTTTACCTTTCTATCCATCCTATAGAGTACGTATCCCTTTATGCCAAAATGGTCATCAAGTATTTCAGGTTTAAACCAAGTATCGGCAACACAAATGATATCAACACTAGATTGTTCAAATATCACTCTGACTACATCCATCTTTTCACCATTTAAACTACGAGCATTAAAGTGCACCACGTTGAAACCTTTATGGTGCCTGCATAGGACATTAAGCAAAGCTAGGTTATTATTCGCAATGCCATTCGCATTTCTACTATCTCCAAACACTGAGTACAATCGAATTAAAAGCAACTTTAAAGTAAGTTATAGACAAAGCCGAAGTAAAAGAAAAAAAAATAAATTAATGTTTGCGCCATCTTTACATAACAAAAAACAATGAATAAGCATATGAACTTAAGGTTGGCGAAATCGATCCAGATCAGCCTCACTGGTAACTTTTGTTGGCTGTGCGGATGTATCAAGTCCATGCCTAACGTAGACGCAGCCACGGAGCGTGAATAATTGGTGGATAATAATTAATTTATTTTTTTCATAGGTCAAAAACAATTCAACACTTACTTATAAATATGTACATGCGGCAGTTTAAATTATAAATATGTATATTAATAGTTTAAATATACATTCACGTGAATTAGTAATACAGTGATCACAATATGTATTCGTACGGAGTTTTTTAAATTATCACGTTTTTACTGAGACTTTAATAATTTTTTTTTTGTGATAAAGATTTTGGTGGTTTTTGATATTTTTACTGGCAACTTAAGCAATATCTTTGATACAAAAACAATTTTATGAAAGGCCAAACATTTTAAGAGCTTAAAATAATTAAGCTAAGCTTTGAGAAAACGTAAAAAAGTCTCTGCACGAATAAATATTGGGACCACTGTTTATACTTTTTAAAAGCACATTTGAGTAAAATTCTTATTATCGTATAATGAAAAATTTTAGCAATGAATTGGAAACCATGAAACAAACTGCAATATAAAATAAAATATAATATTTACTAGCATTTACCCGCGGCCCTGTCCGCAAGGAGAAAATAAAATATATGTGCTATTCACGTTAGCCTGCTTATCAAGTTATCTGTTTAAAAATTATTTTTGTCTAATGTATTTTATTTTTGTAATTTAGTAAAAAAAAAAGAACTAAATGAGAAGATAAGCTGAAAGGTACGCTTTCATGAATAGTACAGTACAGTTTTCTCGAATTAAAAAAAAAATACATTTTGTTTTTAAATTAAATTAACTGATATGAGAGGGGTGAAAGAATTACTACTCATAGAACAAAGGAGTGAAACTACAATTAGCTAAAACCAAAGAGAATTTTTTAGATGAAAATAGTGTTGCTTTTTCGGGTATTTAGTTGGTTAAAATATTACAAAAAGTGTAGTTATAGTTATAACAGTTCATTACACGATTCATTTAAAAAACTCAAAAATAGAACGAAAAAGCTCTGTTAGATTGAAGATAAAACATACCGAATTTTAATTACGAATAATTAGCAGCAACCCCACGGACATAAAAGCTCATAATTTAAAAAGGCATGTGTGCTGAACTACCGGTTGCGAAGAGACCTAAAATGATCCCGGAAGGTTCCCAAGATGATACTAAAATTTCCGGGCAGATCCCGAAAATCATTCAGAAATTAACCAGGAGGGGTCCCAAAATGATTCCGAAATAGTCCCGAAAAATTCCTGAAATGACCCTGACGGGATCCCGAAAACCATCCAGAATTGATCTCTGAAGGGTCCGCAAATGATCCCAAAATAGTCCCGAAAAAGTCCCGAAATAACTCCGACGGGAACCCGGACAGATCTCGAAAATCATGCAGAAATTATCAAGGAGGGGTCCCAAAATGATTCCGAAATAGTCCCGAAATGACACTGACGGGATCCCGGACGGATCCCGAAAACCATCCAGAATTGATCCCTGAAGGGTCGGAAAATTATTCCGAAATAGTCCCGAAATTACCCTGACGTGATCCCGGACGGATCCCGAAACCCATCCAGCAACGATGCCGAGAGGGTCCCCAAATGATCCCTAAAGGGTCCCCAAATGATCCCGAAATAGTCCGAAAAAGTCCCGAAATAACTCCGATGGGATCCCGGACAGATCCCGAAAACCATGCAGAAATTATCAAGGAGGGGTCCCAAAATGATTCCGAAATAGTCCCGAAAAAGTCCCGAAGATCCCGGACGGATTTCGAAAACCATCCAGAATTGATCTCTAAAGGGGCCGCAAATAATCCCAAAATAGTCCAGAAAAAACTCAGACGGAATTCCGGACGAATACCGAAAATCATTCAGAAATTTTCCCGAAATGGTCCCAAAATGATCCCGAAATAGTTCCGAAAAAAACTCCGGTGGGACCCCGGACGGATCCCGAAACCCATCCACAAATTATCCAGAAATGGTCCCAAAATGATCCCGAAAAGTCGCGAAATAACCCTGATGGGATCCCGGACGGATCCCGAAACCCGTCCAGGAAGGGTCGCTAAACGATCCCGTATTAGTCCCGAAAAAGTCCCGAAATGCCCCGACGGATTCCCAAACGGATCCCGAAAACCATCCAGAAGTGATACCGAAAGGCTCCCCAAATGATCCCTTATTAGTACCGAAAGAGTCCAGGAATGGCCAGGCGGGATTCCTGACGGATCCCGAAAACCATCCAGAAGTTATGCCGGAAGGGACACCAAATGATCCCGAAAAAGTCACGAAATGACCTCGACGGGAT
This sequence comes from Eurosta solidaginis, assembly GCF_040869045.1. Lineage (NCBI taxonomy): Eukaryota > Metazoa > Arthropoda > Insecta > Diptera > Tephritidae > Eurosta > Eurosta solidaginis. The sequence continues at coordinate 69,608,896 of NC_090321.1, forward strand.
CCCGGATGGATTCCGAAAATCATACAGAAATGATGTCGGAAAATACCCCAAATGATCCCGACGGGATACCGGACAGATCCCGAAAACTGTCCTGAAATGCCGAAAGGGTCCTCAAATGAGCCCGTATCAGTCGAGAAAAAGTCCCGAAGTGACCCCGACGGGATCCCGAAAACCATTTAGAAATGATGCCGGAAGGGACCCCAAATGATCCCGAAAAAGTCCTGAAATGATCCCGACGGGATCCCGGACGGATACCGAAAACCATCCAGATGTGATCCCGGTAGGTAGCCCAAATGATCTTGAAATAGTCCCGAAATGACCCCGTCGAGATTCCCGACGGATCCCGGAAACTATGCAGAAACGATGCAGGAAAGATCCTCAAATGATCCCCTAATAGTCCTGAAATGATCCCGGGCAGATCCCGGAAACTATGCAGAAATGATGCCGGAAAGGTCTTCAAATGATCCCCTAATAGTCCCGAAATGATCCCGGACGGATCCCGAAAACCATCCAGAAATGATGCCGGAAGGGACCCCAAATGATCCCGAAAATGTTACGAAATGACCCCGACGGGATTTTGGACGGATCCCGAAAATCATTCAGAAATGATGGCGGAAGGGACCCAAAATTACCCAGAAAAAGTCCGGTAATGATCCCGGAAACCATCAAGAATTTATCTCTCAAAGGTACGCAAATGATCCCGAAAATACCCCGACGAGATGCCGAACGGATCCCGAAACCCATACAGAAATGATGCCGGAAAGGTCCCTAAATGACCCCGAAATAGTACCGAAAAAGTCCCGAAATGACCCCGGCGGGATCCCGGACGGATCCCGAAAACCATCCAAAAATGATCCCGGAAGGGCCTCGATATGAACCTAACGGGATTACAAATAAGGCGAAGCTAATTGTAGAACCATTCTAATAAGGCAGAAGGCGCGTTGGAGCGAATGAAGAGTTACATACAGGTAAAGCTAATAAAAGCGTGCTAATAAAAACAATTGAAGGATGGCGGATGGCGGGAGGAGAAGGACCGCTGCTCTTTTTTACAAAATTGTCTAGATCTCGTTCTGTATGTGCCAGATACCAAAAACTATTGATTTAGGAGAAAATTTATATTGAGTTATATCAATTTATAGATTTTACACCAGAGGAGGCGATAAAGGGGGGGGGGGAGGAGGGTGTCACTGCTCACTTTGTAAGCCCTCGACTTATTTGACCCCTTGAGTCTGTGATATTGGTGAAGGCCAGTATACGTAAAGTTATAATGTGTATTAAATTATTAAAAAGTAATTGTTCGAAGGGGTCGTGGGACCCCCACCCCCCTTTCCGTGTTCGAAAAAGATTTCGCTAGTAGACTATTGTATGTGTCCCAAATTTCATCAAAATCCGTGTAGCCGTTCTGGCGTGATTCAGTCACAAAGACGAACAAATACAATAAATAAATTATAACTGTTCCTAGGGGACGGGGAACTCCCCCCCCCCCTTTTCAAAAAAATATAGCTAGTAGATTCTTCTAGACTATTAGCTATATGTGTGCCAAATTTCATCCAAATCCGTCCAGCCATTCTTACGTGATTGAGTCACAAAAACAAACGTCTGGACAAACATCCAAACTTTCCCATTTATAATATACTAGCCTTTACCCTCGGCCCCGTCCGCAAGGAGAAATTTAAATATATGGGCTATTCGCGTTAGCCTGCTTATCAAGTTATCTGTTTAAAATTTTGTTTTCTGTCTAATGCATTTTATTTTTGTAATTGAGTAAAAAAAGAACTAAATATCAGCTCATCATATAGGATTCCAAATGATCTCGAAATTATCCAGAAAAAGCTACGAAATTACCCCCACGCTATCGCGCACGGATCCCGAAAACCATCCAGAAATGTCCCGAAAGGGTCTCCAAAAGTTCCCGGAATAGTCTCAAAAAAACCCGAAATGACAACGACACGATTCTAGACGTATCCAGAGAACCACACAGAAATGATCCCTGAAGGTATTCCAAAATGATCCCGAAAAGGTTCCGAAATTACCCTGACGGGCTCCCGGGCGGATCTCAAAAACCATCCAGAAAATATCCAGGAAGGGTCCCTAAATTATCCCGACGTACTCCAGAAAATGCTCCGAGGGGATCCACGACGGATCGCGAAAATCATACAGAAATGATTCCGGAAGGGTTCCAAAATGATCCCGAAATAGTCCCGAAATGACCCAGATGGGATCCCGCACAGATCCAGAAATTATCCCAGAAGGGTTCAAAAACTATCCCGGAAAAGTAACAGAAAATCCCGAAATGGCTCCTACGGCATCCCGGACGGATCCAGAAATGATCTCGGAAGGGTCCCCAAATGGTCCCGAAATGACCTTGATGGATCCGGCAAACCATCAAGAAATTATGCCGGAAGGGTCCCCAAATGATCCCGAAATAATACAGAAAAAGTCACGAAACGACCCCTAGAGGATCCCCAAATGATCCCGTATTAGCCCCGAAAAGGTCCCGAAATAACGCCGACGGGATCCTGGACAAATCCCGAAAACCGTCCAGAAATAATGCCGGAAGGGATCCCAAATGATTCCGAAAAAGTTCCGCACTGATTCCGACGGGATCCCGAACGGATACCGAAAATCATCCAGAAGTGATGCCGGAAAGGTCCTCAAATGATCACCTAATAGTCCCGAAATTATCCTTAAGGGGTCCTGGACGGATCCCGTAAACCATCCAGAAATGATCCCGATATAGTCCCGAAGAAGTCCCGAAATGACCCTGACGGGACCCCGAAAGGATCACGAAAACTGTTCAGAAATGATGTCGGAAAGGTCCTCAAATGATCTCCTAATAGTTCCGAAAAGACCCTGACGGGTTCCCGAACGGATCCCGACAGCTATCTAGAAATGATGCCGAAATTGCCCGCAATTGATACCGTATTAGTCGAGAAAAAGTTCCGAAATGACCCCGACGGGATGCCGGACGAATCTCAAAAGCCATACAGAAATGATGCCGGAAGGGACCCCAAATGATCCCGAAAAAGTCGCGCAATTATTCCGACGGGATCCTGAACGGATACCGAAAACCAATCAGAAGTGATGCCGGAAAGGTCCTCAAATGATCACCTAATACTCCCAAAATTACCCTGACGACATCCCGGACAGATCCAGAAATGATCTTGGGAGGGTCCCAAAATGATCCCGAAATAGTCTCGGAAAAGTCCAGAAATTACCCTGACGCGATCCCGGACGAATCCTGAAAACCAATCTTAAATTTTGCCGAAAAAGTCCCGAAATGACCCTGATGGGACCCCGAAAGGTCCCCGAAAACTATCCAGAAATGATGCCGGAAGAGCCCCCAAATGATCCCGAAAAAGTCCACAAATGACCCCGACGAGATCCGGGACGGATCCCGAAAACCATCCAGAAATGATGCCGAAAGGGTTCCCAAATGATCTCGTATTAGTCGCGAAAAAGTCCCGAAATGACCCTCCCGAAAACCATCCAGAAATGATGCCGGAAAGGTCCCCAAATTATCGCGAAATAATCCCGAAATGATTCCGGAATAGTCCCGAAAATGTCCCAAAATAACCCCGACGGGATCCCAGACGGATCCCGAAAACTATACAGAAAAGATCCCGGAAGGGTCCCAAAATGATCCCGAAAAAGTCTCGAAATTACCCCGGCGGGATCCCGGACCGATCCCGAAAACCATCCAGAAATGATCCCGGAAGGGTCTCCATATGCCCTTACGGGATTACAAATAAGGTGAAGCTATTTATAAAACCATGTTAATAAGGAAGCAGGCGCATTGGAGCGAATGAAAAGTTACATAGAAACATACAGGTAAAGCTAATAAAAGTGTGCTAATAAAAACAATTGAAGGAGGGCGGATGGCGGGAGTAAAAGGAGAGGACCACTGATCGTTCCTCCAAAATTGTCTAGATCTCGATCTGTATGTGCCAGATACCAAAAACTATTGATTTAGGAGAAAATTTATATTGAGTTATAACAATTTATAGATTTTACACCAGAGAGGGAGATAAAGGGGGGGGGGGGCGGAGGGTGTCACTGCTTACATTGAGTCTGTGATATTGGTGAAAGCCAGTATACGTAAAGTTATAATGTGTAAAATTATTAAAAAGTAATTGCTCGAAGAGGTCGTGGGACCCCCACCCCTCTTTCCATGTTCGAAAAAAATTTCGCTAGTAGACTACTGTCTGTGTCCCAAATTTCATCAAAATCCGTGTAGCCATTCTGGCGTGATTCAGTCGGAAAGACGAAAAAATATAATAATTAAATTATAACTGTTCCTAGGGGGCGGGGACCACGCCCCTTTTCAAAAATATATAGCTAGTAGATCCTTCTAGACTATTGGCTATATGTGTGCAAAATTTTATCCAAATTGGTCCAGCCGTTCTTGCGTGATAGTCACAAAGACAAACGTCTGGACAAACGTCCAAACAACCAAACATCCAAACATCCAAACTTCCAAACTTTCCCATTTATAATATATATTAGATACTAACCTTTACCCGCGGCCCCGTCCGCAAGGAGAAAATAAAATATATGTATGTGCTATTCACGTTAGCCTGCTTATCAAGTTATCTGTTAGAAATTATTTTTGTCTAATGTATTTTATTTTTGTAATTTAGAAAAAAAAAGAACTAAATGAGAAGATAAGCTGAAAGGTACGCTTTCATGAATAGTACAATACAGTTTTCTCGAATTAAAAAAAAAAAATACATTTTGTTTTTAAATTAAATTAACTGATATGAGAGGGGTGAAAGAATTACTACTCATAGAACAAAGGAGTGAAACTACAATTAGCTAAAACCAAAGAGAATTTTTTAGATGAAAATAGTGTTGCTTTTTCGAGTATTTAGAAATGATGCCGGAAGATCCCCGACGGGATCCCGGACGGATCCCGAAAACCATCCAGAAATGATGCCGGAAGGGTCCCCAAATGATCGCGAAATAATCCCGAAATGATTCCGGAATAGTCCCGAAAATGAGAAGATAAGCTGAAAGGTACGCTTTCATGAATAGTACAATACAGTTTTCTCGAATTAAAAAAAAAAATACATTTTGTTTTTAAATTAAATTAACTGATATGAGAGGGGTGAAAGAATTACTACTCATAGAACAAAGGAGTGAAACTACAATTAGCTAAAACCAAAGAGAATTTTTTAGATGAAAATAGTGTTGCTTTTTCGGGTATTTAGAAATGATGCCGGAAGATCCCCCAAATGATCCCGAAAAAGTCCCCAAATGACCCTGACGAGATCAGGGACGGATCCCGAGAACCATCCAGAAATGATGCCGGAAGAGCCCCCAAATGATCCCGACGAGATACGGGACGGATCCCGAAAGCCACCCAGAACTGATGCCGAAAGAGTCCCCAAATGATCCCGTATTAGCCGCGAAAAAGTCCCGAAATGACCCTGACCATCCAGAAATAATGCCGAAAGGGTCTCCAAATGATCCCGAAAAAGCCCTAAAATGACCCCGATGTATCCCGGACGGATACCGAAAACCATCCTGATGTGATCCCGGTAGGTACCCCAAATGATCCCGAAATGACCCGTCGAGATCCCCGACGGATCCCGGAAACTATGTAGAAACGATGCCGGAAAGGTCCTCAAATGATCCCCTAATACACCTGAAATGATCCCTTGCGGATCCCGGACGGATCCCTAAAACCATCCAGAAATGATGCCAAAAGGGTCCCCAATTAATCCCGTATTAGTAGAGAAAAACTCCCGAAATGACCCCTGCGGCAGCCCGGATGGATCCCGAAAACCATCCAGAAAGGAAGCCGGAAGGGACGCAAATTATCCCGAAAAGTCCCGAAATGATCCCGACGGATCACGGACGGATACCAAAAGCCATTCAGATGTGATCCCGGTAGGTACCCCAAATGATCCCGAAATAGTCCCGAAATGACCCCGTCGAGATCACCGACGGATCTCGGAAACTATGCAGAAATGATGCCGAAAAGGTCTTCAAATGATCCCCTAATAGTTCCGAAATGATCCCGGACGGATCCCGAAAACCATCCAGAAATGGTGCCGAAAGGTTCCCCAAATAATCCCCTATTAGTCGAGAAAAAGTACCGAAATGACCCTGACGGGATCCCGTACCTTTCCCGAAGATCATCCAGAAATGATGTCGAAAGGGTGTCCCAAATGATCCCGTATTAGTCGAGAAAAAGTCCCGAAATGAACCCGACGGGATCCCAGGCGAACCCTGGAAACTATGCAAAAATTATCCCGAAATAGTCCCGAAATGACCCCGTCGAGATCCCCGACGGATCCCGGAAACTATGCAGAAATGATGCCGGAAAGGTCTCCAAATGATCCCCTAATAGTCCCGAAATGATCCCGTACGGATCCCGAAAACCATCCAGAAATGATGCCGAAAGGGTTCCCAAATAATCCCGTATTAGTCGAGAAAAAGTCCCTAAATTACCCTGACAGGATCCCGAAAACCATCCAGAAATGATGCCGGAAGGGTGTCCCAAATGATCCCGTATTAGTAGAGAAAAAGTCCCGAAATTACCCCGTCGAGATTCCCGACGGATCCCGGAAACTATGCAGAAATGATACCGGAAAGGTCTTCAAATGATCCCCTAATAGTCCCGAAACGATCCCCGACGAATCCCGGAAACTATGCAGAAATGATGCCGGAAAGGTCTTCAAATGATCCCCTAATAGTCCCGAAATGATCCCGAAAAAGTCACGAAATGACCCCGATGGCATCCCGGACGAATCCCGAAAACCATCCAGAAATGATGGCGGAAGGGACCCAAAATGACCCAGAAAAAGTTCCGTAATGATCCCGGAAACCATCAAGAATTTATCTCTCAAAGGTACGTAAATGATCCCGAAAATACCCCGACGAGATGCCGAACGGATCCCGAAACCCATACAGAAATGATGCCGGAAAGGTCCCTAAATGATCGCGAAATAGTCCCGAAAATATCCCAAAATAACCCCGATGGGATCCCGGACGGATCCCGAAAACTATACAGAAATGATCCCGGAAGGGTCCCAAAATGATCCCTAAATAGTACCGAAAAAGTCCCGAAATGACCCCGGCGGGATCCCGGACGGATCCCGAAAACCATCCAAAAATGATCCCGGAAGGGCCTCGATATGAACCCAACGGGATTACAAATAAGGCGAAGCGAATTGTAGAACCATTTTAATAAGGCAGTAGGCGCATTGGAGCGAATGAAGAGTTACAAAGAAACGTAGAGGTAAGGCTAATAAAAGCGTGCTAATAAAAACAATTGAAGGATGGCGGATGGCGGGAGGAGAAGGAGAGGACCAATGATCGTTTTTCCAAATTGTTTAGTTCTCGATCTGTATGTGCCAGATACCAGAATCTATTGATTTAGGAGAAAATTTATATTGAGTTATAACAATTTATAAATTTTACACCAGAGGGAGAGAAAAGGGGGGGGCGGAGGGTGTCACTGCTCAATTTGTAAGCCCTTGACTTATTTGACCCATTGAGTTTGTAATATTGGTGAAGGTCAATATACCTAAAGTTATAATGTGTAAAAATTGTTAAAAAGTAATTAATCGAAGGGGTCGTGGGACCTCCTCCCCCTTTCCATGTTCGAAAAAAATTTCGCCAGTAGACTATTGCCTGCGTCCCAAATTTCATCAAAATCCGTGTAGCCGTTCTGGCGTGATTCAGTCACAAAGACGAAAAAATACAATAATTAAATTATAACTGTTCCTAGGCGGCGGGGACCGCCCTCCTTCTAGACTTTTGGCTATATGTGTGCCTAATTCCATCCAAATCCGTCCAGCCGTTCTTGCGTGATTGAGTCACAAAAACAAACGTCTGGACAAACATACAAACATCCAAACTTTCCCATTTATAATATACTAGCCTTTACCCGCGGCCGCGCCCGCAAGGAGAAAATAAAATATAGGGGCTATTCACGATAGCCTGCTTATCAAGTTATCTATTTAAAAATTATTTCTGTCTCATGTATTTTCTTTTTGTAATAGAGTAAAAAAATAACTAAAAGAGCTGACAACCTAATAGGATCCCCAAATGATCCCGAAATTATCCAGAATAAGTTACGAAATAACCCCGACTGGATCCCGGGCAGTTCCCGAAAACCAACCAGAAATGCTCCCGGAAGGGTCTCCAAATGATCCCGGAATATTCCTGAAATGACTCATAAATAGTCAATGCAGGGTTCCCAAATCATCCCGAAAAAGTTCCGAATTAGGCGTTTGGTTGATAGAACAGCCGATTTCTGTTGATAGTTGATATGAGACATTTATATTTGTTGCCAAGATGCGCATGGGTCCAGCTCGTTAACAATTAATACAAGATCTTAATTATGTCAACCCACTTGGCTTCGAGCAGTGTCGTTGCTCACAATTTAGTGCACTGCCCCCAACTATGGTTTTGTGGCAGAATACAATAGAACATATTAGGAATTTGAAAACATGTCGAACTAATTAAGTTTGCCTTTGTACTTTTCTCTATTTATTCATTAAAAATACAGTTATTGTACAAATATCACATAAAGTTCTCAAATTAATAAATCTATTCAATTGTGCAAACGCTTACGTATATTAAAATAAACAACTATAAGGAACTTTCCTCTAATTAGTTTGATAGAACAAAAGCTGTTTGTTAAGTTTTTATTATACTTGAAATTTTATCAGGTAATTTGGCCAAAAACTTCCTGAAGCTATGCAGTGAATAAAATAATTAGCAATTACTTCAATGCATTTAACCTTGATTAAAAAGTATTCTTATTCCTCCAGAATTGATGCCGTAAAGGCCATTAATGATACCGTAATAACCCCAACATGACGCTGACGGGATCCCGTATGGATCCCGAAAACCATCCAGAAATGATTCCGGAAGGGACCCCAAATGATCCTATAAAAGTCCAGAAATGACCAAGACGGATCGGACGGATTCCGAAAACCATCCAGAAATGATGCCTGAAGGGTCCCAAAATGATGCCGAAAAAGTCCCGAAATGACCCCGACGGGATCCATTGGGATGATGCCCGAAGGGACTCCAAATGATCGCGAAATAGTCCCGAAATTACCCTGACGGGATCCCGAAGAGGTCCCGAAATAACTTCAACGGGGATCCCGACAGATCCCGAAAATCATCCAGAATTATCTCACAGGGGTCCCAAAATGATCCTAAAAAATACCGAAATGACTCTGTCGAGATCCCGCACGGATCCCGAAAACCATCCAGAATTTATCTCTGAAGGGTCCGCAAATAATCCCGAGATATTCCGGAAAAAGTCCCAAAAACGCTCCGACGGGATACCGGAGAGATCCCGAAAATTATACAAAAATTATCGTGGAAGGGTTCCAATATGATCCCGAAAAGGCACAGAAATTACCCTGACGGGAGCCCAGATGGATCTCTGAAGGGTCCGCGACTGACCCCGAAATATTCCTGAAAAAGTTCCGAAATTACCCTAACGGGACCCCGAAAACAATACAGAAATTATCCCGGGAGGATTCCCAATTGAACCCGGAACAGTCCCGAAAAAAATACCGGAAAGTTCCCAAATGATCCCGAAACAGTCCCGAAATGAACTTGACGCGATCCCGAAAGTCACCCAGAAATGATACCGGAAGAAGATCTACAAATGATCCCGAAATAACTCCGATGGGACCCAGGACGTATCCCGCAAATAATTCAGAAATTATCCTGAAAGGGTCCCAAAATGATCCTGAAATGATCCCGAAAAGGTCCCGAAATAAGCCCGACGGGATGCCTAGCGGATCCCGAAAAGCAACCAGAAATTATCCCGTAAAAGTCCCGAAATTACTCTGACATAGTCCAGAAATTACCCCGACGGGATGCCGGACGGATCGCGTAAGCTCCCCAGAAATGATCCCGGAAGGGTCCCGAAATTATACCGAAATAGTCCCGGAAAAGTCCCGATATGACCCAGACTGGATCCCGGACGGATCCCAAAAGCCATCCAGAATTGATCTTTGAAGGGTACGCCAATGACCCCGAAATCGTCCATAAAAATTACCGAAATTACCCCGACAGGATGCCGGACGGATCCCGAAACCCATTCAGAAATGATTCCGAAATGATCTCGGAATAGTCCCGAAAAGTCCAAAAATAGCTCCGACGGGTGGGGGGTGTAACTGCTCACTTGGTACTACTTATTTGAGCTATTGAGTTTGTAATATTGGTGAAGGTCAGAAATTTAAAGTCCCCCTTCCATTTTCGAAAAAAATGTGCCGGTAGACTATCGTCTATGTGTGTCCCAAATTTCATCAAATCCGTGTAGCCGCTCTGGGGTGATTCAATCACAAAGACGAAAAAATACAATAATTAAATAATTACTGTTCCTAGAGGGCGGGGACCAGTCCCCTTTTCAAAAAAATATAGCTAGTAGATCCTTGTAGACTATTGGCTATATCATTCAAAATCCGTCCAGCCGTTCTTGCCTGATTGAGTTATAAAGGCAAACGTCTGGACACACAAACATGTATATCTAGACAGGAAAATTATTTCACCTTGGAAAATTTTTAAATGACCATAAAAAATGTTTTATGGCTGAACAATTAGTGGGACACGCAGAACAATCATATGCGTGAAAAGGTTAAAAATACGGTCATATTGTACATATATCGCTTAACCTATCTGAACTTAATACCACAATTCAGCTGTACAAATAAGGAAACCAGCAATTAAGTACTATTAAATTTTCCTCTGAAAAAGAATAAAAAAATATTTTAACACATACGCGCTAATTTCATTTCGCTAGAATAAACATAACAACCTTGAATTTGTTATTTTGGTAGAGCAAAATCTGTTCGTTTAAGTGATTTAAAATTTGCTTTACGTTTGACGCATTAACCATACAAAATTAAAAAGAACAAGTAAAGAAGGTTAAGTTCGGGTGTAACCGAACATTACATACTCAGTTGAGAGCTATGGTGACAACATAAGGGAAAATAACCATGTAGGAAAATGAACCGAGGGAAACCCTGGAATGTGTTTGTATGACATGTCTATCAAATGAAAGGCACTAAAGAGTATTTTATGAAGAGTGGGCCATAGTTCTATAGGTGGACGCCATTTAGGGATATGGCCATAAAGGTGGATCAGGGTTGGCTCTAGAATTTGTTTGCACGATATGGGTATCAAATGAAAGGTGTTAATGAGTATTTTAAAAGGGAGTAATACTTAGTTCCATAGGTGGACGCCGTTTCGAGATATCGCCATAAAGGTGGACCAGGGGTGACCCTAGAATTTGTTTGTACAATATGGGTATCAAAAGAAAGGTGTTAATGAGTATTTTAAAGGGAGTGATCCTTAGTTCCATAGGTGGACGCCGTTTCGAGATATCGCCATAAAGGTGGACCAGGGGTGACCCTAGAATTTGTTTGTACGATATCAAATTAAAGGTATTAATGAGGGTTTTAAAAGGGAGTGGTGGTATTTGTATAGGTGGTCGCCTTTTCGAGATATCGCCATAAAGGTGGACCAGGGGTGACTCTAGAATGCGTTTGTACAATATGGGTATCAAAAGAAAGGTGTTAATGAGTATTTTAAAAGGGAGTGGGCCTTAGTTCTATAGGTGGACGCCTTTTCGAGGTATCGCAACTTAGACTTTGTTTGTACGATATGGGTATCAAATGAAAGGAGTTATGAGTATTTTTAAAAGGGCGTGGTTCTTCGTTCTATAGGTGGTCGCTTTTTCGAGATATCGCCATAAAGGTGGACCAGGGGTGACTCTAGAATATGTTTGTACGATATGGGTATCAAATGAGAGGTGTTAATGAATATTTTAAAAGGGCGTGGGGCTTTGTTCTATAGGTGGACGCCTTTTCGAGATATCGCCATAAAGGTGGACCAGGGGTGACTCTAGAATGTGTTTGTACGATATTGGTATCAAATTAAAGGTATTAATGAGAGTTTTAAAAGGGAGTGGTGGTAGTTGTATATGTGAAGGCGTTTTCCAGATATCGACCAAAATGTGGACCAGGGTGACCCAGAACATCATCTGTTGGATACCGCAAATTTATTTATATACTAGCCTTTACCCGCGGCCCGTCCGCAAGGAGAAAATGAGATATATGGGCTATTCACGTTAGCCTGCTTATCAAGTTATCTGTTTAAAAATTATTTTTGTCTAATGTATTTTATTTTTGTAATTTAGTAAAAAAAGGAACTAAATGAGAAGATAAGCTGAAAGGCACGCTTTCATGAATAGTACAATACAGTTTTTTCGAATTAAAAAAAGAAATACATTTTGCTTTTAAATTAAATTAACTGATATGAGAGGGGTGAAGGAATTACTACTCATAGAACAAAGGAGTGAAATTACAATTACCTAAAACCAAACAGAATTTTTTAAATGAAAATAGTGTTGCTTTTTTTTAGTTGGTCAAAATATTACAAAGAGTGTAATTATAGTTATAACAGTTCGTTACAGGATTCATTTAAAACACTCAAAAATAGATAAAACATACCGAATCTTAATTTGGAATAATTTGCAGCAAATCCATGGCAATAAAAGCTCATAATATAAAAAGGCATGTGTGCTGAACTACCGGTTAGGAAGATACTAAAAATGATCATGGAAGGGTCCCAAAATCATAACAAAATAGTAACGAAATGATGCCGACGGGAACCTGGACAAATCCCGAAAATCATCCAGAAATTAACCAGGAGGGGTCCCAAAATGATTCCGAAATAGTCCCGAAAAAGTCCCGAAATTACCCTGATGGGATCCCGAACGGATCCCGAAACCCATCCAGAAATGATGCCGGAAGGGTCCCCAAATAATCCCATATTAGTCGAGAAAAAGTCTTGAAATGACCCCGACACATCCCGAAAACCATGCAGAAATGATGCCGGAAAGGTCCCTAAATGATCGCGAAATAGTCCCGAAATGATCCCGGAATAGTCCCGAACGGATCCCGAAACGCATCCAGAATTGATGCCGAGAGGGTCCCCATATGATCCCGTAATATTGCAGAAAGTCACAAAATGACCCCTAAGGGGTCCCCAAACGATCCCGTATTAGTCCCGAAAAAGTCCCGAAATAACCCCGACGGGTTCCCAAAGGGTGTCCCAAATGATACCGTATTAGTCGAGAAAAAGTCCCGAATTGACCCCGTCGAGATCCCCGACGGATCCCGGAAACTATGCAGAAATGATGCCGGAAAGGTCTTCAAATGATCCCCTAATAGTTCCGTACTGATCCCCGACGGATCCCGGAAACTATGCAGAAATGATGCCGGAAATGTTTTCAAATGATCCCCTAATATTCCCGAAATGATCCCGGACGGATCCCGGAAACCATCCAGAAATGATGCCGGAAGGGACCCCAAATGACCCCAAAAAAGCCCCGAAATAACCCCGACGGGATCCCGGACGGATCCCGAAAACCATCCAGAAATGATGGCGGAAGGGACCCAAAATGACCCCGAAAAAGTCCCGTAATGATCCCGGAAACCATCAAGAATTTATCTCTCAAAGGTACGCAAATGATCCCGAAAATACCCCGACGGGATGCCGAACGGATCCCGAAACCCATCCAGAAATGATGCCGGAAAGGTCCCTAAATGATCGCGAAATAGTCCCGAAATGATCCCGGAATAGTCCCGAAAATATCCAAAATAACCCCGACGGGATCCCAGACGGATCCCGAAAACTATACAGAAATGATCCCGGAAGGGTCCCAAAATGATCCCGAAATAGTACCGAAAGGTCCCGAAATAACCCCGGCGGGATCCCGGACGGATTCCGAAAACCATCCAAAAATGATCCCGGAATGGTCTCGATATGACCCCAACGGGATTACAATAAGGCGAAGCTAATTGTAGATCCATTTTAATAAGGCGCGTTCAAGCGAATGAAGAGTTACAAAGAAACATACAGGTAAAGCAAATGAAAGCGTGCTAATAAAAACAATAGAAAGCGGCGAATGGCGGAAGGAGAAGGAGAGCGCCACTAATTGGGTTACACTACACACACGCGTGCTAATAAAAACAATTGATGGAGGGCGGATGGCGGGAGGAGAAGTACCGCTGCTCGTTTGTTTAGATCTCGATCTGTATGTGCCAGATACGAAAAACTATTGATTTAGGAGAAAATTTTTATTCAGTTATAACAATTTATAGATTTTACACCAGAGGGGGAGAAAAAGGAGGGGGGCGGAGGGTGTCACTGCTCACTTTGTAAGCCCTCGACTTATTTGACCCCTTGAGTCTGTGATATTGGTGAAGGCCAGTATACGTGAAGTTATAATGTGTAAAAATTATTAAAAAGTAATTGCTCGAAGGGGTCTTGGGACCCCCACCCCTCTTTCCATGTTCGAAAAAAATTTCGCTAGTAGACTACTGTCTGTGTCCCAAATTTCATCAAAATCCGTGTAGCCATTCTGGCGTGATTCAGTCGCAAAGAGGAAAAAATATAATAATTAAATTATAACTGTTCCTAAGGGGCGGGGACCACGCCCCTTTTGAAAAATATATAGCTAGTAGATCCTTCTAGAACATTGGCTATATGTGTGCAAAATTTCATCCAAATCGGTCCAGCCGTTCTTGCGTTATTGAGTCACAAAGACGAACTTCTAGACAAACATCCAAACATCCAAACATCCAAACATACAAACATCCAAACATCCAAACTTTCCCATTTATAATATATATATTTATCTAATCTAATCTAATCTAATATCTAATTTAATCTAATATTTTATATTATAAATGGGAAAGTTTGGATGTGAAGATGTTTGGATGTTTGGATGTTTGTCCAGATGTTTGTCCAGATGTTTGTCTTTGTGACTCAATAACGCAAGAACGGCTGGACCGATTTGGATGAAATTTTGCACACATATAGCCAATAGTCTAGAAGGATCTATTAGCTATATATTTTTCAAAAGGGGCGTGGTCCCCGCCCCCTAGGAACAGTTATAATTTAATTATTATATTTTTTCGTCTTTTCGAGTGAATCACGCCAGAATGGCTACACGGATTTTGATGAAATTTGGGACAGAGATAATAAGCTACTGGCGAAATTTTTTTCGAACATGGAAAGGGGGTCCCACGACCCCTTCGAATAATTACTTTTTAACAATTTTTACACATTATAACTTTACGTATACTGACCTTCAC